>NC_081405.1:644103419-644710419 GCF_030272615.1 Cryptomeria japonica | reverse complement strand
TTTTTTCCCAACCAAGGGATTAGAAACTCAACTTTGGCTGGTTGCCAAGTGAGGTGGCCTTACCATGGTAACTAGCATAAAATTATGTTTTCTTTATTGACAATAAATGCATGTTGTAAGTTGTTGATGATGTTTGAGTAGAACAATTGTTTGCTTGCAATCAGATTATCATCAGGTTTATTGGGTTATTTGTGTATCAGATGAAATAATGTTATGGGATGTAGAAAAGTAACAAGACCACCTATATGTGTGTCTTGTTCCTAGTGTGGTAGAGCTACTTGGTATTGCGTCACTTTCATGTCTACAGTTAGATAGTGGTTGATAATTGGGGTTCTGATTCTGGTTATTGGTACTCATTTCAAAGCACATGTTTTCTACCATTGCTGAAATATTATTGACACCATAATTGAATGTTGTGGTGCATGGAGCAATAATTAATTCTTGCCACATGTTAGCATAATTGTGGCTCCTTTGCTTAGCAATTAGAGAATTTCTCATGTCTTACCTTGAGCTTCATACATTTCTTCAAGATAGTTGGCATTACTCCTTTCCTTTTTGGCAAGAGCGAGGGAAGTGGGTCCCTCTCCCTTTATTATTAACTCATTTGTATATCTCAAGGGCTTTCCAAGCGTTAACAATTTCAAGAGACCTAACTACATAGAAAATATCTTCACATTGAAGGGATTACCAATAACATTACAAATGATCCTAACCCTTCTTAACATGAGATTGAAGCTCATTTTGCTTTGCTCTATATCTTTCTTTGAAGATGATTTCTTTCATTGAACTGTGGTCCAATTTTCTAAACAACTTAACTAAATATTCAGAAGTATAGCTATTGCTGATCCTAGCTGCTTGTGGAGAACAATCCAACCCAATCAAATTCTTGGGATTGGCTCCCTCAAATTGCATTGGAGGCAAATTGAAGTGGCAGGAGTTTTTTTGTTTTTTTTGATTGATAATGGGCCAAAGCTGATAAGGTGTACATACCCTACCCCCTTTGGGATTTGAACTTGTGACCTCTCTTTGAAGAGCACAAGGTCTCCACCACTAGGCCAACTCAGGCTGTACAAAGTGGCAGGAGTTGACAATTAAGAAAAAGGGATAATAAATTGGTGCCTCCTATCTACCTTTCTCCACCAAGGCACTTGTGCTAGAGGGGAGACCTTTCTTGTGGTAGGTGGTACTTTTTGACAACAATTTGCCATTGACTAACTAATCTGAAAATGCGATCTACACTTGAATGCAATGCCATTATACTTCAGTTGTTGAAAAGTCCTAGTCCACCAAAATCCGTGCAAATATGTATTGAGAATGTAGATGAGTAGATTTGTAATGTCACCATTTGGGAATTGTTGTGATGTTTTCACACACTGCCCCATTGCAAATGGGGACCCCCACTTTTCGCTTTAGGGTGTTTGTTTTTCTTGGCTTGGCAATAGTTTCATAATTTTTAGCCTTTGCTTGTGAGGGGGGTATGTGTTGTGAGTCCAGGATTGTAATTTGAGGGTGTGATTGTTAAGAATGCAAAGTGTGGTTGAAAGTTGTCAATAGGATGGAAAGTTGTTAAATGACGTAAAACTTGTCAATATTGTGAAAATTGCAAAGCGGTCAAAAATACAAGAAAGGTTGCAAAAAATGTTGTCAACGCAATTGTTAAAATGCAAGTTGAGATGCTATTTTCAAGTGGAAAATCACTTGTGATTCCATCAAGAATTGCAAGTGTTGCATGAAATCTCACTCTACAAACCTTACAAAATATTGCATTTTCACTTTAAAAAGTTGCAATTTCATTACATAATGTTGCACTTTTTTGACGAAATTGATGAAGGCAAGTTTGCAATTTTGCAATCAACAAAATGTCAATGGGGGTTGAATTTCCACTCATCAAAATTGTTGATGACCTTCTAAGTTCCACCATTGCAAGTTTGCAAAATGTCGTTTGACCCTTGATTTCCACCATTGGGAGAATGTGTTGCATTTCACAAAATTGTAGGACTTGCTTCTAAGTCTACCCATGATTTCTCTCTTCAATCTGGCACTAAGTAACATCATTGCGGGAGTTTGCTCTAAGCTTGCCACAAGTTGAAATTGTAAAGTGTTGAGGAATTGAAGTTTGTGAATTGGCATTGAAAGTCCACCACGATAAAATGTTGAACCTTGCACTTTAACTTGAGGAAAATATTGCAAAACTTGCTTAGTGTTGGCAAATTGCAAAACATACACCTAAGTCTCCCATCATGAGAGCAAATTGTTGTTAAACTTATGGAAAGTCTGCCATCCAAAATTGTGAAACTTACTCAAAAGTCTGCCATTGCAAGTGCAAAATTGTTGATGGGCCTTGAAACTTTGCCATTCAAATGGAATTTTTTTTTAAAACTTTCATTAAACTCTGCCAATCATTGAGGCCTTCAAGAGTCAAATTGTTAATCACCATGCTAAGTCCGCCATTATGTGGATCAATAAGAATGTTGTTGAGCATGCTAAGTCCGCCATAGAAAAATGCAAAATTTTTACAAAGTCTGCCAATGTAGGTAGGGAATTGCAAGACAAAAATTGTAAAACATCCTTCCCAGTCCGCCAATGACATGTTGTTTCACCTCTCATTTCTGTCAATTTAATCAAAATTGTTGATGCACTTTAAACATGCAAGATAAAAGGTAAAATCGGCTCATTCAGAGAAGAAGAAAGGTCAGGGATCTAAGCGCCTATGAAGAAGATTGAAGATTGTTTCATTTTTGCAATGTTCAAGTACGGACTAGAGGAGGAAGCAAAGACCAGATTTTTGTGTGATTTTGGAAAGGAAGCAAATATCAGACTTTAGTGTGAATTGGAGGAAGGTGATACCTGATTTTGTGGCAATTTTCATCACCTTGCAAGAGACAGATCTCAACTCAGATCTGATTGAAGGTCAATTTCCAGCCAAGGGCAAAGTTGGGGTATCTTATTGAATCCATATTTTGATCAGATTTAAGCTTCCATTGCTATCACTAGGTGAAATCAATTTTTTTAAGTAGTTTTTTTGAGAAGAGTAAATGCATTTCTAAGAGCCACATTTCCATTGGAAATCTGTGTTTTTTTAATTTGAAATCTTTTCATTTCCAGATTTTTGATAAATTTGATAATCTTCTCAAATATGTTTCCATTGCAAGAATTCATTGAAATTATCATAATCACTTCTTGCATTTTCACATGTTTCAAGCTTGTTCTAGCATTCTTTTTGGTAACTTGAGGTATTTTGTTAGGAATGCTAGAAGCAAGGAATGATGCATGGAGAGAGGTACTTCAAGTCCAAGGTGAAGAATTTCAAAGCCTCAAAACTCATCAAGGAGAGAACAAGGAGAATTTCCAAGCATGGAGGAGACTTCACAACATTTGCAAGGATATCAACATCAAGACATTCATGAAGATTTGCAAGATGCAAGTTCAAAGATCAACATAAGGAGAGATACAACTACAATTATCTTGAATTTCCTTTGGAAATCCATGATCCCAAATTCAACATTCTTTACAACTACAAAGAAATCAGTCACATCCAAGGGGTCATGTTACACATTTCAATATCAAAGACTATCAAGAGGGAGGAGTCAAGATGTCCAAGATAAATGCAATGCCTCACAAGGAATTCCAAACATCATGAAGCATGCCTGAGGAAGGAAGCAATTCATTATTCCGGAGTTGAAGGTGATCAAACAACATCAAGATGAGGACAAAGCAAAGAGGAACTTTACAACATGGAAGGACACTAATTACACATGTGAGTACCCCACACATCGAGAACTTCAAGGGATTCGAGGTGAATCAGGCATCATCAAGTAGAAATGCAACTGAAGGAAGATTCCCAAGCTAGGAGATGAGATTGTGCAAGCATGATCAAGGAAGCAAATAGTTTTAGAAGAGTTAAGCAAAGTTAGAATGTTGACTTGATCACTAAGATGATGCAATTTGGGAATATGTTCCACCACATCATTATCACATTGAGCAACTAGATAATGTTGAGTATCAAGAGATATTGCTCAACCACAAACACTTCGTGATGATCTACATGGTGTAAGCTGAGGTGGCATCCTATTCATCATCAACCCAATCAAATTCTTCCACATTAGCATGTCTAAGTTCATTGAACCTAATTCATCTATCGAAGGAGCGAGTGTCACATGGTGATTCATCAAATATTGTTTCACATACCTAACCTCATTCCTTATTAGTTTGCATTCAAAGATGGACATGTGTCTAGTATATTTTAATTATTTCATTGGTTGAATTTAGTTAGTTATAACTAACCCTAACCCTAATTAGGGTTTTATCATGTTATCTTGACCGTTGATCTTGAATCAATCTGAGCCATTCAAATGTAATGAGACCTCTACATAAGGCTCAAACCTCTCATTTGTAAAGGTTAATAGTTAGTAGTCGATCAATAGATGATAGTTAGTAGCAATAGAGTAGAAGAAAAGGAGATTGTTGCCAAGGCTTGTTGTAATAAACATACTATTTTCATTGAAGAGATGGTGCATTTTGTGTGCTATTTCAACTTGTTGCATGGTCTCTACTTCTCATAAGTTTAGATGTGTTAGAGGAATGGAGGATTCTATCGTTGATGAATGGTGAGCCTAATGTTCATACCACTTGAAGTTTGTTGATTGCAAATTGTAGTGTGTGGTTATATTGAACTTGATTAAAAGCTTAACTTCAATTGCTATATGCTCATTGCTCGTAATGTTGGTGTGCATAGGTGATATGAAAATCATTTGCTTATCCTTTAGGAGATTGCACCTTTTTTGTGTAATTGTTTCCTCATGGCGAAGCAAAGCTTGGTTTGGTTGCACCCACTCAACAATCATTTCCAACATTCTTAGGATTAGATTAGATTTCTCTTGACCCTTTCCCCCTTTTGCCTTTATTTTCCAAGTAAGTCGAGTTAGATCCCACATTCCAGTTGTGTTCATAAACGTAAGTCCCCATGTGATCCTAGCAATATCACATCACATCATTGATTTTATCCCGAGCATTAAGTCAATTGTTCGCATTGTTAACCTTGGAGTTGTCTCATTTGATCACATCGATTAGCATATGAGGTTTCTTTGTTTAAGAGAGGATAGAATACTTAGTAGTTTATTGTGTTCGAGGTGCCCTAAAAAATACATCAACATGAATTACCCTAGATTTTGCCCACAAATGAACAATAATGCTACAACCTGCAATAATTAAGGATTTCTAATCTGATTCCTTATTCCATTTTGGATTTACTCTTATTCAGCTCTTTTGTTTTTATTTTATAAGATTAGATTTTCTTTTTGTACCCCCCTTTCGCCCCTGATAATTCTGCCCTATATAGCCTTCAAGAGAATGCGTAGGGTTGCAACCTTTGCAATGTGCATCTTTCTTCATAAGATGTGTCCCTTACCATGCTGACTGACCCACACTTGCTATAAATAAATATTTATTTGGTCTGTTTATTGGTGGTTAATTAATGACTAATCTAGTCGGCCAAAAAAATGCAAATAACTGGTCTTAATCAGGTTGGCCCTATATTAACATGCCTGTTGTTATTCACCATCTTAATCCCCTTCATAGGTGGGGCATGACAAGATTCTAGGACAACAATGGTTTTCCCAAAGGAATTATTCAATAGAAGAGAGGCTAGAAGAGCCCCAAAATTGCAGCAAAAGGTAAGGTAGACGTACCCAAATCAATGCAATTGAAAAGGTTTAAGAGTATTGAACTTGAGATGCCATTTCTTCATACACAAGTTATGTCCCAAAGCCATGGCGCCTCATAGGGTAATTTATCTTTATCCTTTGTAGATTCGTAGATCACTAGAAAAAAACCTTCCACGCATGGGCCATTGTGGAGTTCTAAGAGGAAATCTAGATTTTAGAAATCCAATCATTTAAATTGGCCAAGCTTGGCCAAATGTTATGAACCCTACATATCAAATTATTATCCATAAGACGTTTTTCAACCTCTAGGATTATCCTCATGAGCTACAAGCTTGACTGATCTAGGAATAACCTCATTAATAGAATGAAAACCTTGCTTTAGAAATAGAGACTCCACAATGTACTGAGCAATAGAAGGGCTTTTTGTACCTTCCACAATTAGAGGAGAGTCATTGGAGGAAGGCACAAAATAGAAGCAACCTTCATAAAGAGATCCCTTTGGAGAAGCCTTGCATGAATTACTAGTAGAGGGAACACCATGAAAAAAACCTTAGTTGTTTCCTCCTTTGTTAAGAATCTTCTTCACTGGAACCCTAATGGCACAATTTGAAAAATGTATCTCAGGTGATCATGAGAATGACTCAAGAGCAGCTACGTCTCATTTTAAGTCTACATAGTCGTAAACATCGGTGGTATGAGATGTAGACAAATATTTGAATGAACCACTAGAAGTGTGAACTCAAGGCCTAGGTTGAGGACAAGAGCCATAATGAAGATCTTTGAAGGATTTCTGTATAGAAGAGCATGAGCTTTGTGTAGAAGAATCACACAATCATATCGGAGCAAGAGCATCAAAAGCCATTATTTTAGTGTCATGTAATTTTGAAAATAGTTTGGCATCACCTTTAACCATGCAAGAACACAAAGGTTAAGTGGTGATTTCTCAAAGGTCAACACTTGCTCCTAAACCTAGGTAAATCATGACAAATTGACCTTCGGATCCTTGTATTTAACTTTTATTGAACTTTGGCAATCAACTTGTAGTTATTTCTTAGAGTATTGATGGATGATATTTAAGTATAGCCTAGAGAATCATGTGCTCAAGCTTGTGGATTTCCATTTGGTGATGGTTTGGGAATCATTTGTACCAGCGTACTACATTTGCTATCAATGCATTAGAATGAATAAAATACCTTTTTGATGGCCTCCTTCAATTCATCGAAGGTAATGTCATTGTCATCCTTTTTGTCTCTATTACACATTGAATTTATTAGTAGAGAGCATTTGATTTGAACTTAAGTGCAGCAAAAGCATCCTTACTTCATCATCTGGTTCATTGATTGCAAAAGCCATTTCTTTTTCCCACAACTAATCTTTCGTCCCTTTGGCATTAATTTCACCTTCTAAAAGAGGGATATCAAAATTGATTTGTTCCATCAAAGTATTTTGACCATTGAAGATTTGGTACCCAAATTACCCAAATGAGGAACAGGGTGTGCATAGGCTTGGGTCTCATCATTAGTTACAAACCAGATACAAATTTCTTCTCGCCTCATGTATAAGTTAAATGTGATCATTGAGTGAACATTACAAAGGGATTTAATTTCTCCTTGTGTATTAGGATGTTTGTCTTTTTCTCTATGAATGGATTGTGCTTTGAAAGAATATTACTAAGAATGGCCAAGAATAGGTCAAAGCATTGGAATGTACACTAGGTACAATAGTAAAAGACTAGGGCAAAACGGGCCCTAAACTTGATGCAAATACATTATAGCAAGAAAAGCAGGAAAACGGAAAAAAAGACAGTGGGACTAGCCTAAAAAATGGTAACCATAAAATTAGTACATACAAGTATAAATAGATATGCAAGGGGAAGACCTCACAAAGCAAGGGGAAGTAGAAGGAAACAAACTAGATTGGAAGCCAAAATCCATAGTTGGTATTTTGGGATTTGTTGGAGGAGCCAACAATATTATCATTGACCATTATAGGAATACCAATGCAAAATTCAAGAACGCGTGTCAGGGAAGGTCTAGATCTAAGGAACTTGGCGAGACAATCCTATTAGGCATTCGGTTCTATGTAGAGCCTCTCCTCCTAACACCCAAAGCTGAAGAATTATTGGTGATAAGAGAAAGAAGCTGCTAATGTGAGCTTGCTAACAAGATTTTTGTCATTAAAGAGAAGTGTTAGAGGGTCCCTAATGTTGAGAAGAGATAGAGCCATGATCATTAGAATGAGAGTTGTGGTGTTGAGGAGTCTTAGTAACTAAACACTAAGCACTTAAGCAATGTAAACATAACTAGAGGGTTAAGCCTAAAATGGTTAAATCCCAAACCTTATGATTAAGTAGAAGCAAAAATATTCATGTGATGGAAGGAAGCCTTGGGGAAGCATGAAGATAATGAAAATCAAAGTGGTGACCAAAGCTAGAAAGTAGTCTTGCCACACAATTGTAGCATGGTTAGGGCTAGTAGAAACAAATGTGTCGCCATCTGCCTTGGCAAGAAGTTCAATGTAGGATATGACTATGTCCACAAGGGGATCTCCAAGGCTAAAGGTGCCAAGTTGGATAGTCATAAGAGGATGTAGGATAACCCTCCTAGAAAGAACCCTAACATCCAAGGTTGAACCTTGGTGGTACAAAATGAATTAGTAATGTGAGTTTGCTCATATGACTTGTGCTATAGGCAAGGGGAGCTACAAAGCCTTGGATGTTGAAAAGAAGCAGATTTACATGGACAATAATGAGAGAGAGTGGTTTTTGGTGCCCTAGTAGTAGTATAAAATGTTGTGACTGTAGTGAATCTCAATTCCTCTATGTAGATCTTGTCCCTACATACATGAATTATCTTCTTGGCAATTGTACAAGGGTGAGGATGATTCTTTTATGACCTTATTACTTTATGCTGAGTCTATTTCTCATTTCAGATTGAGATGCATGTTTTTCTTTGGCACTGAACTAATCCATGCACCAGGAGTAGGCATAGGGGACAATTGAAACCTAAGAAGACTATGGTTATGAAAAGATATAAAATGTCCTACAAGATTGTAAGGTAGTATATGCTACGCAATACCATGTAAAATTTATGTAGATATAATGAGATAACAAAAGAATATAGTAGAGATACAACATTTCTCAATGAACAACTGACCTAGTTACATTCCAAAATATGATAATGCTATATTGTTACAATGATCTATCATTAAAGAGATATTGATATCTGAGGGATAATTATGGGATAGTCAAGTACTACTACAAGCTGTTGTTTTTTCTGGTTATAGTTGATATTTCAAGTAGTGATTGTAAACTTGTCGATTATATTATAAGTTTATTGTGATATTATACTCTTTGATGGGTACTTGTATTTCTTTTCTTCTCAAGCCCATGGTAGCACCGTTTCTTTGCATTTTCTTTTGCAAGAAATAGTTGTTTTTTACTTTCTCACCTCTCTTAACGCACTTGTGCTTGAAAATTTTCTCTAAAAAAATTATTACTCTCTTTGAAGACAAAGGCTCTGCCTGAATTAATTTCCAAAATATAATAATACAATATTGCTAGAATGATCTATCATTAAAGTGATATTGATAAATGAGAGATAATCCCGGGATGGTCGAGTATGACTCTTTGAAGACTGAGGCTCGTTGATAGGGTGTTAATAACTTCCACAAGGCCAATGTAAGGCAAGAGTTTGGTTGTGGAATTTGATTAATATATCCATAAAACCAATAGCATGGAAGTTCATCAAATTACATATTTGGATTTATACATTGCAATTACATTCCTCTAGAACTGCTTGGAATTACTAGAGCACCATTTAATTTGTTCATCTTTTGTCGACGTATGCTATTTTGTCTATTGGCAGACTTTGGCATGATGTTGATGCTTGGTGTGAAGTTACTTTCTTGCAATGGGGTTTGTGCTTAGAATGGTTGTCATTAAAAAGTTGGCAGGATGCACTACGAGTGCGGTATGATGTGCTGTTGATGTGTTATGAAGGACTGATGGTACAAGAGGCATGATTTGCACTATATTGCATTGTCACAAGGACTTCAATCTTGATCTATAATGACACTTGTGATTGTTTGATATCAATCGCATAAAAGAGTCTTCTCAGGGGTTTGTGGACAAATGCTGCCAGATAAATTCTGCTCAAATGTTATTCAAGAGGCAGATAATGGCAGACAAGAAAACAGAAATTGTACAATAGTGAAAGTAATTGTGTTGTTGTGGGGAACATGGAGTAAGATGGAAAATGGAATGATAGTCATTCAGAGAGATGACATAATGGATTTTGAATCTTGATAGATAATATTAGGAAACTATCAACAAAAGCTAGTTGAGAGGGAAAACTGTAAATGGACAAAGGAAACTAATTAAAAAGCAAAAATGGTCTAGTGATATAGGCAGTGAAAAAGAAAGAGGTTTGAAAAACAATTAAAGTTTTACAGATGGAAACATAGAAGAAAAAGTGCTAATGTAATTGAAGATGGAAGACAGTGTGACTGAAAAATGCGCATCAAAATTTGTAGTGGTGTATTCATGCATTCCTTCAAACTTTGCCTCCAAACTAATTAGTAACCTGTGAGTCAGAACAAGATAAACATCCTGGTTGACAATAAAGCTACTATCCAGGAGGTATAGATTCATCTATCTCCATCACATAACTAGTGAACCATTGGCTCATGTCATGTCAAACTGAGGTACTGGTGGTTCATTTACCTAGAAGACGCCTAGATAATGAAGAGTACAAACTTAGTTCATTTTTGACAATACTACTTGAAGCTAGAAGTGATTATCCTCACATTTTCGTTGATCTCTTTAGGATTTCTGCACCCCTTGACTTTCATATCCATATAAATGATTGTCTTTCTCATATGCAAGAGTTATAGTGCCATACAGTTGTCCACATCAAACCCTTAGTATTAACTGACAATAGCAAGGACTTTAAGGAAAAAAATAGAAGAAACGTACAAGGGACAATGGCATAACAACTCCACTCTAATTGACACGACTCAAATTTATAATAAAAGATAGTCACCCTTTCATGGTCTCTCACACAAAGGTTGGGTTCAAATGAATTGTCAGCCCTCAAAAATAGTTTCACTGGACTCAAAATTGAAATGACAATGTGGACCCATCTTGAACTTTGGATTCTTTTAAGACCCTATGAGACTATGTCCTTTAGTAAATTATACAATAATAAAGTGGGTACATTTAATTCAATCTAGGACTTAAGGACACCCTGATGACTTTCTAGGTTATGTTTGTGACTCCATGATTTCATGTTTGTGCTTGTTATCACTTATATAGACTTCAAGGCTGTGATTTTTCAAAAAGTTTGAATAAGCTATTTAAATGAATTTTACAGTAACACAAGTCTAAATTTTTTCACCATATTACTTGAACAATTTTTTTCATTTGACACCGTTTTTGAGGGGCCAAAAATGACTGTCAACACTGGTGACCTCTACAATGGAATCCATCTTCACTTCTGCTACCACCATTTTATAACTAGAATTGCAATGGAATCTGTCATTTCTGGTAAAGTCTTTCTCCAATCTTCACTTCTGCTATCACAGTGGCCTTGAGTAGGCTTATTTTGATAGGCTATCATCGCTTCCAATCTTATTTTCTTCCCATCTACCCTACAATAGCAAAAGCATGCCCAAATGGAATTCTTCATCTTTGTTAATTCCTGAATTTGAACCATATATAACAAAATATTATCAAACATTTAGATGGAACAACTGGTCTATCCCACTTCCACCATCACAATGGCCTAGAGCCCAAATGGAATTCATCTTTGTTACTTCCCAATTTTGAACCATTTATAACAAAACTTTATCATAGATTTAGATGAAACAACTGGTCTATCCTTGCACCATCATAGTGACCCTCTATGCCACTTCCACCATCACAATGACCTAAAGCCCAAATGGAATTCTTCGTCTTTGTTACTATTGATTTTGAATCATATATAACAAAAATTTATCATAGAGTTATATGGAACAATTGTTCTATCCTTCCGCCATCACAGTGACCTGGAGAGAGATCCCTTGAAAGGATAGGACTAAGGCCATCAATAACCCCTAAAAAAATAGATAAAAGAACCTCTGCATAGCTCACTCTTTTTTTATGTCTAAAAGCACTTTCAATGCTGAAATAGCAATAGATCTCTGGGAGCCAATGAAAATTTCTAGTATGGTCAGTACTCGAGTCGTTTGTTTATCCCTTGAATAATTCATTGGTGAAAAGAGAGATAAATTAACTTCAATGGTGCTATGAACAGAGTCCTCTTGTTCTATATATAGATTATTAATAAGGAAACTCGAGCTGAAGTGGCATTAGTTGGTCTAGTCAATTGTAACATCACAATTAGTGTTGCATTAATACCTGATCATTTAAGAGACAAAATAGCACTCACCAGGAGACTTTGGATACAGATATGAGGACTTCAACATCATTTTGATTACAATACAAAGAGTATTTGAATAAAGGTATGGCTAAATAAAATTTAAATAGTCACGAGGAATTGTGGGTATGGGGAATAGCTTGCATCCTTGAACTCAAGTTTTTTAGGTGATTGGAAAATAGTCTTGTTTATATCGTAAAATACAGCAAATTGGTAATTAAGACAATGATGAGGTCATCAAACCCGTTTAGGTCTAGTTTATATATCATGTTGTCTTTTTCATCCAAGTCTGTCCTCTAGTAGTTTGGGCCTACTTGTTGCTGGTCAAGGAAAAAGCTTGATTTAGGCTATCCTCAATTGCCTCATTTTGTTGTGAGGGCCTATTCGTTGCTGGTCAAGGAAAAAGCTTGATTTTGTTTCCATCGGTTGAGTGCTCTTGGTCAAGGTAACTCAGGTAGGTCAAGTCCTTTCCCTTTAGTATGGGTCAATGCATGCATATCACTTATTAATAATGAAAGCTTTAAGTTGTTTAGACAAGTGAAATTTGAGGAGTACGATGGCTATAGGTTTGCTAGATTTGATCTTGAACCCTACACTTTCTGAGCTTATTGACGCAGCCTTCCATTGGCCCTTTGCATTCATTCTAGGACATTAACATATTGGAAATAATTGAGGAAAAGCACAGTTGAGTCCAAATATGCTATTCTAAAGGTATGCCTATGAAAAATCTCAAAATTTTACTGTATTGTCTTTTTTTTTCTGTTTCATTGGCTTATGAAAATGGTGAAAAACACAATGAGCTGTTATGGTTGAAGATATTTAACAGTTTTGGCTAGATACTTTCACGTCTGAAAGGATTCTGATCCTTATGATGGTTGCCAATTTGTGCCAATTCATGCATCAACATAGGACAGATACAGAATAATAAAAATCATATCCATTGTAGCAAGTAGTTTAAAATCATGTTGACAAATTGCAGATGCATTTCTAATTGTATTGCAAGTCACCTTATTTCTTTTTTGTAAATTTAAATTATGGAAACCTTAAACGCAATTTCCATTAAGGTTTTTCTATTATTGGAGAAGCAATTGTTGATTAAGGTGTTATCTTGTGCAGATTGTTGGACCAATACCCCCAAAGTAAAGGAATGGTGAGACTCTCTCCCTTTCTCTTTATGTTGTAAAGTTGCATGGTTATCTTCAAAGTTGTTGAAGATTTTGTCTTATATCCTACCTGCAGTCAAGTGGACAATAAATATAGAAAGCCATTACTTATCTTTGTACACTTTGTTGTATGGCATTGGTTTGGGAGATAAGCATGTATATAATGGCTGTGTATTAAGTGGTAGGTGTCAGTTGTTTGCATGATAAAATATCTCAATTTCTTCGTATGGTCTTTAGTTACAATTTTTATATTGGAAGAAATGTTTACAAAATATACAAAGTATGTGCTTAGAAGATCAATAGTAGCACTAATATAACGAAGTCTATAGGGTCAAGGAGCACCATGATCATCAATCTACAACAACAGATACCATGTTCAAAGTCCTAAAGGGCAGCAAATACAGAAAAAAATGCTAAAACAACAAAACCTTTTAGCACCATATAGAGAATGATTAAGGACACTTAATTAAAAGCCAGTATCTTGCTCTTCAGAAGAAGCAATTTGAGCAGCAGCCTCTTTAGCCTTCAGCCGGTTAAATTTGGTTGCACTTGGGATTTAAGGTTTTGAATCTGTTTTTCCATGAACACCCTTCTACCCAACCTTAGAAACCCTCCCCATAACCTGCAGGTGGAAGAGAGACCGAATTAAAAAAAAGAAAGATAAGGTGAGTTGTTTAACTGACTAGAAGCTCCTTGTAAGTTGTCCAGCACTACAGAGGAGTCCTTAGGTACAGTAAAATCCAGAAATAAGTTCTGAATTTAATTAACAACCATATTCAGTTCTTGGATTATAGGTACAGTGTTCTTACCTCAAAAGCTTCTTCAATAGCAGGAAGTTTGTCCACTTTGGAGGAAAAGATTGCGTTCCCCTCAATTATTCTTCATGCACAGTTGAAGCACCCTTGTCAGTGAAGTTTCTGAACTTAGTCTTAGGAATCCTCAACAACAAATCAACCTGCATGGCAAGATGATGAAAGGTGGCTTCACTATTGTAGTCTGTAAGAACCCTTATTTTACCTTGGAAAACATCATCATTTCTAGCGTTCCACAAATACCATAACACTTCAGAAGAAACAAGCAGCCAAATCTTCATAAAGAACTTTGAAACAGGTCTGCTAGTTCTAATGAAAGCAAAAAGTATATCAAACCAAGAAATGGAAGCTTTACATGCAAAATTAGACCAAACAATAATGAATTTTTTTCACAGTAATAGCTAAAGGACAATCAAAGAAAACATGGAAAATAGTCTATTCATTCTGAGACACTAGGCATGATTCCAAATTCAAACCGCAAATTTTGAGAGTAGAATCAACAACTAATTTTTGATGAATATGAAATTATTTAAAAAGCACTTCTTAGGTTCAATACAAAAGATCAAAACAATACTAAACCTGTCAGACCAATTTCTTACAGAGCTAGCAAGGTTCCCTTTATTATTAAAACCATTGATAAGGTCTCACAATGAGGCCAATTTATTGTAAGTAGATGCTTAGCTGAAACTTTTTGCCATAGGAAGCCCTTTGATCCATCTAATAGTATACCAAATGTCGACATCAAAGCTTAACCTGACCAAGGAGGAGATCCCTTATGAGGAAACTACCAACATAGAATAAGTTCTTTGGTGATTCAAGACATTATGCGACAACTCGATATCCTTCCAAGGAACGAAGTTTCCATCTGAATGATTTCAGTAAAAGATTTGATCATAAAATCAACCATGGTTCGATCAGGCATGCTGTCACATGTAATATCCCAGTAATTTTTGTTAGCGGCAATATTGTACATGAAAATAAAACTAGTTAATTAAGTTGTACGTTGTAATTGTCTTGGTTAGTGGCAACCGAGGGGTGGTAGTTGCGGTGCGACGGTTGGCGCTCGCACCCCCTCGGTATCTTTATATACTTCCGAATGTAACTTGTGATGAACGACTACGAATGGAATAACATCTTATATATTTGACCTGATATCTATGGCATTATTATTCTGCATTACGTGCTTTATCCGTGTACTTTAAGTTATTCACCCGAGAGGGCAAACATTTGGCGCCGTTGCCTAGACGTACTTGGGAACGGAAGACGCGGATGGCACACGGACACGATGGGCCTACCCGTTGGTGAGATAAACCCAGAGGCCGACGACGCGCAAACAGAGCTCTACAACGGAGAAGACACTGCGACGAGGGAATTGAACCCTGAATCCCATAGGGATAAAGGAACATTCTATATTCAAACAAAGGTGTCATAATATTGACACGAGTTGTATCTGACGAAATGAATTAATAAAGGCGTGCTTTGGTTTATGTGTTGTGAATTATGGAAATGTATGGGAATTAATGCCCAACCTATTAAATAAAGATAGAAATAAGAAAACAGAAACGGACGAGTGGGAGGCCGCACAGAGGGCCTTGATTCTGGAACAGCAAGTAGAACGTAGATGGAGGCTGAGGCAACTTGCCGAAGGACGACCTGTCGAAGGGTGGCCCGAAGGGAACCAAGGAGGTGTCACGGAGGGTGCAAAAGCCGAGGGAAATTTCTACGCGTCGCCAGAACACCGTAGGGTGAGGAGCCACGAAGAGTTTCTGGAGGAAACAAGGTTACGGCGGAATCTAGTCGAAGAGACTCAGGATCAGTTTAGAAACTTATCCCTTACGCCACGAAGTGAGGATCACCAGAGGGAGCCAGGAGTGGGTGCGGGTGAGAACGGAGGGGAGGACAACCGTATGGTTGCAAGTGCCACACACAGCAGGCAAAGCACCGTACCTCCAGTCACCCACGCAGGACACACCACCGGCGCCGGAGGGAGCGGCACACAGACGCAACCACAGCCACCTCTAGGAAGACGACGCCCATCGATGGTGGGCAAACAAAAGTTGCCTAAATTCAATGGAGATGGCAACGATGACCCCGTACGGCACTGTCGTACATGTGAGACAATATGGTCAGCCAACGGGGTAGTTGACAAAGCGGATTGGGTGGTGCAGTTCCCTGCCACCCTGAGAGGATTAGCCATTGATTGGTACTCTGATGTGGATAAAACAAAAGTGGGAACATGGGATGACCTACAGAAAGCTTTTGAGAAGGAGTTTTGACTCCTTCGAGATGATAATGAGATTGTGGCGGAGATATTAAGCACAAAGCAGGGAAAGCACGAAACAGTGCGAACATACAGTCGACGGTTAAAGGAGTTACTGGGGAAGATGAGAACCAGCCGACTGACAGACTAAAGAAAAGATGGTTCGTGGAAGGGTTGCGGTCATCCCTGAGGAGAAAGATGAAAATTGTACCTCCCACCTCATACGATGATGCGTACAACCGCGTAATGGATTTGGAAAGTGAAGGCAAAACATCGCGGAAGAAAAAGGACAAGTCCTCTGCAGAAGAGGAGTCCTCGAGAGAAAGCAGCAGTGACGAATCATCAAGTAAGAAGGTGCAAGATCTTCAAAAGTATATGCACCGTATGTTGAAGGAATTTAAGAACATGAAAGGAAGCACGAGCAAAAACGAAGATGTGTGGTGCACTGATTGTAAGGAAGAAGGCCACACAAAAGGCACTTGCCCGAAGAAGGCCTTTTGTGAGATTTGCCAAGTGATGGGACACTCCATCAAGGAATGCCCATACAACATGAAAACCCGAAGTACGCAAATGAGCCAAGTGTTGTTCACTGAGCAGGCCACAACATCTGCACCAGTGGGTATGACCCAGCAAACCAACACAACGGCATCATCTGGAGGTTACCGGGACAATAGACGCGGCGGCGGAAGGAATAACAACAATAACAATAACAGAAGCCGTATCCAGTATGACGCCAAGGGCCGGCCAATGATCCAATGTAGGGTCTGTAATCAGTGGGGGCACTTCGCCCGTGATTGCACGAAGGAAGCCACCCCTCAGCACCTCTGCCGATGGTGTGGGCTAGGTGACCATGAGGACGCAAATTGCCCAAAGGCAGGGGTTAATCTCCTCAACATTGAGAAGGCTGAGAAGATTGGTGAGAAAGAAGTACTGGCGATCACCCGCGCTCAAACGAAAAAGGCCACTTATCTCGACCCCCGTATGGAGAAGGAGAGACTACGGGAGGCAAAAGCCAATATCGAACGTGAGATGACGGCCGAACGACGGAACAACGAGGGGGTGAGTACATCTTCCCGTACGGAAGCTGAAAATAACATCATTGGGCAAGTACTGTAGATGGAAGTACCTATAAGGGTAAAGGACCTTCTGGAAACAATGCCATAGTTAAGAACCACCATTTTTAGTTCCATACAAACCACTGCGCAGACACCTTTGCATGCCACACGGGCGGAAGTTCCGGGCTGACCCAATGTTGTTGACCTTAAATAGTGGTCAACATCCTGCTGTAGTAGAGATGGGAATTCTCGGGGCTATCCTCAAGGACACCATCGTGGACGGAGGTTCGGGGGTGAATGTACTGCCAGAGGATACGTGGAAGAAGCTGGGGAAGCCAACACTATGGCCACCCACGTTCAACTTGGTAGGTGCAGACCAGCACGACATCAAGCCACTTGGCACCTTGATGGCCCAGCCGGTCACCATCGGCACGCAACCCTTCATACTAGATTTTGTGGTAATCCCACTCAAGAAGAAGGGGTATGATGCCATCTTAGGCAGAGGGTGGCTAGTTACAGCAAAGGTGAACCACGACTGGAAAAAGAACACCCTTTCTATGCAGAAAGGGGGGCGGAAGTACACCATTGATCTGAGGATCCAGGTTGTCAGCGAGGAACTGGCATCATCTTCGGAATTGGAGGGTGAAGGAAAAGGCGACCTGAGGGACGAAGGACGGGGCTGCAGGGAACCCAACGACGAAGGGATTCTCAAACTAGGAGAGTGCTCTGAGGATGAGACAGGGTCTTTGAATGGGCTCTTCCACTGGCAGATGGAGGATTACGAAATTTTCCAGAGCTACAGGCTCGAAGTAGAGGAACCAGAGCAAGTAATAGAGGAGGTGTACCTGCCGGAATACAGAGAATATTGGAAGGGAGACACCCCAAACCTCGGTGACGTAGATAATCCGAAGATCATTCGTGTCGGCAACGATTGGAACCCTGTGTGGAAGGCGGCAACCTTCAAAATCTTTATTACTCTTCTTCTTCTTATGTACGGGAAGGAGTCCGTGGTCCCTGTAGAATTTGTGGTTCCAGGCCTTCGGATGGCCATTGAAAATAGACTTGCCACCAACGGGTCCAAATCTAAACCGTACCACGAGAAGCGCGTAGGGGACCCGAGAGGCCGGAAGGACACCCAAGAGTCCGGAGGGGAACCCGAGAGGATGGAAGGGGACTTGAGACAGTGGGAGACTCTCGGGCGAGGAAAATTGAGAAGGATGAAGGGCGATCCCAGAGGCAAGAACCCCAAGCCGAATCTGGACACTTAGAGAGAAAAAAAAAACAAAAAAAACGACGACGACCAGATTGAAAAATCATTTGATGACATCTGGAGCTAGGATGCTGAAAATATTACAGTGGAGAAGAGGGTTTTGACATCTTCAAATATCACAGAAATGATGTGCACCATGGACTTTCGTGTGGTTTTGAAGGTTGTAAATTGGCCTTGGCGGCGGGGGCGCTGCCCCTCGACCTTGGACCCCACGAGGGGCGCTGCCCTAGACCCCACAAGGGCGTTGCCCCTCGACCCCGCTGGGGCGCTGCCCAAGATCCCGTTGGGGGCACTGCCCCCAGACCCCCAGTTTATTTTTGAGATACAATACACTTTTTGAGTTGGTCGAAGGGCATTAGAGAAGGCACGGTAAGTGTTGGGTTGTCCCGTACTGTGAGAAAGAAACTTGAAGCTTAGCATTGGCGGGGAAGCCATAAGCCGTAGAGGGAGACGGATTTGGAGGTTGCGAACAAACAGAGTCTGAGGGAAGGCATTGCAGGCACGCGAAGTCGTACGGTACCAGAGAGTTATTCAGTTCAGTTATCAGCCTTTGGGGAGTGTGATGGAGGATTTGAAGTGTCTCGTAGCCTTTGTGACAGAGGGTTGCGGCCACCTCCAGGCATGAATGGTACGCTTTGAGGAACTCAGAGTATGTCTCAGTTGGACGTGAGGTTGCCTTGGTGGATGCACAGAGGGCTCGGGAGGAGCTGACCACCAGGTTGGAGGCAGTACTAGCATGAGACTTAGCTTAGCGTACCCAAGAGTTGGATGCCGAGAGGGTGGCTATCGAGGATAAATTGGCTAGGGAGACAGTATCATTTGAGTAGCAGTTGGTGGAGGCTGAGACTAAAAAGTGTGTTTTGCAGACAAGTTTGGTTTAGGCACAGGAGGACTGTGCTGTCAAAGGAAGCCATAAGGGTGAAATCCGCACTTGAGCATCGGATGGTAGCAGAAAAGGGTTTTCAGGCGAGGACGCAACAGGTGTATGAGTTCCGGGCTCGAGTGGCGTCAACAGTTTTGTTTAATGTCATCTCTATTTTGTAGTAAGTCGTTCGGAGACGACTTCTTTTCTTTTGGGGGGGATGATGTTAGCGGCAATATTGTACATGAAAATAAAACTAGTTAATTAAGTTGTACGTTGTAATTGTCTTGGTTAGTGGCAACCGAGGGGTGGTAGTTGCGGTGCGACGGTTGGCGCTCGCACCCCCTCGGTATCTTTATATACTTCCGAATGTAACTTGTGATGAACGACTACAAATGGAATAACATCTTATATATTTGACCTGATATCTATGGCATTATTATTCTGCATTACATGCTTTATCTGTGTACTTTAAGTTATTCACCCGAGAGGGCAAACAATTTTTTTTTGATTTTTTAACAATAAGAGATACTAGCAATCACCACAACCCATTAAGGTTAGCAAAATAATCCAAATTGCTGAAAGGGAACCCTTCCACCTTTTGTTCACCGAGAGCCCAGTTTGGGAGGGTGAGAGCATACGGTGTTCCAGGGATCGTTAGCAACAATAATCAAACTGAAATTACAATGCTTGGGTGGCAAGCCAACCCCTTCTGCTTATTCAGCAGGATAGAAACCAAACTTGTGGCGGTAAACCAACTAAGGGAAAAAGACAAGAAACTGAAATTCAATCACTCTACCGCATATTTCAGCGGGAGGACATTACATTAACTATCACTCTACCACATATTTCAGTGGGAGGACAATTGCATTAAACTTATCACTCGACCACTTATTTAGTGGGAGGACTGAGTACATAAACTAAATTACAAAACTTAGAAGGCGGCAAGCCAACCTCTTCCACTTATGCAGTGGGGATTACAAATAAGTGTAGCAAGAAGGGATGATCAGTACTACTGAAACAACCTTACAAAATAGAGATGAGATGAGAAGAGTACTTGCAGATTTTGTAAGAACCCACACCTGGTGGACTCTAACCAACCACAATTTTTTGCCTTTGTTTGATTTTTCAATGTTTTCAGTGTTTGGGTTTTGCTTGAGTTTTCAATGATGTTTCACCAAGGAATAAAGAAAGTGCAAATAACATATGCTGCAAACTAGAGTATGGAAATGAGAGCTACAGCCATAAGCATTTTATCGAACATTTGCCATGCAATTCCTATTATGAAATGTTGACTTTCAGCTAGGGACATTAAGACAAACAGTTATCTTGCAAACTGAAATAAATACTACAAATATATCATATGCAACTCCTTTTTATTGATGTCCCAATTACCACAGATATGAAAGGGCCAAGACTCTTGGCTGACCGCTGAATATGATATGAAACAAAATACCCAGGTCTGAGTACAATGGCAGCATACAACCAACTTCGAATGTCTATTAAATACTGAAATTAAATGCAAGAGAACCTGATCCAATGAAGTGCCTACGTTGTGGGTAATGTAGCAACTCAAATACCATGTAAATTGTGAAGCAACATGTGTGGCTGCTGCTGCTATAGTACGGCCTCCAACAATTATAAATTCTGCCCAAATTCCAATGTCATGACAGCAGCAACTAATCTGGAAATGAGCAGCAATTAAAACCCTTGAAGAACCCTTGAGTAGACTCAACTAAGATGCAATATACTGTAGCGATTTTACTATTCATGTATCACTGTAGCGTTTCACTATTCACGAGTTACTGGTCACGTGCACTGTTCACGCGCACTGTTCACGGCACTGTTCATGCGCATTGTAGCAGCAAGAACAAACTTGCAATCTGCTCTTAAAACCTTGAATAATTTGTTGCCAAATAAGGATGATTCACAACCAACTATAAATGTTCTTCAACAATAAACTTCAAACCCTTGTAGAAAACTTCACCAATTTGCACAAATGAAAGAACTGAAGTATTCTTTCCCACTGCAATAATTCAGGTGTTATTTCACACTTTCAAAATTGCTATCAATAGGAAGTTTTCGTTTCCTATGATCAAAGAAGAAAATTGCGAAAGCCCTAGGCTCCACAATAAAAATCAATCAAAATACTATTCATCAACTGGATGCCGAGAATGAACTCTTGCCTTTCCTTTTATTCTTTCCGTAAGAGAGCTCAAACACCTTCCTGGCCAATGTGGGATAAAAGATTTATTCCCACATTAAATTATTCACTTAACGCACTTTATTATATTAAAGTGACTTTATTATTATAAAGTTACTTTAGAACTTTATAATAATATTAAAATATTAAATAAATCACCTAAGTCACTTAAACTTTAATATCTCTTGATGTACTTGTCTGATTGCTAAACCGTCTGAGCCAGGAGTCGACTCTCCCTGTTCTCCATGTGATTGGATGCCTGTCTAAAAATAGAAACCCTGAATAGTGACTTACTATAAATAGTAAGTATGTGGAACTGAGTCTAGAAATAGCTGCAAAGGCCCAATCAAGGTCGACACTGCCAATAAGCTCTGCTCAGGTATCTTTCTATTAATAGGAACCCTGACTCTCCCAAAATAGTAACTTACTATAAATAGTAAGTGTGCCAATCTGAGTCAAAAAAACCTGTGCAAAGGCCAAAACCTGAATCCAGCTGAAGAGTAATGTCTCTAATCACCAAGTAACTGCCACACGAGGCCCTCTATCAATAATTATTAGCCTACGGGGGTCAAATGATAGGCTAATTCTTACAAACTCTGATGCTCGCAAAATGGGGACATTACAGATTTCTACAACAAGAATATATATTTATGTTACAACCAATCTGCAGGCTGAAAGTACAATTCAGCAGCCTATGGAAACACCAAAATGCTCATAACTCCCTCATTTTTCTACAACAAGAATATATATTTATGTTACAACCAATCTGCAGGCTGAAAGTACAATTCAGCAGCCTATGGAAACACCAAAATGCTCATAACTCCCTCATTTTTCACCTGAATCAACTCAAATAAATCCCAATCCCACAATATAACACTCACAACCACATCCAATCCAAACCACAACCCAAATAACCCAATATTCATTTGGCACGCATCCCAATGCAATTACAAAAACCAACGCTAGACCTAGGAAGTTTGATTTTGTCTAGAAAAATCATTGCTTAATTAAACTTGCTAAAAACTTACACAATGTATCGCCATGAGTAGGAAGGAAGGATGAGCCGGTACCCAGAATGATGGAGTCGCCTGGTAAAGAGGTGCGAGCAAAATATACTTTCAGCAGCCTTGCGACCAGTAACCAAAAAACACTCAAATCCCACATAGAACACTCCACAATCTACAACTCATTCACCAACAGCAATGGGAATACAAGGACACAGCTAGGTACTATCTTGCAAGTACGAAACTGAGACTTAGCTAGAAAGCCATACTTCGAAGCTCAGATTTTCAGTAGCCAAACCGGCAGCATAACGATGCAATTTTCAAATATTTCCCAAATGAGAGCCCAAGGCTCTTATTTATAACTCTTAAGCAACCAAAATCAAATGCAAATTCCTCCAAACGCCACTCCTTCATTTGCATTTCATTTCACCCAAGTGTAGCGCCACTTTTCATAAGTCAAACCTCACGCCAAAAGGGAAGGGACCCACGTTAATTACTTGGCAAATAATGGAGATGCAATATAACATAATATTCCTCTAAAATATTTTGCCATCACATAGTACACATGAGTTTCGCCAAACAATTAGGATAAAATAGGCATTAATCCCAATTTTAATAAATCAGTCGCAAATAATCAGATTAATTAAATATTAAACCTTAGGATGAGGAAATAATATTTAATTATGTCGCATATGACTCCCGTACTGATTATTAACACAACTAGGATGAAATTGAGCGAGGACGACCACAAAACTTGTTGCAGAATCAGAACCCTGTCTACTGCCAAAAATAGAATTGTGCCACACTGCCACTTACTAAAAAATAGTAAGTCGAGAACTAATGTTCAGAAAAGCATGATCATCGCGTCCAGAGGCAAAACATGGAGAGCTCAGTAGGATAGTAACACCAGAATGGCCATTTCCTGACTTACTAAAAATAGTAAGTCCTCGTTTCATCAATGCTGGACCCCTCATTCTTCATTCCACCTAGCCTACGGGTCTCAGGAATAGGCTAATGGACCACTGGAAGGTCATCAGTGAGAAGGGGACATTACATCACAGCCAAGCAAGGAACAAATGATGTGGAGAGAAAATTGCATTTGCATCATCCAAACCCAATACACAAGTCCAACATTCTGTTTAACCTTAGGTGTTGCTGAAATGAAGGCAAACAACCTCATCCAGAAAAGAGAGACGATCCAAATTGACACCATTTCAAAGTACAATTAGATCTACCTATCACCCATAATTCCCTTATGGGAAGCAAGTTGAACTATCAAGAGGATTTTCGTGATTTTGACCTAAGGAAGATTGATCCCAATTACAATACATACAAAAACGACAAGCACTAACTTGAACTCATTTAGAGTTTCCACAATTCTATAGATGCCATGAAAATCATTAGAGGAGCAATTGTTATATCAGGGAAAAACCTCAGTCATTGTTCAACCAATGTTTATTTTATTAGATTGTGAATGAAGGGTTGATCTGAGGTCCTAAATTCCTATTTGCAATTGTTTAGCTTTCATCTGTCCTCTCTTTTTCGATCTGTGTTAAAAATTGCATTCTCTATGAATGACACAAGTCCCAATAGGATGAAATAAAGTGGAGAAGCACATATACAAATGCAATTTGAATTATTTCTTAGAATCTTTAGATCTCTTTTGCATAACCCACAAACTTGTGTTTTTTATATCATTTATGAGCAAAATTTTGTGGTCTGGAAATGTATAGCAAGACATGTACACATTATTAGCTATGATATAGAATAATAGGTTTCTTTGTCTATTCCATGTCAAGTATAACCTCACATGGATGAGATTTGGCTGCATGGTAGCTAGAAGAAAGAAAGCACTTGTTTAGAAAGACATCTTCTTCAATGATTTTTGTCAGTACTCAAAGGAGCTTTGACTGCTATAAACCTCTTGTGAGGCCAATGCAAATAATCAGAACCAAAAGTTGAGAAGGGGATAGAGATTACTAGAGGCACTAAGCATGTAGGTTTTCAAAAATAAAATCCTAAATAATCAATTTATTTCTAAAAATATTGCAATTCTGACACTATTCTTATACAAATCGGACGCTTATAAAAAAACTAGGAGTCTGCTTCTGCAAAGTTCTGTTGCGTGATGTAAAATCCCATACTGGGTTTACAAGTTATTTGTTTTAAAGTTCATTCTCTAACCATATTCTTATGCCTTCAACAGCATTACTAGTCATTCATCTATTCATTAACATATTTATAATCCCATAAGAACAGGTGCATAGAGTACAATCAATCTATGACATCTCAATAAAGTACAACTAGAGGTACAAGGCCCATCAAGTTTATTACAATAACCTATAAGTCATAAGACAATGCATTACATGATCTGATCCAATGATTACATTCATTACAAGTCATACATGAGCAATTAGAATAATTCCAAGTACAATGTCTAGTACACAATGATGCTGGGATTCTGAGTGAGTTCAAGATTTGATGACAACCAATGGTGGATACCCTTTCCACCTCAACCATGGCACATACTGCAAGAATGGCCCATGGGACTCTTCCAATGCTGCATGCTTGAACATGAACATGAGATGCTATGCACATGCATGATGCTGATAATGAAATGACAGATATGCAAGACCTAGAATGCCAGACATCCTATCTATGCATCAGGAAAATATTAATAAGCAACAATAGTTCATGTCAAAAGGTTCACTAGCTAAGTGGCATGATGCTCTTTGGGTCACAACTACTAACATTTATCCCCTTGAGTTTCTAACTGTATCAAATCTGTCTTAATGGCAATCTAGCTAATTAGTTAGCCTTGTCGAAATCTTAACATCTTAGTTAGCATTGGCATTGCTTGCAACATGTTTGTCATCTATAGAGCACTTCTTTCTACAACTCTGGGTATATCTAGAAGATCAGGATATGAATATAAAAATTGGGCCACAGGATTTATATTTCAATGCTCACATAAGGAAGAATAGGTGAGACAGATTAGGAGCTCCAGCCTCAACCTATGTCACATGCATCCCTACTCATCTCTATGTGATGCAGTTATAGTGTTATGATCCTAATATGATCTATTCCTAAGTATAATAAGGATAAGCACTTGGAGCATGCTTAACCCTAGCATAAATATTAGCTAATACTCTAGTCCCTCTTAATCAGAATGAAGGGATATGTACCTTCATAGCTAACTCTATAATAAGGAAGATAACTCTTTCCCAGATTATCATATCATCTAATATTGAATTCATATATTATAATCTGATTACTAGAGATCACCCCCTTGAAGTGGTTTGCTAATATTTCTGGTTTTTACAAATATTTTCAAGAAATATCATAACATATAGACAAATAGAAATTGTTGTACCCAGTACTCAATCATGTAGGTTGTAGGGTTGATTATTTTCATGTTTTATCGTTCTTCCAATGTATGCATATACATCGTTCTACCCCAATACAGACTCAGTAAAGACTCTTGCAACCACTTAGTTACAAACTAATTTTATATACTGGGGATACAAAACTCTATCGTTGCAAGGTTATGATTATGTTATGACATTATAGTATGCCATAAGTTACAAATGATGAATTTCATGCTATCATGGTCAAGAATAACTTGTTATGTCCAAAGACAAGTTGGTCACATTTAAATCACAAGTTTACCACAACCAAACATACCCTAGTAATACAAGCTATAGTCATTCTTTTCACAATCTTTTACATAATGGTATCACAATTCATGATAAAGTTATGGTCCATGATACATAAAGTCTTTTTTCTTACTTAGTAACATAAAATAATAGTTATCTCATAGTGTTACAAGCTTCAAATCAGATTCTCGGAGTCTTCATGATAAGCTGAAATGATGCTCTCTACTACTTGCCCTTCAAAAGGATTTGGTTCAAGGAAATCTTTCTTCCTTTAGGTTAATGGGTAGATAATATATAATCACCCTTCATGATAAATCCATTTTTTCCCATCTACAAGTATATACATTTTCATTCTAGAAATGTGAAATCCTACTTTGAACCCATGAAGGGTATTTTCACTTGAATTTATCTAGTTATAGTGTAAAGGTTACTTCTCAAATTAGATCATTGGCTTTATTCTAACAATTGAGAGTGAACCATTCAAAAATTTGGCTTGCTATTTGTAATGCTTGGAAGAAAGGGAAGTTTCATGAAGGAAATTGGAAGCTTGAAACATATGTAAAAATGTAAATAAATATTTATTTTAAACCATAGTTACCCCAACAACTATTGTTGATGGGGTCTAAAAGTAGCAAGGTGAAGGTGGGGCTTCTATTTTCCTAGTCATTTATTAATTAATTTTTATTCTATATCAAGGAATTCCACTTCTATTAGCCATTGCCATTATCTATAACTTGAGACGACCGCTTTACATGGTATTTCACCATTGTCGTGGTAGTCTCATTAATATTTGATAAGCTCTACTATCTCCCTTATCATTAAGATACAAAATCATCATACTCTGATTGCTTCCATCTACCAAAAGCACTATGGTATCACCCATGTGTAGAGAAGGGATAGTTGTTGAAGGACTAGGGTTTGCATTTTCTCCAATAATTGTCATTGGAGCCGATTCATTTTCCATTATTGTTGTCAACTTCGGGGAGAGATTATGATTGACTTGTATAATCAGCTCCCTACACAATGCATTGTACTCCAATTTTAACATTCTTTGTAGATTTCTTTTGCTTACGATGCATCATCATTGTTAGATTGAGTTTTGTCTGCAGCTCCAAGAATAGGGCTGGGTGAGAGAAAGCCCCTTTGAAGTCCATCTAGGGATATGCTCTCCACCATTGAAGAAATTCCAATCTTTGTGTAATATGAAATATCCCACTAATATTTTTTTGATTTTTTAGACCAATAACAATTCATCCACAACAATTAACCCGTTAAGGTTAGAGGAATAAACCAAAACAACTGAAAGGGAACCCTTCCACCTTTTGTTCATCGAGAGCCCAGACTGGGAGGGTGAGAGCATACGGTGTTCCGGGGATCGTTAGCAGCAATAATCAAACTGAAAATTACAATGCATGGGCGACAAGCCAGCCCCTTCTGCTTATCCAGCAGGATAGAAACCAAACTCTTGGCGGTAAACCGACCAAGGAGAAACCACAAGGAATTGAAGTACAATCACTCTACCGCGTATTTCAGCGGGAGGACATTACATTAAACAATCACTCTACCGCATATTTCAGCAGGAGGACATTACATTAAACAATCACTCCACTGCATATTTCAGCGGGAGGACCATAGCATTAACTTATCACTCGACCACTCATTTAGTGGGAGGACTGAAAATTACAAATTTGCTGAATACTAGGCGGCAAGCCAGCCTCTTCCACTTATTCAGTGGGATGAGAATTACAAAGATAGAACTGGTTAGTAGTACTACTACCTAACCTTACAATAATAGAGATGAAAGAAGGAGAGTAATGCAGATTTCTACAATAAGGATATAAATTTCTGTTACAACCAGTCTGCAGGTTGAAAGTACAAACCAGCAGCCTATAGAAATACCAAAATACTCATAACTCCCTCATTTTACATCCAAATCAACTCAAACTAGTCCCAAATCCACCGTACATCATAAGCAATGACAACCAATCAAAACCACACCCCAAACAAACCCTTATTTATTTTGCACGCATCCCAATGCAACACAGAAAACCCACGCCTAGCCTAAGAATTTCAATTTGACATAATAAATTCAAAACTCAAACAAATGTGTTATAAACTTGCAAAGTTTATCGCCAGTGCTGGGAAGGAAGATAGAGCTGATACCCATAACCGTCAGTCGCTTCAGCAGAGAGGTGTGATCGAAAATATGCTTCAGCCACAGGCAAAACCAGCGAGTCTCCAGAATCACTTCAACACCAAAAATGTCTATGGTAAACTCTGAGAATGTAGGAGAATACAATGCAAAGCTAGGTACTGTATTTCAAGTACGAAACCAGGTAGCACTAGGGAGACGCACTCCGAAGCCTCAAGTTCTGTCGCCAAACTGACAGCATAACATTACAAATTTTCAAGATACCAAAATGAGAGCCCAAGTCACTTATTTATAACTTTTTGCCAACCAAATTCAAATTCAAATGCACTCCAAATACGCCCAAACCAAATGCCATTCCATTTCATCCACATTTAGCATTGTATTTCATTTCATTTCCTTGCACAAGTTCGCCCTTTTTAATAGATATAAGTGTCATAAAATAAAGTGTAAAGTGGGCGCCCAACTATGACTTCCAAATAAAAAATATTACTAAGGCAATATACTTAGAAAATCGCCCATTTGCCTTGAGTTATAATTTACTTATTAACACCATGACAACCCCTTGAAGTCATATGCAATTTTCGCCCAAATAGACTTAGGATAAAATTAATATTTTCTCCCTTCTTAAGTCGTCCATCCATAAAATAATCAAATATTAATACCTCATGCCTAAGGTATAATATATTAAAATACCCTCCTCAAATATTGATTATTGCCAAATTGAGCCGGAGACTGAAGTGCTGGAAATCACCAAAATTGAATTGAGTTGGGGCTCTGAACTAAACTGCCAAAAATAGTCATCTGAGCTAAGCTACAGAATCCTTGCCAAGAATAGCACCAAAAAATGCTGGGAGACCAATTGCTCAAACTGACCTGCCGGAAATAGCCATCTGAATAGGCTAGCTGACATCCTGCTAAAAATAGAACTGCTAAACATAGTACTTACTAAAAATAGCATATTGCTAAAAATAGTAAGTGTTTCCAAAGTGATTTTAACCACATTCTGAGCTGCCATCACACTTACTAAAAATAGTAAGTCAGTAAAAAGTCACTCGATGCAGATGCATGTCGAACCATCTTGAAGCTCTCTGAAAACCCAGAAGGAATCCAGAATCCAAACTGTCAAACTCCCACATATACGCCCTGAAAACACAAAAGAATCCTCCTAGAAAATAGGGAACCCTAATTCTCCTTTCCAAATAGCCTACGAGTCTTCGGAATAGGCCAATGGACCACTGAATGCACATCACTGAGAAGGGGACATTACACTTTGTGAGCAAATGAAAAGCCTTGCATCAATTGCCTTTTGTGTAGGTTGAAGGGAAGCAAAGTCTATGAAAGCACTTCCTAAACTAACTTTAGAGGATGTGTAGAGCTTTGCCATCTATTCACCCTATTCAAGCCAAAATCTATAAAAGGAATATTGTAATATTTCTGTAATGGTCATTTAGTTCATTAGTTTAGGTAATTTCCTTTTTGTAGTTAGTTCCTATTTAGAATGTTTCTTTTTTATCTTTCGTTTCTATTTTAGAAACTCTACTTGTAATCTCTATTTAAAGAGTTTTCATCTCCTTTATAAAAATAGAAAAATCAATTGTCATTTCATGGTATCGGAGCAGAGGTAACTGTTTGGCAAATTTTTTAATAAAAATTCATGGTTTCATTACTTGGAATTTGTTTTCAGAAGTTTTTTGAAATGATTTTTTATGAAAAGTTGTGGTTTTTTAGACTGAGGATTTTTTGAAGTTTTCATAAGAAATTTTTTGGCAAATTTTTGTTCAGTAAAAATTCGTGGTTTGCTTGGAATTTTTTTTCAGAAGTTTTTAAAACAATTTTTTAATAAAAATCATGGGCTTCAAGCTAGAAAATCGTGATTTTTCTGGAAATTTTTGGAGGGTTTTTCTAATAAGATTTGTGGATTGTTGAGCGCAAGGGTTCATGGTATTTTTTTTTATCAAAACACGTTTCTGCTCTTCTGGAAATCGCGTAGCTTTCTTTTGCACACTCGTGACATTCTTTGCCCTAGAAATCACGGGTTTGATCCTCTATAAATTGCGTAAGGTCTTTTTTTGGTGAAATCGTGCGGGTTTATTGTCGTTTTTCTGGGTCGCGAAGGGGTTTCGTTTCATTTGGTTTTCTACGACATCTTTGTTTTTTTGAAGTGGTGAAGAGGGTTTATTTCTTCCCGTGTCGCATCTTCTTACACGCAACTGGAGCAATTCTTCGCATGCCTAGTTTGTTTGCAGATCGCAATGTTTTTGGTGATTTAAAAAAAAATTGATTTCACGTGACAAGTCTGCTCTTTTTTTTCCCAAAGAGGGTTTGTTTTACCACGTGAAGGAGTTTTATTTGGAGCTGCAAATTTCTTGTGAAGTATGTATTTCTTTTGTCACGTTTTGTGTTTTTTGTGTCACTTGGGTTTTGTTTAGACAACAGCTAGGGTTTTTTGCTTGCTCCGGCCATGGTTTTTGCAAATTTTTTATTTTGGTTTTTGTATGATCTTTGGAAAAAATCGTGGGTTTCCTACAATATTCAACCCCTAGGATTTCAGACTTGGGTATTTTAATTTTTGCAAAATTTTTTACCATTTTTGATGGAAAAATAAGGGTTTTTGATGATATTTTCACAAAATCATGTGTGATTTCAGCATCGCATCAAGGTTTGCTGATTTTTCCGCAAAATCATGGTGCTACAACAATTGTTTTTGACGTTTTTTGGATAAAATCATTAGTTTCAGTTTTTTTGCTGATTTCGTATCAACAAAAATCGAAGTTTTTTGAGAAGTTGACCTCATTTTTCATGTCATTGGAAAACAGGAGGGATGGCATCATTGAGCAACATAATGTTGGAAGGTAATCGGTGCTTCACCGACAAGAACTACAATACCTGGAAGCAAAAGATGCTCTCTATTTATTAGTACCAGTGTCTAGACCAGATTGTTCTAGGTAATATTGCTTGTCCCACAACGGCAAACAAAGACCAGGAGAAGTTTGATGAGCATATCTGTGAAGCAGATGTGTTGCTCAAGTTATCAGTCATTGATGAGATGCTTCCAAAAGTGTCATCAAGCAAGACTGCTAAAGAGATTTGGAGTCACCTGAAGGATGTGCACGAGACGTCATATAAAGGCAGAGCTTTCTTAAGAATATCACGTTCTTGATCATGATGCACAACAAGATGTCTTTGGAGGATCATCTTGGTCGCAAGATGGAAGGAGAGGGTGTGGTTGTCATTATGTTGAAAAGCTTACCACAATCCTATGAGCACTTAATCGAAACTCTCAACATTACATCCACTAATGTTGACCTGAAGTTTGATGAGTTGTGCAATAAGCTTTGGCAGCAAGCCAAGTGGAGACAACAATTTGGTAGCAACAGTGACATGGGCATTTACTGCCAAGGACAAAGGCCAAGGCGAGTCCACTTAGTAGAAAGGACAGAGCAAATATGAGGAGAGTGTCAAGAAGAATATGACATGTCACTATTGTGTTTAACTTGGTCATGTACAAAAGTTTTGTAGAAAGCAGTTGGCTGATCAAAAGTCCAACTAGGGAGGGTCTCAACAGCAGGCTCATGTCGCAAAGTGTTCTGAAGAGGATTTAGCCTTCTATGCTGTTATGGCCAAATGAACTGCAGATTAAGTCAAGTTTTTTGTAGGGTAGTTAGTAAAATGATTATTAAGAAAGGGTATTAAAGAAATGTTGTAATATTTCAATATTGGTCATTTAATTCGTTAGTTTAGGTAATTTCCTTTTCGTAGTTAGTTCCTATTTAGAATGTTTCTTTTTTGTCTTTCATTTCTTTTTTAGAAACTCTTCTTGTAATCTCTATTTAAGGAGCTTTTATATCCTTTGTGATTATAGAACAATCAATTATCGTTTCAAATTCTACTTTTAAGGGTACTAGTTCTTTTGGGCTGAGCTATGTCATAGCATATTCTTTTGTTTTAAAGGTTTTGGTCTTTGTTTAGGCTCCTCTAGAGCCATTTATTTTATGGAAGGATTTCATGTTTTTAGGAGTTTATTTCTCATTAAGGGAAGTTTTGTAATGGTCATCGATACTAGATCAAATCAACAATTTGCACAATATTTTAGACGCGCCAAATTGACAAGACTGAAATGTTGCACCACTAGGTAAAATTTACAGCTCAACTAATAGTGGGTCTTGCATTCCAAGAAAAAATACATAGTTAAAGATCATCTTGGACTCGCCAATCCAATGTACAAAGAAACCATGTGGTAGCACCTCACAAAATATAAAAGTTGTCATTTTGATAACCTTTTTACATTGCACCATTGGTTGGAGCAATATGAGTTGGCATCAATGGTGGGTCTCAATAACTTTTGCAAAGCTCAAACGAAGAAAAGGCGATTGACATCACAAATGCTATGTGCATCATCACATGAAGTTTTGAAGTTGTTAGTTTACAAGTTTTTCCTTGCGCTATTGGTTAGGAGGCGTTGAGTTGTCAAGGGTGGCCCTCTTTATAAGTGAATTAAACAAGAGCTAGATTAAATTGGAATCATTGATCACTTGCTTGGATCAATGACATGCACGACATATAAATGTTGTCAATCTTACAACTATATATTGTGGCACCACTGGTTGTAGAATCCTAGTCATCTTTTTAAGTGGGTCTACCATGAAAATAAATGATTGTGCTTCCCTCCCAACGCTAGGTGGTGACATTGTGCTCATTAGGAAAATTGACAAATTTGACACTTGTTTTTGTTGCACCATTGGTCAGAATTATTTTAAGGTATTGTTGCGTCATTGGTTGTAGAATCTAAGCCTTTTTTTAAGTGGGTCTGCCATGAAGATAAATGATTGTGCTTCCCAACACCACGTGGTGACATTGCACTCATGAGGAAAATTGATGGATTTGACACTTTTTTGCTACGCCATTGATCAAAATTATTTTAAGTTACATCATACCTAGATTTCTTCGAAGCTATTTGATTCTCAAATCTTTTAGTTGTCCAATGTTTTTGATCTTTAATTCAAAAGGGTATCCTTTGGGAATATGAACATGCCGATATCCCTCTATCACTTTTTGAAATCAGCTTTGTGAGTTCAGATTCATTAGAGCAAAATCAAGACATTCAACTCTAGTTTGAGAGCACATGTTGATGATTATTTTTATTTTTGTAAAATAAGAGAAATGCTTTGAATAGGAAAGGGGGGGATTTTCGTAATGGTAGTACTATTAACATCTCAACATTTAAGGCTAATTTTGAAATCAATACACAAAGGCATAAATTCTATATGATTGTGCTCCCAAGCTTTTATGAAATTTTTTCTGTTGCCATATATAAAATAAAAGTGTCTTTTTGTGCTTATTTTGTTATCATATTATGATTTTTCTCGTATCTTATGGATAGCCTTGATTCATCTATTTAAGATTCAATCATTTGCATATTGATTGATAACCATGCATGTACATGCCTCTTGTCACAAAGCAAATCATTATTATTTTGAATAATAATTAGATCACATGCAAACTTTGAATGTTTGGGGCATCGTCGTAGTTTAGTTTTATCTTTCTATCTTTTCCCTTTTCCTTTCACATCATTTACAAAAAACACACTGAATATTTGACAAAGAATTGACTTCTAAAATCTCAAAGGTTATCTCACAAGTCTTGTCTCACATTTGTGAGATTTCCCCTGTTGATTCAGGTTAGCACCCAAAGTGCAAAGAATATTGAAAAATAGTATTGCACAAATCTAAGATCTTTACAATTGTAGAAAGGAGAATAACATGGAAAACATATAAAAAAAATATATTGCAACATAGATGTATGTGGGAAAATTTCTTTCAAGAGAAAAGCCCCCCACTCCAAAGTAGCCCAATGTATTATTCGGTAATCTTAGCACAGTTACAATACTCTTGCAAAGCAAGACATTACCAATGTACAAATCTTGAATGATTCCAGCAGCATACCAGTACTTGCAGAAGAATCCATACAAACTGCATCCCAAAGAACCAATAAATAGGCAAATTTGAAACTGAAAACTATGAATGGTTTTGGAAAACCATTAGCAATACCAAAGTCTTGGTTTAGAATGGCATCTAAACCAAGACACTGAATTCCAATGCCCTCCTTGGTAAAAGATCCTCTAGGCTATTTTTACCATATTCCTTACACATCATACATTGTCATATTCCGTTTCATTTGACCACCCAAAATTGCCTACCCCAATTTGTCCTTATTCAACCCTTGCAAAGATGCTTTATGACAAGTGTCCAAGCATAGCATAATGCTGGTCAGTATTCCAACATAATTTCCCTCTTACATGTTCTTACACTTAATGAGAATCTATGTAACTATTACATGATGAGCTTGCACACACCACAAGATGCTGTCACATGGCCAAAGAATGCCCCTCAATGTGGGATGCCTATCTCCTCATGTGAGGACACATTTCCATGAAAGACGAATTCCATGTCACCTCCAAATTGTACGCCAACTCTCCCACATGAAGACAAAATACATGATAGACAAAATGGTGAATGCATACAAAAATATTAAAAAAAAACATTAGGAATGCAGGTTGAGAGACTTTTTCACAGCACAGGGCTTGGCCTTTTGCCACTTCACCAATCGTTACTCCTGCCTTCACACATTGTTTCCTTCCTTGGAATCAAATTTGGGGTAATTAGTGTGATGTCCCCACACAAGACTTTGTCCAGTATTATTGAGAAAGCTCCTTGCATTATCTTTATAAAATATTAACAGCCAATATACCAAAGACAAGAGATTCACTATGTCCCTCTCCAAGGAACAAAAATAAAGGGGGATATAATCTACTAAGTTACATAAAGACGAAATGATAATAAATAGCTCTTACATCACACACAAGGAGTGAGAAAATTAGTTATCAAGATATATGAAGAAGAAAACAATAAAGATAGTCTCGTCAAATGACTCTATAAATGATGAAGATTACAGCAATGAAGACACGTATAAATATGGGCAGCAATTCTACATGCAGTGGTTTTGTTAGAGCAAACAACAAATGTATCTAAAACATCATTTGTAAATAGGAAGACTAAAGGCCGATTATGTTTCAGAATGAAAGAGATATATGGATTAATGGTAGCGCTCTGATTAATGAGGGAAGCAGTGATTGTGAAGTGTGATAAGTATCAGCAATTATAAGCCTTTTGTTGAGACATGGACCAGCTAGGACTCGAACCTAGGACCTTCCATACGCTGCTGGAGTGCTCTACCACTAAGCTACTAGCCCCTCTTGGACCAGTCCATCGTCGGTCCAGGTGTGGCTTATTTCCAACACCAACACCCCCCCTTAAGCCACACCTCTTGTGTGCTTGGGGCTCCTAGCCTGGACCTGGCTCTGATACCATGTTGAGACATGGACCAGCTAGGACTCGAACCTAGGACCTTCCATACGCTGCTGGAGTGCTCTACCACTGAGCTACTGGCCCCTCTTGGACCAGTCCATCGTTGGTCCGGGTGTGGCTTATTTCCAACACCAACACCTTTGTATTACTGACTTAATCTGTTTGGTACAGCAATCATTAATCTATAAGGCAGCAACTTAATAGCATAGATAAGGTTCCAAGGTTGATTACTTTCATTGAGAATTGGCGACTTTATCAAAGAGACAGCAATAGAATAAATGATGAATAAGCGATAATACTTTAAAGAAATGGTAACTCCATGTTACAACAACAATTAAAGAGGGATCACAATTATCTTTGCCAAAAATGAGATCAGAAGTAATGATCGATACCGACGATTATGATAGAAGACCAATCACCAAAAGAGAGTGCGTGAAAGGGTGCAATTTCCTTATATAAAGTGATGCAAATCATTAAAGAAATATTTTATGCTGGCCGATGAAAAGACTTTGTAAGTGGTGCGATTAAGATATGCTTTTGTTAAAGAAAAGATTCCTCAATAAGCACAATTGATTAATAAATTAATATGAATAAACATTTAGAAGAGGTATGACTTGTTCGCAACTATTTGATATGAGGGGAGATGTCTCTAAAGGGAATTATTCCCCTTGAGAAGGTATATAATAACCATTGTGTGAAAGTTGGAGAGGGGAGTTCGGGGAAGGAGTTTATTTGCGGCACTGGAAGTAGTCGAATAGACGGGAAAATGCAGCGACCTTTTATGAGGAAGAAGTTGGAATTAGAAGCTCCATTTGATACATCCATACCCGACATTTCCAGTGCCCACCATTCATAGCGAAGTTGCAATGAGCATAGACGGAGGCATATTACAAGTGATATCATATTCCTGATATTGAGCTAGGGGGGGACTTAGTCAATATGATTCCCGTAAGAAATATAATGGATATCAGAAATGGCCAACTCTTTATTCGATGACCATGAATGCCCCTCATGCTAATATATTTCGTTCAACAACCACAATGAAGGAGAAATGATCTAGGAAAAATGAGTGAACCAAACATAGGACATTGTTCTCTAGATAGAGGGAATTCTCGCCATCCATTTATATTAATGTTAATAAATCAAAGATGACAAAAAGGAGGATGCAATGTGTATAATAGGTGGTATTTTGAATCTGCCGAAGGTATAAATAACAGGCAGACTACTCGGATAAACATCGATCTCATCCTATGGAATGTCCTCTTCTCAATGATGTGCTTTTAGTGGTCCATTGGCCTATCTCAGGGACCCATAGGCTATGTGGAATGAAGAATTAGGGTTTCAAACGTTGGTGCAACATGAGCTTACTATTTTTAGTAAGTCAGGGGTTGACTATTTGGATGGTGCTATCTTACTGAGTTTTCCATCTTCCGTCACTGGGTGCGAAGATTATGTTTTTTGGAGCTATATTGCTTGACTTACTATTTTTAGTAAGTATCAGTTTAGGTGGTTCTATTTATAGTAGGGCAATTCAGAGATTCAGTTCAGTCCAGTGGATGGTTCGGCACTTCAGTCCTCAATTCATTTGGGTTTTGAGCAGTATTTGGCTTGCAGGATGATTTATTATTGATTAACACTGTATTCTAAGGTTAATATTTAATTATATTATTTTGGACGACTCTGGGAAATAGAAGTTTATTTTATTCAAGTGATTTTATCAATTTTTCCTAAGTCAATGGCATAAGGGAAATTAAATTATTTCATGAGCATCACTCTGTGTTTTGTTTGCAAGTTGTTGTCCTAGGCAAAGTTCAAACTTGCCTAAGGGAAGGGGATGCCATCCTTGTGGAGAAATATTTTATATTTTTCAAATGTGTTTGGGCGCCCTTGGGGGTGTAATGAAGTGGCATGTAATTTTGGTGTATTTGGGCGCATTTGCATTTGAATTTAGGGAGCAAAAAAGTTATAAATAAGAGCCTTGGGCTCTCATTTGGATCATCTAAAGAATTTGCATTGTTATGATGCCGGAATGGAGAGCAAAACTGAGCTTCGGAGTTGAGGCTTCCTAGCTAGCATAGTTTCGTACTTGCAATATAGTACCTAGCTGGTGGGTGTGATTGAGAGTTGATTTTGGTGTGAGAATTTTTAGTTTTAGAGTTTTGGTGAGTTTTCTATGTTGCTGGTTTGGAGTGGCTGAAGCGGATTTTTGTTCATAACTCTCTGCCTGAGTGTCCGTTTCTTCTAGGTAGAGGCTCGTCGGAGGCGTATTGGAGAGGTGATCATTCCTCTGGAAGGGTGTTGGATTTGGTGTTGATTGGATTTTTTGAGAGCATGTGGAAATTATCAGCTGGCCGTACCTTTCCTGGAGTGCCTCGGTTTGCGTGCCATGTGTGTGGTGATTTTGGTGCTGGTTTGAGCTCTTGGTTGGTTCACCTTGGTCATAGCAGTTGTTCGCTTGAGTTCGTCAGTTTTTTGGAGCTGATTCGGAAGAGTTGTGTGCATTGCTGTGTTGCTGGCCCATTTCTGGAGAGGCTGGTATTTTATATCAGACCTTGTTGTTTCATGTTTTAGCCTGAAATCAGTTTTAGTCTTTGATTGAATGTTTAAAGTACTTCATTGTAATCATCTTGTATCATTGGTTAGTAGTACTAACCTCTTATTGAACTTGAAGTGCTCATTGTAATCCCCACTGCATAAGTGGAAGAGGCTGGCTGGGCCGCCTTAGTGTTTGTAATTTCTTTGTACTTCTGTCCTCCCACTGAATAAGTGGTGGAGTGGTATTGTCCTCCCGCTGAAATATGCGGTTGAGTGATAGTTTTTATGCATAAGTCCTGTCGCTGCATAAGCAGTAGAGTAATTTGGTTTTGGTTATGCTTTTGTTCCCTTGGTTGGTTTACCGCCAAGTTCTTGATCTTTATCCCGCTGAAAAGTGGAAGGGGCTGGCTTGCCCCCCAGTATTGTACTTGCTTTATAATTTCCAGCAGATTAGTGAGCTAACGAACCCCTTATCACCGTATGCTCTCACCTTCCCACATTGGGCTCTTGGTGATTAGAAAGTGGAAGGGTTACTTTCAGCAGTATTGAGATTATATTTTCTAACCTTAACGGGTTATGGTGTTTGTTTGTAATCCTTATTGCATTAAAATTTAAAACAAATTTTTTTTTATCCGGGATATTACATCCTAGGACCAACAAAAAGATACAACTGACTGAATTCAATAATAGCAATGGTGGAAATAGAGACCATCACATGATTAGTGGTTTGTTAATAAACAATGATATTAAGTATTATGAGTAGCAGAGGTCAGGGGATAAAGAACGGGAATTCTCAGGCAGCGATTAAAGCTAGAGAAACATGTTGGAGAAGATTATTAGCATAAATCTATCAGAGGAAGCTATCAAGATAAGTTCCATCTTCCAAAACTATTATTAGCATTATGAGTTAAATATTATAGTAAAAATGTTTCCAGAATTAATGAAATTATATTTATAAATTTGCTATAATTCTCACTTTTAAGTCAGAATTGTTGTTTTTAGGACTAAATCAAGGAGAATCCCAAATGGGGACATTACAATTAGCTATTTTTCATATTTTTGATTCATCGGCCAAGGATGAAATTGTAACTTACTATGAGGTTTGAGTGTTAAAAATGAAATCATCTTACATCAAAGCGGGTTGAAATTGATGGCTGAATAACCATTACATTGGTTTTACTTGACCAACAAGGTCTATTAAGTGTGCCAGTTTGGAGCAGCACCATTTAATGACTGGGTTAACCATTGATCAATGCAACTTATGGAAAAAACAGATCAAGGCAGAAATAACATCTAAAATCTGTTGGCCAGGATCTCAAAATCCAATCCCTTGATTTATATCCAAAAGTGGGAAAGTTAGAGATGGGTAAAGTAGGTTGTAAGTGAAAAATAAATTGAATGAATGATTCAATAATCGGATAATCACTACTATATCCTCTTCCACCATGGTTCAGCCTATAGCTTCCAACTGATCACGGATGTCCTTGATCTTCGTAAGATGTGCCCTGGATAGATGACTTCTCATCCATCATGATAGAAAACAACATATTCTTCAGAAAGAAAGCTCGACTCTTGTTGCGTTTCATGAAGATCCTTCAAAAGATCTTAGATCTCTTTTGTTGTTTTACTTGAAGGCACCTATGGGAGTTGATCATCTGTGACAGAGAGTTTGATAAGCATGATAGCCTCTCAATTCTTCACATCATGTTTGTCTTGATCATCACATGCTGGTGTAGGACGAGATTCCTTGCCCAAAACAAGATGATCAAGGCAACGATACTCAAAGATGGTAAGCATACGTTGTTTCCAGGTGTTGTAGTTGCGGTCGTTGAACTTCTGACTGTGTTCCAACATGATGTTGGTTAATGATGCCATCACGGAAATCGAGGTTGATCGAGGTGAACTGAGTGAAAGCAAGAGATAGAAGAATTTGATTTTAAAAAAAATTAGAATAGAAGTAGCTGCTGAAAAAACTGAAACCATATAGGAGAATTTCGACACGGATTCCAAGCCGCGAATTTCGAGGTTTGGAAGAAACCCAGAAATTAAAATTTTCTGCAAACTTAAAATAGCATAAATGGTGCCCAGAAGACAGCGAAATTCCCGACGTCCACAAAATTAGTAGAAATTGCGAACTGTTTTTAAATTTCAAGGCAAATTCGCTGGCATAAAATTCGAGGCACCCAGAAAAATATGAGACCAACCCAGAAAAGCTCTTGAAAAACCCACCAAGAATTCTGACACGAATTCCAAGGAGTGAATTTCGAGGTTTGGAAGAAACCCAAAAATTAAAATTTTCTGCAAACTTAAAACAACATAAACGGTGCCTAGAAGACAGCAAAATTCCCGACGTCCACAGAATTAGTAGAAATTGCGAACTGTTTTTAAATTCCAAGGCAAATTCGCTGGCACAAAATTTGAGGTACATAAAACGAGGCACCCAAAAAAATATGAGACCAACCCAAAAAAGCTCTCGAAAAACCCACCAAGAATTTGAAAACATAATGCAGATCAGACAGTTCAAAAATCGAGACACAGAAAACGATGCACCCAGAAAAATCTAACGACGACCTAGGTTGAGGTCTAGAAAAACCCACCAAGAATTTGCAACCAGAATAAAATTTTGACTTGAACTGAAGGATCAAAACCCTAGTCGAAAATTGCAGAAACCCTAGGAAAATTTTCAACTTGCAAAAAAAAAAAAAAAATCCGCTCAGAAAGAGAAAAAGAACCTGCTCTTCTTAAAACAGTTTTAAAAAAATCTCTTCAATAAAAACTTCAAAAAATTTTAATAACAAAAACTTTCGAAATTTTTAATTTCCATGCTCTGATACCATGAAAAATAAATTGAATGAATGATTCAATAATTGGATAATTACATTGAACGATATACACACGTATATATAGAGGTTACAAGATGATGTTCTAGAATTAGAACATCACGTTAAAGTAAAAGACTAAAGAGCTAAACACTAAATTAAGTGTGAAAGCTAAATTAAGCTTAAAAGCTAATTACATAAAAAAAGAAAATGACCATTAACCAAAGAAGTAAAAATAGGTGACTAACATAGAATTAAATATTCTAATAGTAAGGCCATTTTTTTCTAATTGCAAGAAATCAAGAGGATTTTAGCTGCTATATGCCACAAGACAATTGGATGCAAGACAGAAACCTGAAATTTAAGAGTTTTAGCAATCATACAACCTGCTACACCACCACATTACAGTAATGAAGGATGCGGAACCTCTAGTCATATATACAAACCATTAGCTGAGATCACTGGAAACACAGTATGCCAAATCCCCTTAAGAAGTGAAGTAGGCTTCCAATTTTTCCCGTATCAAAATAGTTAGTTCTAGAGGAATCTCAATAAGTTGTACTTTCCCCAGCATTCCCCTGTATTACCTTGTTGAGACTATCATACACATATCAAGAAAACACTATTTACTCTTTCATTGTATGATGTTTTCTTAGCGACATCACTGTTTCCACCATTTCTTGGGATAATGATAAAAGGTTAAGGTATTTCCTTGTGAATACTTACCATAAGGCATTACTTTAGTGTCTCTTTATGCCAGATGTTGCTGGCTTACCTTAACTTCCAATAATTAATTCTAATAAAGCTTTGGTACATTGCAGACCCATGGTTTTGGTTCTCAGAATATGCTTCACTCTCAGAGTTTTTCTTTCTCCTTTCATAAAGACTGCTGATTTTCCCTGCAGGCTTGATGAACACAACATGACAGCACGAGATGCATATCAATATTTTGTTTTGCGAGCACAGAAATTGGCAATTAATCTAGGATGGACACCTGTCAACTGGTATTATTTTGCTACATTTTCTTTGTTTTCATACTTAGATTTTACCTTGAGATGTTTTGCAAGGTAAGATGCATTTTTTCATATAATTTGCCTCTTCACTATTCTTTATGCTTGTGTGAACCTTTTCAGGGAGGAAACATTTAATGCGTTTAGTGAAAAGCTTAATCCAAAGACTATTATTCATAACTGGTATATTCCCCATCTCTTTGCTGTGGATGCTTACCTATAGAAAATATATGTTTTTCATGAGAACTTTGCTTTTACCAAATTGTAACTGGATACATTGAACTAGCTAAATGAAGCTACATATTCTAGACATGTTTACAATACCTACTTTTTTGTTTTTAGGTTGGATTCAGGTGTTTGTCCACGTGCTGTTGGTAAAGGTTTCAAGTGCATTTTTAGCAATCAAGGTGTATGGTACCTTGACCATCTTGATGTGCCTTGGGAAAAGGTCTATTCAAGTGATCCTCTGGAAGGAATTGATGATTCATCCCAGCAAAAACTTGTAATTGGTGGGGAGGTTTGCATGTGGGGTGAAACTGCTGATGCTTCTGATGTTCAGCAAACAATTTGGCCTCGTGCTGCAGCTGCTGCAGGTATAAATGCTGTCTTGAAGTATTTTACTATATTATTAATTTTTGCATGGTTTGGCTTCTGACCTTTGCAATACATATGTTTGGACTGTTAAGAGCTCTAAAACTTCAAGACATAAATTATTGGGAAACCATGTCTTAATTATTTTGTTTATTTAATGTTAGTTATTCTTGTGAGCATTGAGCCTTAAATTCTTTATCTTCCCAGCTAATTGATAGAAGGTCATTTGCCTAGACAAATGTGTATGAACAATGATGAGTTCATTTGATCTTCTTGCAAATATTGTTGTTGGCATCAAATGTCTAGTAAATAATAGTTGAATGAATCTAAATTAATATGAATTCTTGAGCACCTACCTTATTTTAAATGTTAGTTTTAGTGATCAGAATTAAGTAAACTCAGAAATTAAATGAAATGCAAACACACACAACACAAGAGACACCAAAATACCCTGGGAAAACCTCCCTCTTGGAGGAAAAACCCAGCAACAAAAGATCCAGATCAATTCTTTATTATCAGCAGTTCTACATATACAAATCAGCTCCGATTAACTTATCTGATCTAGAACCTTTGTTTTTTTTTGGCAATCAATCAAGGGTAGATAATGATCAGCAACTTCACAAACTTCGCCCAATTCAAATCATGTATAATCAGAGACTTCACGATGCAATTCACAGGAGTAGAAGTGGCACGAATTCCAAGTGATGAGGTGCAGATTGATAAGGCAAATCGCTGCTAGTGAATGCACGGTTCGGATGACAAATTTGCCCAGAATTCGCTCAATTAGTTTGCTCAATTTCGCACAAGTCTTGATCGCATAAGGCAGAAGAATAATTCGCTGATTGAATGTGTATGTTAGAGGCATCAACGTGTCTTGTTTATATACAAGGCTTGTGCCTTGTATCTTCTCAAGTCGGCTATGTATTTTGCCACTTGAAATACATACAATTGAATTTAAGTTGCTTTATCGCCCAAATTGGACCTACTGTAAATGTTATTCAAATTTATGTTCAAATCTAAGTTGTAGATGTTCAGAAAAATTCTTCTATTATTTTGTTGACTGTTGCTTCTTATTTGCAGGTTGCTGTAGATTACATTACTTGATTTCGATGATCTGCAGCATTTCACAAGGCATGTACTTATATGTAGTGCCTACCGATCAAGGCATGCCTGACCGGGCATGTCTCTTGACATGCCCGATTAAGACATGTCTTGATTGGTTTCATAGGCACCGTTTCATTAAACCACTTTACCGAATTATCGGGCTAAGACACATGCAATATAATTATTGACAACCGATAACAAATCGGATCAAGTCAAATACCATTTAATAATATTAACAACCGATAATAAATCGGTATGGGATTAATACGATAACTATTGTTATCCGATCTGTTCTATTTCAATTATAGCATATGAAATCTGATCATAGCATGATCGATAATGATGTGCAAGTATCGAACTGTGTAATCTGATGTGAGATGCATATAAGTTTATTCATTCAATCATGAAGTCTACCATTAGTTTGTAGTTATATCGATAAGGTAGATGATTGAATGAGAGATAAATGAAGTCTCTCATTCAATCATTTATCTTACCGAAGCTACTTAGTTTTAACACTCCCTCTTAGCTAGGGAAGATAACTGGAGACCTATGTAAATATTGAAATAAGCATCACATTTCTCATAATAGAATGTATTACATGACCTTGTAATACAAAGGATCATATCACATATGCTTGTGACATGATGTATCACATAATAAGTGACACAGGAATATATCACATCATCTCGTGATATAGATATCACATAACACGTGATATCAGTATCACATAACATGCGATACCTTGGATATACAATATTGAGAATGTTGAATTCCCTTATATCCAGGTTATGGTATGTGCACTGACATTACGTCACATAATGTCTACCATAACATATCATGGCACATCCATGAGTCAGAATGATACCAAGTCAGCATGATATCAACATTACAAGATCGTCACCTTATAATGTTTAATACAAGTGTTCATTGTCTAAAAGATCGTCACCTTTTAGAAATGTACACAGGGGGTGGAGCCCATTAAGTCATAACACGACAAAAGAAGTTTACATTAAACCATTAAGTCATAACACGACAAAAGAAGTTTACATTAAACATCTCATATATTAGTACAGATTATAAAGCTAATTATAACTCAATCATACCAAGACCTTTCCTGAAATGTTCAACTTTCACTCTGGATAGAGGCTTGGTCAGTATGTCTATTGTCTGGTGTCCTGTACTGATATACTGCAACTGAATCACATTCCTATCCACCATATCTCTTACATAGTGATAAGGAATCTCTATGTGTTTGGATCTATCATGAAATACAGGGTTCACGGAGAGTTTTATACAACTCTGATTATCACAATGAATTATAGTAGGCTTCAGTGGTTCTCTGAGTAATCCTACAAGTAGTTTCCATAGCCATACAACTTCTTGTGCAGCCATGGAAGCTGCGATATATTCGGCCTCTGTAGAACTCTGAACTACTGAATATTGTTTCCTGCTAATCCAAGATATCATGGCTGAACCCAAGCTGAAGCAACACCCTGAGGTGCTTTTCTTGTCACTCACACTTCCAGCCCAATCTGAATTAGTGAACCTGTGAAGATCCAAACCAATATTCTCATACTTGAGTCCATAGTTAAGAGTGCCTTGAAGGTATCTCATGATATGTTTTACAACCATAAGATGAATCTCCTTAGGTTCACACATGAACTGACTCAAGGCACTTACTGGATAACAGATATCAGGTCTAGTATTGACCAGGTACATTAATGATCTAATCATGTGTCTGTAGAGAGTGGGATCTACCAATGGGGAATCTGTTGCTGCCTCCTTTAGTTTGTGAAGATTAGTTTCCATGGGAGAAGTCATGGGTCTGCAGTTCATCATACCAAATCTCTTCAATATGTCTAAGGTTTATTTTCCTTGATTAAGTATAATACTATTGGAGTTTTGCCAAACTTCCAATCCAAGAAAGTAATTTAGAAGGCCTAAATCCTTCATATCAAACTCTTTTTCAAGGTCTTTCTTACATAGACCAATAAGGTGATCTTCTCCTGTAATCAGAAGATCATCAACATATAAGTTCAATATCAGCATATCACCTTTGTCTTTCTTGAAGTAAAGATTCAGATCTGCATCATTCTTTGAGAATCCCAATCTCAGTTGATAGCTGTCAATTCTTTCATACCAGGCCCTGGGAGCCTATTTTAGACCATATAGAGCTTTCTTTAATCTGCACACGTGTCTCTGCATTGTGGATCTCAAACCCTTCTGGTTGTTCTAAGTAGACTTCCTCCTCAATTTTACCATTCAAGAAAGTAGTTTTCACATCCATCTAATGGACTTTCCAACCTTTGGCTGCTGCAATGGCCAGTACTATTCTGACAGAGGTGTATCTAGCAACTGGAGCAAATGTCTCATCATAGTCTATTCCTTCTTTCTGTGAGAATCCCCGGGCAAGAAATCTGGCTTTATGTTTCTCTATGCTACCATCTGCAGCATGTTTGATTTTGAATAACCACTTGGATGAGACAATGGATTTCCCTTTTGGCCTAGGAACAATTTCACACACATCATTGTTTAGGATGGATTTATATTCTTCCGACATGGCATCTTTCCAAACTTGAAGTTTAAGAGCTTCTGGTACACTAGAGGGTTCTGATTTGGAGAGGTCATTCATTAGGGCTACATAGCTAGTGAACCTTTGGGCCTCTTACTTTCTCTAAAAGTCCCTGAAGGAGCTGCAAAGTCCCTTGCATCTTCCATTGTTTTGTGAACCCATAGAGGTCTTTTCTTAGGAATTTCTTGGGGAGGAATTTGTACTTCATTTTCTTCTGAACACTCCCTCTGAATCTCAGGTGTGGTATCCTCTTCTATGTCTGAAGATGGATCATAGATTTCTGACTCAATAGAGTATTTAGCCCTTTTGAAGGCTATGTCCTCTTCAAATATTACATCTCTACTAAGTTCAATATTGCTATGTCCAGGCACAAATATTCTATAGGCTTTAGAGGTTTCACTATATCCAACAAAGATTCCTTTTCTTCTAGAGGGTTCTAGTTTTGTTCTTTTCTCTTTAGCTATATGAAAGTAGACAGGGCATCCAAATATCCTAAAGTGAGTGATATTGGGTTTTATCCCTGTGAAAACTTCTTCAGGAGTTTTATCTTCAATGTGGGAGTGAGGACATCTATTTTGTATGTATACAGCAGTGTTGGAGGCTTCTGCCCAAAGATGAGTTTCTAAGTTTTGATCAAGAAGCATGGCTTTGGCTGCTTCTACAACGGTTCTATTTTTCCTCTCAGCAACCCCATTTTGTTGGGGGTTGTAAGGGACAGTGAACTCCCTCTTAATCCCAGCTTCTTTACAAAATTCCCTAAAAATGTCTGAGGTATATTCCCTCCCATTATCAGGCCTTAGGATTTTTATTTTCTTTCCGAAAGAGTTTTCAGAGAGAGATTTGAATTCCTTAAATCTCTTGAGGATCTCTTTAGATTCTTTACGTTCAAGAAAGTAGATCCAGGTCTTCCTGGAGAAGTCATCAATGAATATTACATAGTAAAGGAACCCTCCTAATGATGGTACAAACATTGGCCCACATAGGTCAAAGTGAACTAGTTCTAAAACATTGCTTGTTTTCATAGAACTATTCTGAAAGGAACTCTTAGTATTTTTGCCTAGGGCACAACCCTTACATCTACCAGAATGGTATTGTTTTAACTTAGGTAAACCAATTACTAATTTTTCTATTGAACATAACGCACGAAAGTTTAAATGACCTAATCTTCTATGCCAAATTTCATTAGAATGTGCAATCTCATGAAGTAGGGCTAGGTTAGATTCAGTACATACCTCGTACAAATAGCCTTTTCTATGTCCTAGGGTTATAGCCTTCTTGATGGAAGAATTTTGTGGCCATACCAGAACTTTACCATTCATGAAGGTTATTCTGTACCCATCATCTTCAAGTGTAGATATGGAGTTTAAGTTCCTCTTGATGCTAGGAATGAATAGGACTCCGGTGAGTTGGAGAGACATGCCTGTCTTCAGCTTAATGGTGTAGGTACCGACGCCTTTCACTGGATGTGCAGAGTCATCACCAATGGTTACTTCATCAATTTCTTCTAACATGGAATGCAATAATTCTCTATACCCAGTGATGTGTCTTGAAGACCCACTGTCAATGATCCAGGTGTTAGATTTATTGGATACTTGGCTAGAGAGGGTAGAGTAGAATACATGCTTCTCGAAGCCATATTCTTCCCTTTTAACTTTTGCAAATGTAGCTTGTTGTTTGATTCTATCCGGGCATCTTGCTGCATAGTGTCCATATTGATCACACCTAAAGCACTGAATGTGAGAGTTGTCTTCTTAGATGACCTTTTCTCATGTCGTTTCTTTCTCTTCTTGAAATGTTTCTTCTTGCTTTTCTTGTTGGAGTTAGTATTTAGAACATGGAGATCTTCATCTATGTTCTTTTGCTTGATCCCCTTCTTATTTAACCTTGACTCCTCTTGAAGACAATCTGCTCTTAGCCTATCAAATTTCGGATATTTAGCCCTTGCACTAATGCCTTGGACGGATGTTTCCCATGTACTAGGCAACCCATCTAGAGCAATGAGCGTTAGCTCTTTGCTTTGGATCTCATATCCAAGCGTTGCCAGTTCATCCCTTAGGGCTAATATTCGCATAAAGTATGCATTGATTGACTCTCCTTTGTTCATACTTATATGATTTATTTCCCTTTTTAGAGTCAGGTTTCTCCTTGCGTTGTTTATCTCGAATGCACTTTCGAGTGCTTTAAACATATGGTAGGCAGTCTCATGCTTTGTTATTATTGGCATAATGTGATTTCTCACTCCTTCGACTATGATCTTCATAGCTTTTTCATTTCCCTCAATCCATGTTGATTTGTCAGGTGCATTCTCTGGTTCTTTAGATTCAGTTCTTACAAATGATTCAACTTTATTCTCTTTTAGAATCATTTTAATTCTGAATTTCCATGCTGAGAAATTATCGCCTCCTTCAAGTCTATCCTCAAATCTGATAGCATTAGCCATAGAAAATGTGATGTTTATATCTTCGATTTGAACTTCTCAAATTGAATGCCTTAGGTTCGATCAACATGGCTTTGATACCATGTAAATGTTATTCAAATTTATGTTCAAATCTAAGTTGTAGATGTTCAGAAAAATTCTTTTATTATTTTGTTGACTATTGCTTCTTATTTGCAGGTTGCTGTAGATTACATTAATTGATTTCGATGATCTGCAACATTTTACAAGGCATATACTTATATGTAGTGCCTACCGATCAAGGCATGCCTTGACCGGGCGTGTCTCTTGACATGCCCGATCAAGACATGTCTTTATCGGTTTCATAGGCACCGTTTCATTAAACCGCTTTACCAATAATTATCGGGCTAAGACACATGCAATATAATTATTGACAACCGATAACAAATCGGATCAAGTCAAATACCATTTAATAATATTAACAACCGATAATAAATCGGTATGGGATTAATACGATAACTATAGCTATCTGATCTATTCTATTTCAATTAGAGCATATGAAATCTTATCTAGCATGATCGATAATGATGTGCAAGTATCGAATTGTGTAATCTGATGTGAGTTGCATATAAGTTTATTCATTCAATCATGAAGTCTACCATTAGTTTGTAGTTATATCGATAAGGTAGATGATTGAATGAGAGATAAATGAAGTCTCTCATTCAATCATTTATCTTGTTGAAGCTACTTAGTTTCAACACCTACCCCTTTTACAAGTTACAATATATTTGGGCCCAACCCAATTTCATAATTGATTGCACAAGTTATCAAAATTAATTTAAATTTTAATTGCCAAAGGCAACATTAAAATTTAACCAAGTAGAATCCGATTCTAGCTACATAATTTCAACACTCCTCTTAGCTAGGGAGGATAACCAAGTCATATTGTGATAACAAAACATCATGGACCTTTCCATGATATCCATCTTGCATTGCCCGCAAAGGATGGATCCACCTTGCATTGTCTGCAGAGGGTGGAGGAGGTCTTTCACCTCAACCTTCTCCTCGAGAAGGATTCAATGTCACCTTGCATTGCCCGCAGAGGGTGGAAGATGCAACTTAGTGCATCACTGAGACTGAGACTCCCTCTCAGCCAAGGCTATGTTCTCAACAACTCGAAGTCTCTCTTTGAAGTACTCAAACTTCACTCGAGCAAGAGGCTTGGTGAGAACATCTGCAATTTGTTCATCAGTGTTGACATATTTAAGCTGAATGACACCTCTCTACCATATCACGAACATAGTGATAATGAGTTTTGACATGTCATGAAACACAGGATTAACAGACATCTTAATACAACTCTGATTGTCACAATGAATGATTGTGGGTTCCCAAGGTTGTCCAAACAACCCAGCAAGGAGCTTGGAAAGCCATACTGCTTCTTCTGATGCCACACTTGATGCAATGTACTCAGCTTTTGCAGTACTCAAAGCAATTGAGGACTGCTTCCTCCTGGCCCAGGAGATCATGGCAGAACCCAAACTGAAGCAAATCCCTGAAGTGCTCTTCCTATCAGTTACACTTCCTGCTGTTGGTTGAAAATTTTGTACACTTGGGGAAATTTACAAAATTGTGGTTTCAACCACAGTGTGAGTAAAACTCTCCTAATTAAGGGAAGACTCCCCCTATCTAACTATAACTTTAAAATAAAATGGGGTGTGACAACAGTCTTTCTTCTTCTTTCAAGAAAGACAATTTCCTTTTCTCTTCAAAGAAAAGTGATAGCGATTTGATATAATACAGTAGTAACAACTTTCAAAATGAAATGAGAGAAAGGAAATGAAGTTTCCTGAAAGCTCAAAGACTTCCGTCACTTTCTTCGGGACGGGACAGCAATATCAAGCTCAAAGTCTTGATTATGTGAAGTCCTATCTACCCTTTTCTATACTAATTTTATTAAGAACAAATTATAACAGCACAAAGACTGAAATATCTTATTCTTTCTACATAAAACAATGGGAAGTAGTATAAGCTCAAAGACTCATAGCTATTTCTCACAAAATCTGCTCCTAAATTCTCTTAAGAATAAGTGCAAGCACAAAGACTTACAGCTCCTCTCAAAAGAATACTTATTCTAAATAAATTAATCTCCAATACTTGCAGCTCAAAGACTACAAATCAAATTCGATTAAGTTCTCAAAGAAACACTTGCAAGAAAGGTAATATGGAACACAAACTCAAGAATGTAGCACAAAGACTCAAAGCTTGAGCAATTTTCTTTTATTCCTTTTAATTCTTCAATTTACACATAAAAGCTCAAAGACTTCTTTGCTGCAAATTTGACAGAGTTTTTGCTTGCTTTTCTGAAAGATAAAGATTACAATAGACCCCTCAAGTATTTATAGAAGAGGAGCCTTGAGAAAAAGGTGGGAGGATCCTAACTAACTTGAGAGATTCTTTCAACCACCAAGACTTATTCAATAACTAACTAAGGCATATTCCAACTATAGTCCTAACTGAACTCAACTTGTAGTTGCCTTACATGTAATTACAAAAGTGCAAGTAAAGACTTAACTTGCAATTTACAAAAGGCTTGTCAAAAGAAAAACTACAACTAAAAGATTACTAATCTGGAAAAAATACAACTAAGTGTTGAAAAACACTAAAGCTGCAGTATGTGAAGACATGAATCCTTAGAACTTCTTGATGATCATTCGTAGCTCAGCGGGATTCGGTACGTGGGTGTTCTTGGCAACAACCATGGTCTTCACAATGGTATCATGGCATCGAAGAAGCATAGAGTCGTTCTTCTCCAAGATGAATTGAATTTCGTGCAAAAAGGTTTGATGTTTCATTAGAGCATGAATTGAAGCAGCTGAGAATTGTTCGCTTCTCCATTCATCATGAATCCTCATCTGTAGATCTGCAAGAACTTCTTCTTCTGGTATCAGCTCTCCATTCTGACTCATTATGTTGCAAGAAGCCTTCTCACAATGGGAAACAATACCTTGAAATACTTCACCCCGCAATCTCATTGCATCATCAATCTCCTTAATGAGGGATTGAGAACAAGGGCTTTATTCTCTAGAAGTTCTTCAAATTCCAAGTACATGACCCTGGAAGAAATAATGGCATGCTCCTGAAGAACACTCAACTGTTGTTGGGGCATGGTGCGCCAGATTGTCAAACTATCTTCAATCCTTTCCAGATTCTATCTGAAAGTATCGGAGGTATGATTCAATTTCTCTTCAATGGCCTCCAACTTAGACATCATTTGGAAAATGTCTTTCAGCACTTGTGCACATAGATCATGAAGTTGATCCAACCAAGAATCCAATGCTTGTACTTTCTGGGCAGCTCTCTCAACCCCACGAATCGGTTTTTGGGAACCGGAAGAACTTGTAGGATTACTCCCTTCACCAGCAGGTTTTGTAATTTTATGAATAGCTGCAACAAGTTGCCGGTTCTCCTCTTCTAGCTTGTCTTTCTTTGTTAGAAGTTCGTCATACCGCTGCACTAGTGAGGCTACAGATTGCTGGGCATCGTGTTTGACCACTTCATGCGTTTGTTTGCCCAATTCTATCCTTGTAACCCTGTAATCAGCAACTTGCATTTCCTCACGTGGCTTATCTGCAAGGGGCTCAACAATTTCTGCCACTTTCATCTTATTGCTATCAACAGTCACTCTTGAGATTGTCTTGGCCTTTTTAGCATCCTTGGGCCTAGACTTTTTGAGTTGTTGATAATCAAAGACATCAGGAGAGATTTCTTGCTTCTTCCTCTTTGGGGTAAAAGAACTAAGGCATGGAGGTAAAATGACTAGTTCTCCTCTAGTAGCTACCGAAGACGAAGGAGAAGCAGTTTCTATTTGAACAGTCGTGGTCACCCTAGGAAGAGTATCTATTTGGATGGCAACCATGGTTTGCTCGGTAACCAAAGGGCATAAAGATTGCCTCATAAATTCTTCAAAGCCAGAAGTAGAGGTATCAATCTCTGACAAATGGATACATGCAGGAGTATCCTTGGAGATTTCCAACAAACTCTCTTGTTGATGATCAAGAGGTGGCTCAACTGCTGAAATAGGAACGACATTCTGAGCAGATAGAAAATCTCATGAGGTTACTCCAAAGTCAGTGACTTAGTAGCATCGTCGGATTGTTGTCCTTCCTCCGAATTATCAGGATTAATCACATGAATGTGAATCTGGGATTTTTCTTTTCCATGAACTGTCGCCTCCTCAGGAGGAAGCACTATTGCCCGACTAACCCGCAATTTGATCCTAGTGCCTAAAGCTGATGCACCTTCCTTGTTGTCAACCTGAATATCAGACTTACGTCCAAGAGGCCCTATAGAGTCATCTTCTTTCCCAACCTTGATCTTGATGAGTCTAACACCATTTCCTTTGAGCCAAGTGTTGGTGCTAGCCAAGATAGGCTGAAATCTTTCAAGAATGGACGCGCATTATTTATGCGACCATTGGATTAAAGGAAGTGGAGCTATGGATATCGCTTTCAGGGACTTAATTGGAAAATGCATTGTTATATATATGGATGACATCACAGTTTTCTCCAGGCAAAGAGAAGATCATGTGGACGACTTAAGAAGAGTCTTCCAAAGGTGCAGAAGATACGGTGTCTCTCTCAATCCAAAGAAATGTCTATTTGGAGTAACAGAAGGAAAACTTTTAGGACATGTTATTTCAGAAAGAGCAATCTCCATCGATCCTGAAAGAGTAAAGGCCATATCCACTATTAATTTGCCGGCTAGCAAGAAGGAACTCAAATCATTTTTCGGCAAGATTAACTTCGTCAGAAAATTCATTACCGGATTTGCCGAGATAGTCAGACCCCTGAACGAGATGTTGAAGAAAGACGCAAAGATTGAATGGTCTCCACAAGCCAAAAGGGCATTCGAGGAGATAAAGACGGCAATTACAGAAGCACCAGTATTGATCAGTCCAGATTATCTCAAGCCCTTCTATCTATATTCCTTCGCTTCTGACTACACTTGTGCCGCTATTCTTACCCAGAGAAGTGAGGAAAAGGATGAAAATCCAATTGCATTCATGAGTACCCCGCTGAAAGATGCAGAACTCAGATATCCCAACATTGAAAAACAAGCATACGCACTGGTAAAGGCAGTTAAGAAATTCAGACATTACCTCCTGAGGGCCAAAATTTATGCAATAGTGCCTGATGCAGCAGTCAAGACTCTTCTCATGCAAAATGAACTAGGAGAAAGAAGAGGCAAGTGGGTCGCCATTATTCAAGAATTTGATATTGAAATCCAGCCCATGAAACTTGTTCGAGGACAAGCTTTGGCGCAGACATTGGCAATTGATGGACCAGGATTAGTTCAGCAAGTTTATGAATTAGAGGACGTCACACCTGATGAATGGTACAAAGATATTGTGACATACTTAATCACAGATGTCCTGCTCGCATGACGCCCACACAGAAGAGAGCACTAAGAATGAAGTGTCAACATTACATGCTTCAAGGATCTGTTTTATATCGCAGAAATCATGAAGGAGTATATTTGAGGTGTGTTGGCAAAGATGAGGCTAAACAGATAATTGAACATTTCCATTCCAAGTTTGGGACCGGACATGGAGCCAACCTCGCTACAGCTCATCAGATCCTAAGGGCAGGATATTACTGGCCTACACTTTTCAAAGATACATTTAATCATATCAGGACTTGCCACACATGCCAAGTCGCAGCTTTTAGAGAAAGGAATCCTGCCATGCCACTGAATCCAGTGATTGAAGCCAGACCATTTGCCAAATGGGGAATGGATTTTATTGGTGTCATCAACCCCGCATCCTCGGCACAACATAAGTATATCATCACAGCTACTGATTATTGTACCAGATGGTCAGAAGCACAAGCACTCAAAGTTTGCACCACTGAAGTTGTAATCAAATTCTTGGAAGAAAACATAATCACGAGGTTTGGATGTCCTTATGCGTTGGTTTGCGACAATGGATCGGCATTCACATCATTGAGATTCTCGAATTGGGCTTTTGAATATGGAATAGCCCTCAAATTTTCATCAAACTATTATCCTCAAGGTAATGGGTTAGCTGAGTCAACCAACAAGAACTTACTCAGCGTTATCAAGAAATTGCTAGAAAGAAGTCCGAGAGAATGGCATACCCAATTGAGATTCGCCTTATGGGCAGACCGAATCAGGACTAAGAACGCATTAGGCATTTCACCTTATTTTCTGGTTTATGGCCAAGATCCCGTCTTCCCCATGCAACTCAGGATCCCAACTTTGAGATTTATTCAGGAGTACATGGAAGACACTGATGCTGTTCAAGCCCGATTGACGCAGTTAATGAATCTGGAAGAAAAGAGAGATCAAGCATTAGAAAATTTTGCAAAACATCAAGGAGTGGTGAAAAGATGGTTCGATCGACAAGCTAGAGTCAAAGCATTCCGGATCTCAGATCTCGTCCTATATTGGGACAAGGCACATGAGAAAAGAGGAGAACATGACAAGTTTGATAAGCTCTGGAAAGGCCCTTATCAAATTTCAGAGATATTGGGGGAAAATGCATTTAGGTTGAAGACTTTAACAGGAGAAGACATCCCATTGCCTGTCAATGGGAGGTATCTTAAACATTATTTCCAGTCCTAAGATGCCTAAGGCCTTCCCTTGTACAGAGTTAGTTTAGTTTGCTTTCGTTGTTTTCGTTTGTTTGCTTTTCTTTTCGCTTTGGTTTGCCTTTCGCTTTGTTTTTCGTTTTTTTTAGTTTAGGTGTTTTGTTTTAGGTTAGTTGTTTTGTCCTGATGGGTATCCATTTGATATTGGGTGATTTTGTCATGTAACGCTCTGACTTCCCGCTAGGTTGTTGGTTGCATTTGGAAAATCATGAGGTCTTTTGGAATTACAAAGGGAGTTTCTTTTAATAAAGCTTTGAGTCAGGACATATTTGCATTGAAGCAAGATTAGCTTATTGAACTCACGTATTTTTGTCCTCCAGTTATTATATCTTTTCACACTTATAATCTCCGAGTCGTTATGGTTTCCAGGTGAAGCTGTGATCAGTGAAAAATCTAAAGTCTGACTTCAGCGCCACCGCAATCCTCAAACCCTAGTGAGCTTCACTGCTCACGAGCCAAAGAATTGACAAGAACTGAAAAGCAGTATCAAAAGAAAAAATGAGAAAATGAAGAGAAAAATCAAAAGAAAAGAAGATGAGCTAAAAGGAAATATCAAATTGGCTAAAAGGGAATTTACAAGTAACTCCATCGGGGCTATAGACGCCTGGCTGGCAATGGAGCAATGTTCGTGAGCTTGCGGCGATAACCTCGCCGGGACTATGGACGTCTGGCTGGCAGCGAGGCTCTATCCAAGATGCTTTTGGAGTCTAGACAAACTACGTAGCTTGTCACAGGGGAGCCTGAAGATCATGATTGTCTTGTTGAGGGGAATTAACGCATTTGCACACACATGGGTAACTGTGGACTTGATACTTTGTTTCAATATGATGGTCTCTTCTTGTAAGTGTTTCTTAACTCCTGGTTTTGTTGAGGGAGGTTTTCTGAGTTTTCTTCTAGAAAGATTGATTCCCAAATGTTTTTCAACATTTCTCAGTGGTGTCGCCAGATGTTGTGACCATTTCACACATCGCCCCATTAAAATGGGGACCCCCTCTTTTTGCTCGTTTTTGCTCGCCTTTCTCTCTGCTTTTTAGGATTTTGGTTTAGTATGCCAGTTGTCTGGATTAGGGTCAAGCCTTAGGGTTTCTGTTACTGTGTTTTCAGGCCAGAGTCCAGTCCAATTTTGAATTTTTGAGCTTCCTCTCGTAGGATGCAATTTTGAATAAAGTGAATTCGCTAGAGGCTAAGTGAGTTGGTCTAGTTTCAGTCGGAATTTTGAATGCAGAGTCCAAATTTGTCTAAGTGTGAATGATGAGATTTTGGATTTTTGTCCGATTGAGTAATTTTGACCAAATTTTGAAAATTTTGATAATTGATCCCGGGCATTGGAAATGACTTGTTTTCACCTTGTGAAGTGATTAAAATCCCAAAATCTTGATATTTTGGCCTGTGGAAGCAAAATCGCTCCTGTCCCTCAGTGAAGGACCGGAGCTTGTTTCTCAAAATTTTACTGTCTCTGCAGGATCAAGATGAATTTCGGATTGGAAATGATAAAGGGAGGCATGTTCTTTCCGTTGAATATAATTTGAAGAATTTTACAAACACGGAAATGTGCCAGGAGCAAAAATCGCTCGTGTCCCTCAGTGAAGGACCGGAGCTCAAAATCAAACATTGCCTTGTCCTTGCTGGATTTGAACAATTTGACGATTTGAGGAGATCAAAGGAGATATGTTTCATCAGTTGAATATAATTTGGAAGTGCCTTCGTGAAGAAGATTGGACCTAGAAGCTAAATCGCTCCTGTCCCTCAGCCAGGGACCAGGGCGAAATTCAGTGGTAGCTCCCGTCCCTCTCCCAGGGACCAGAGCGAAATTCCTCATAAGGCAAAATTTGAGCAAAGATCAAGTGAACATTAAGTTTGAGGCAAGTAAAGGTGGCGTAACGAACTCGTTGAAGACAAATTGAAGATTACAAGATACCAAAGTGAGGCCCAAATTGGCCTAGGCGCTCCTGTCCCTCAGTTAGGGACCAGAGCGATTTCTCCCTTAGGCCAATTTCTCACCAAGTTAGAACGAACTCCAGGCCAAGGATGAATGAAAGGGGGCACAACGAGTCCATTGAAGATAAATTTGGAAGTTGGCAAAGTGTAATTGAGCTTGCAAATGAAAATTCGCTCCTGTCCCTCAGCCAGGGACCAGGGCGAAATGTTAGTTATCTTGCCTTCCACTCAAGTTTAAATCACTCCAAGTCAGGATACAGGGTGGCAAGGACGTTTTGAGGTGTCTCGACGAAGAACGAAGTTGCAAGGACCACCAAAGATGAAGGATTTACACTAAAATACCCAAATTCACTCCTGTCCCTCTCCAAGGGACCAGAGCGAAATGTTCGAATGTGTCCAAATTTATGTTAATTAAGCACATTTCAAGTGTTTGAAAGGAAGTAAGGAACATCATTTTGCGCCTTGAAGACAATTGCAAGTCAATATGAAGATTTTGCACTAAATGCCCTAGTTCGCTCCTGTCCCTCAGTCAGGGACCAGAGCGAAATTTCTATGGAGGCTTAAGTTTTGGATGTTGATCACGTTTCGAGTGCCCAATAAGGATCAAAGGACCTCATTCTACGTTGTGAAGGTGATTGCAAATTGATGGAAACAAAGATGAGCCCAGAATACTAAAGTTCGCTCCTGCCCTTCAGGCAAGGACCAGGGCGATATTCACTATACTAGCCATTTCCTTCAAAAATCACGCTAAGTAAAGGACGTACAAGGTTGCACAAAGTCTAAGGTGTCTTAAGAGGATGATATGCGAGGGAGTTGAACGTCAAAAAGTGAGCAACTAGAACAAGGAGACAAAATCGCTCCTGTCCTTAAGTCAGGGACCAGGGCGATTTTCATTAAATCACTCATTATCCTTCAAAAATCATGTCAAAGCAAGATTATATAAAGTTGAAAGCGTCATTTGGAAGGCGATGAACAAGAAGCAAAGGTTACAAGATAGCAAATTTAGGCTAGAACACAAGGTTCGCTCCTGTCCCTCACCAAGGGACCAGGGCGAAAACCATTTAAGCATCAAAATGCCTTGTTAAGGACGAATAAGGTAAACTTGGAACGAAGGGATAACGTCATTGCTTGCCACATGATGAAGATTGGTGATCGAAGAAACAAAGATCAAGGAGAAAATACAAGGTTCGCTCCTGTCCCTCACCAAGGACCAGGGCGATATCAACCTCAGGAGGCATTCATCCACAAAATCAAGTCGATCAAGCTCGAGATTCCTAGCAAAAAAATGCCAGTTTCAACGTGGAGATGGTGATTTTAAACGTTGAAGGCGAGAATCCAGGCTAAAATGATAATTCGCTCCTGTCCCTCAGTCAGGGACCGGAGCGATATGGTTTGTATCTTTTCACCTCTCTAAATTTTGGCGCTAAAACATTTTTTTGGATTTTATTAAATGCTAAAGATCAATAAAATTTGAAATATCCAATCAAGTTAGCATTTAAAAAATAGCGCAAAACATTTATTAATTAATTTTGCCTATTAAAAAATCGAAAAAAAATTAATTATAAAGGCATTAAATTAATTAATTATTAATAAAAGTGGGGCGCTTGGGGTTTATTTGTTTTATTTTACAAAAGTCGGCCTTTAAATTTATTTTAAATTTGTTTTAAATTACCAAGTCGGCCTAAAGGTAATGGGGGGTTAAGCGCCTATAAAAGAAGGTGAAAATTTTCATTTTTAATCATCATTTTAAACCTTCATTTACATGCGATTTGGAGTAGACAAAGGAAGTGGTGCGAACATCATCCAAAGGAGTGCGAGTTTGAGTTGAGTGAACTTGCCAAAGACTGCGTCAAAGACCCCCCAAAGGTGGCGAATTGCTAAGGAGGACATTCACTAAAGGAAGATCACGTGGAAAGGTTTCAAATTCTAAATTTTGCCTAGGCAAATTTCCTTGTTTTGCATTTTAGAGTTAAACTCTCAAGGTATGGCGAAATCTTCTCTTGTTTTGTTTTGAATTTTGATCGTCATTGCCTTAAATTTTGAATTTTGAAATTTTGAATTTCAGTGGCTCAATCGTTTTTTAGGAAATGATAACTCAAGGACTTATCATGAAGTTTCCTAAAATTAATCTAATCTATGTTATACATTGCAAAATCTAGTTTCTTATTATGAAATGTTGTGTAGGTATGGCGACCCCGAAGGCGGGAGCATCCACCAGTCGTCCAGCTCTCATGAAGGAAGATCAAAAGACCGAAGAAGTGGAGACCAAGATCGTGTCTAAGTGGAGCAACATTGGAGATACCAACTTGGGTAACTTCAGTACGAAGAAGTTTCGAGAGGTCCCCTATATCGGCAAGCCATCACTTGTCGCCAGGAGGATAATCGAAAGTGGCACCATTAAGCCGGCCGGCTTCCCTCCAGCAGTGCAGTGCCATGAGTTGATGATCGAGTGTGCTCGTCATTATGATCCTCAATCCAGAACGATCGTGTCCAAGGAAGGAAACACTTTGGCGTATCTTTCAGAGGAAGCTATAAGTGAGGCTTTCCATCTTCCAGAGCACAGGGATATGGTCTACAAGAGCATAGAAGGAGCCAGGTCCATGTACGAAGATGATCCAGATGCTTGCCTAAGCATCATCAACAAGAACTGGTTGCTTAAAAGTCGTCCTCGCCTGAGCAAGATACCGAACACACCACATAGGATTGATTTCCAGGAGGAGTATAGAGATTTGATTACGATGCTTAACCGAGTCACAGGAGCCCCTCAAGCCTTCTATTTTGAGAAGTGGATGTTCTACTTCATCCAGATGATAGTTCAGGGAAAAGGAACAATACATTGGGCCAGGATGATTAGCCATTGCTTGGATGTACAGTTGAGGAGACTCAAGGCTACCAAGTCCTTCCACATGAGTTCATACGTCATATATGCCTTGATCAGGAGCTTCGAGTACGCAGGACTACCTCACAGAGGAGTGATTGGAAGAGGACCCGGCGAGGTCAGGGTTTGTGATTCCTATGTCCACTTGCATCATCCGCTAGGAAGTAACTACAAGTTAGTTAATGATACCTTCACGATGAACATCACAAGGACGTTGCAAGGTGGGATTCACAACAGATTATCTCAGGATGCACAAGAGCTAGTAAAGAGGTACGGTGCCTGGTTTATCCAATTTCCGAAGTTTACTTATATTAGAGTTCATGGATGTCCTTCACCTCCATACATGTTGCCAAGATATCCGACAGACAGAGTAGTGTTACTTGAGGTAACAAGACAATTGGCAGCTTATGCGAAGGCGTTCAGACACAGGCATGGGAATGGAGTTCCGGTACCTATCATATTGGGCAATTCAGTTGAGGTATGTCCTAATGCTTTAGCCATGGATGACGCAGAGAAGGAGTTAGCTTTGTATTCTTTTTCATTCTTTGCTTTAGGAGAAAGCTTTGATCCACATGGATATATAGAGGAGACAGTCGGTAGGAAGTTTAAGCATGAGTTCCAAATAGAAGATTTTATGATGAATCTCTTAGACGATCTTGAAGTGAAAAGAAAGATGCATTCTAGATTGCCTTTGGATTTCATCAGGAAATGCAAGATTTACAGAGTGGCCGACCAAGCTCAGGACAGTGGCAGACATCTCCAGTCATCCTATGATCGAGAAAGCAAATCAGTAAGGTTAGATTGGAATGAGCCCGAGGTTGTGGATCTAGATGCTTTGATGGCTCCAGTCTTGTCTTGTACTCGCAGATGGGTTGATGTGCAGCATCAGAAGTTGAGAGAGCAAGGCATAGCTATGACTTTCACTTTGGAAGAGAAACCAGCCGAAGGTGGAGCTAGTGTAAGCGAAGGTAATCCTAATCCCAGAAATGCAAGTGAAGGCAACCTTTGAAGTGCAAGTGAAGGCGATCTCCATCCAAGAGGCTCGAAGAGAAAAGAGAGACCTGAGAAGAAAGAATCTTCCAAGAAGAAGCAAGGGGCCAACCGAGATCGCTCATCCGGCACATCTTCTTGACAAGAGAAGAGGACACTTGAAGTAGAAGAGTCTATGGAGTCAATGGTACAGAATGATAAAGAAGGACAGGCACCTCGAGGGTCACCAAGTGGATCTCTCCAAGATTATGAGTTACATGAAGACAAGAACAATGACGAGGTAACATCTCCTCCTAGAGAAGAAGAAGCATTGCATAAGGAGATACAGGTTAAAGAGACAAGATCGGCTATCCCAGATTGGTTGAAGGAAAGATTAACGAAGGTGATTGTGATCGAGGACGAAGACAATGTGATTGATTTAGAGAGCCTTGTTGAACATTCTCAGGAAGTGACAGAGAAGAAGAAGGCTACCAAGATGTCCAAGATGATTAGAGATGAGACTGGATCCAGAAAGTTACAGATAGCTACACCGGTAGTGGACAAGTATGAAGGTGAGATCCTAGCAGAGGAATATGATATAGAGACATTTGAGCTAGGTCCATCCACAGCCGAACAGACGATGGATGATGCCACCGATTCATTTGAGGCCTTGAAAGACAAGCTTAGAGAAGAAATGGAGAAGAATAGAAAGCTTGAGAGAGAGGTCGGTGCATGGAGAACATATTTCAGCCATCTTAATGAGCCTTTGGGACGTCAGGATCCAGCAAGATCACCCGTACAGGCACTTCCCCTTCAATCAATTAATGAGGCAGAGAGATTTAGGAGTATGGTCCAGCGTATGAGTACTTGGATGGACAAATCTCATACAGTTGCCATAGAATTTGCAACAAGGATGATGAAGACCATTCATAGGGCTATCCAGGTTCTTGAGATCATCCACAACTTGATGATAACAGTAGCCGCTTTTGCTCATACCAAAGATGTTATCATCCCTGTCTTGCGAGTAATCAGACAAACATCAAGGAAGGTCTTAGCGCAGGAAAAGATCATGGATGGAGGACCTCACAGTTTACTTCAGTGGTCAACCTTACTCCAGATGAAGGAAGTTCTCTTCGAGGACATCAGTACTAGATATAGCCATGTTGAGGAGGTGATCAACCCAATCCAGGACAAAGTATTTGAGGTACTGCGTACTATTCTTGACAGGAGGATCGAAGTTGAGACAGATGTGGATTTGCATGAATTGGAGGATAGAATCAAGGTCATCTTTTGCAAGGACGCTAATATCACAGAGGAGCAACAGGACCAGATGTTTGCTACCATGCTCCTGATTGAAAAGACTAAGGAACTTCAACCTGGATGGGACGCTGCTCTTGTCGAGGCATTTGATCAGGTCATCCACTTGGAAGAAAGAATGAAGAATCTTCCCGAGATTCCAATTGCTGAGATTGAAGGAATCGTATCAAGATTCATTGCATATGCTAAAAAGGAGCATTGGAAAGGGAATAAGATTCTAGATGAAAGGTTGTTATAGATGACATGGCATCTTAATTGTCATTGGTCTATGTCTCCTAGGTTTTTGTGCCAAATTTAATATTTGGCTATGCATTTAATATTGTTCAGTAAAAAGGAGGCTATTTGTAACAAACCCTAATTAGGGTTTAGGTGTCATGATCTTGACCGTTGATCTGCTTTTTGATCTAGACCGTTCATTGTAATTGAGGATGCTATTTATACCCTCATTTCATTTCATTTTGAAACTAGAAAGAGAGAGAGTTAGAAATTATTGATGCATTAGAGATTAGAGTTTAGAAGCAATTTACTTTTGTAGCAAGATTGAGTTTTGAGAAAGGAATTCAAACAATTGTTGTACATGATGGCTTTGAGATCAATAAAATATTGAAGTTATGGTGTTTTGTTGCAATTCTCTTGGTTATCTTCATGGTTGTTCATTTTTCTTGAATCACTCTCAATCAAAGTAGTGTGTTAATTCGAAGGACAAAGTGTTGGACTTGATCTTTGGTAGGATTCGCTTTCCAAACCACTAGCTTCTTGCTGATTGTAGGAACGCCTTGCGTGGTCGACTGGAGATATTGGAATCACTCAAACCTTCAATCATTGTTGTATCTTGGATATGTACCTTCGTGGTAGTGTCTTTGATCTTTGATGTATTGAAAAATCATTTGTTACCTTAGAAGATCGCATCAATTTCAATTGAGTTGTTAATTTATGGCAAAATTGAAGTTGGTAGAATCTCACCAAGTCTTGTCCACATCAAGTCATTCTTAGGGTTAGACTAGATTAGACCTCTTGCCAACCCTATCCTTTTGTTATTTTTTGAAAAAGCTTATTTAGTTTAGCAAAATCTTCGGCAACGTAAGGCCCCTTGATGACACAACAATCACAACGACCACTGGTGCTTATCCACACGTAGAGACCCTACTAAAAAGAACATTGGAGTCATCCTAACTGATCCTTCTTGCGAAATCTTCAGCAGTTAGCGACTTTATTCAAGAGAGGATAAGATGCCTTTGGGTATTTTATTCTGTGTATGATTGTGTACAAAATACACGTCAACAGGTAGCCACTGGAAAAGAGGATGTGTGATGGATGTGGCTGTCCAACAGTCGCTGCATATTACTATCCTGCGGATCCTCCACTCTCTTGACAAATTCTGACATGTTCACATGCCCTATCTCCATATCTTTTATGTGATCCAAAGGAGAGGAAACTTGCAAAGGTGAAACTTCATTCTGGTACTTGTCATATTTATACTTCATCTTCTTCGGAATTGGAGATGAAGGCAAATCTGACATTGAAAGACAACCTGGTATACTGCGATGAAGACTTAAAAGTATTAAGGCAACATCATAATCAGTTGCAACTAACATTTTTCCTTCTTCAAATGGGAAGAACTCCAACCCTTGCACTTCACGATTTTGTGAGAGAAAGATGGGAAATAAATGGGAAATGCTAGGAATCTTGACTTTGACCAATTTCGAATCTTGGGGAAAATTTTACAAGTATACAAGTGGGAAGAATGCACATGGAATCGGATTTTTAAAACCTGAATGCAAGTATACTTATAAAACGGAAAATGGAGAAATAAGTGAAAAATGACAATTAGATTTGCGAGAAATGACGTGAACGGAAAGTACGGATATAGGCGATATGGATGGATAAAAATGAGAAGTTTTTGGGAATGTTACTTCCAAGAAAATGGGACGAACTTTGGACATGCAATCCAGTTTTAAAAACCCGATTTTAGAAGGATGGGTATTTTTCATCTTTGCAGAATTTCAACAAAAGATGGTTAAATTCTTTTAACCGTAAGGGAAGAACAATGATTTTCATCTAACTTGTAATCGGGATTTTGTTGTCCTCATTTTTGTTTTCAAAAATGAAGGACCACTACGGTAAATTTTTTATGAAAAATTGAAATTTTTACTCTATGGCACGCTTCCCGAGGCATAATTTCGACTAATCCTTGGACTGGCTTGATCCTCAGTCCATTCTCGAACTACGTTTCGAATTTCGTCCAATTCTGGGTTCGTTTGCTATGCCTTTCCTTCAATTTCCGGTTTTAAAACCCAGACTGCAGGTGGAGAATTTTCTTCAAACTGCAAGTTTTAATGATATTCATTGTTATGGTCTTTGTAGGGGAATTTTTGATCAATTACATGTGCACTTTTATTTTAAATATGTCACTTGTAATTTATTTTAAGTTTCCCCTTTAATGTTTTTATCTTTTTATTGTTTTTTGGTCATTTTTAGTTAAAATAGGGATTTTTGGGCTCAACTGCAAGTAAACTTGCAGTTTGTTCAAAAAACCCCTACTTTAATGGTTTTTACATGTAATAGGGATTTTAAATCCCCATTACATATGTGCAAGTGTTTTAAACTTGTTGTAGGGATTTTATTTCCCTTTTACAAGTATTTTTAAACTTGCAGTTTGTCTTCTAAAACCCGATTTTGACATAAAAGTGCATTTTTGACAATTTTTAAACTTGTCATTTGTCTTTTAAAACCCGATTTTGACATAAAAGTGCATTTTTGACAATTTTTAAACTTGTCATTTGTCTTTTAAAACCCGATTTTGGCTTGTAAGTGGAAAAAGTGAAAATAAAACTTGTTATTTTCTCCCCAAAACCCGATTTGCATGATTTTGGGTAATTCGAACTTGTTGTTTGTCTCCCAACCCGATTTGCATGAAAAATGGATTTGTTGAAGATGTCAAAGCGATTTTTTGGGGAGATTTGCTATAGATGCAAGGCGTTTAGGATTCTATCCTATTCTCATGCATTTACAAACACATTTTTCGCCATTTAGAGTTTATTATTACTGGTTTTTGGAGCTAAATCAGCAAAAACGTGGTTCTTTCAATCCACATTTTGGGCGTTTTTTACTCCATAAACCTACAATCTCCTAAAGCGTTTTGTCTTCTTCTACCTAGGCGTGGAGGGTGAGAGGGTTTTCGCACCATTTAATGATGCCCTCCAATGTGCAACAAGTGCCACGTTTTTTTTTTAACGTGAATCATTATGGCTGTGTTTTAGAAGTCTTGAATGCCACGCATCTTCAAGAACATGGATCGTTTTACCTTGAAGTACCAAGGCGTTGAGGTTTAAGAAGCATTCAAGCATTTTCCATGACATTTTGCTCTTGCTTGGTGCCACGTTTTTCCATATAAGACATTTTTGCAAAAAACGTGATAAGGGTTTGGTATTCCGGATTGCTCCTTTTCACCGGTTTTGCTTCTTCATTTCAAGAATTGATGCATTGTCGGAGAAGCATTTTGCATTTTTAAGAAAGGTATGTTCTTCCTTTCTTCTCTTCATTTTATTATTTTCTTGTTTTCTTTATTTTTCGTTATTAGTTACATTTTTGGCATGAGATGTTCTTCCCCTAAAAATTGGTTTTCGTGAAAGAAATCTTCCCCTTTGAAATGCAATTGTTAAATTGCATTGTTCTTCTCAAAATTCCTTCTTAACTTGTATTCGGGATTTTTAATCTCGATTACAAGTTCGCTGGAAATTCTTGTTCTTCCCCTACGGTTAAGGAATTTAACCATTTTTGGTTAAAATTCCAAGCTTGAAAAGTGTGAAATACCCCTCCCTTGCAAATTCGGGTTTTAAAAACCGGATTACATGTTGAAAAGTTCTTCCCATTTTCATGAAAATGACTTTCCCGGATATTCCCATTTCTACTCATTCACGTTCCCCATATCCGTACTTTCCATTTCCATCATTTCCCGCAAGTCAAAATCCCATTTTTCGTCCATTTCTCCATTTTTGAATTTACAAGTGTACTTGTATTCGGGTTTTAAAACCCTGATTGCATGTATGTCCTTTCCAACTTGTATACTTGCGAAAATTCTCCCAAGATCCGAAATTGGTCAAAGTCAAGATTTTCCCATTTCTACATATCTCCCCTCTTCCTCTTACAAAACCGTGAAATTCAGAGATCAAAGTTTTACCCATTTGAAGAAGAAAGAATGATATTTGCAGCTGATTATGATGTTGCCTTAACTCTTTTAAGTCTTCATCACAACATTCCAGGTTCACAATCAATGTCAGATTTGTCGGCATCGCCAACTCCAAAGAAAATGAAATACAAATATGACAAATACCAGAATGAGGTTGCACCTTCCCAGGTTTCTTTTCCTTTGGATCGCATCAGGGATACGAAAATAGGGCACGTTGATATGGCAGAATTCATCAACAGGGTAGAAGATCCACAGGATAAGAACTTGCAACGGCTGTTGGACAGCCATATCCATCATGCATCTTCTTTCCCAGTGGCTGCCCTAGAACCTGAGTTCGTTCTTGCATGCGCCCATCATTTTGACAAAGAGTCAAGAGTCATCAAAAATGATGATGGTGAAGCTATAATTCAACTTGATGCGGCTACAATCGAGGTGGTCTTCAAAATACCTCCTGCACCTGTTTATATGGAAATCACCAAAGAAAGTGCAGCAGAGTATTATGTGAAAAGGGAAAAAGATTGCAAGCGACACATCAATAGATGGATCCAAGAGCCTCGTCCTTCCTTCTCAAGATGGGCAAAGCTGTACCGTTGTGATTTCAAGTGGGAGATAGGAGACACCATCACTCTTCTCAGCAGGATGATGGGCCTTGAGCACTCTAATGTCTTTGAGCCATGGATGTATCAATTCATTATGTTCATACGGCAGTCGCATCACATTTCATGGGGTGAAATCATCAGCATCATTCTTACAAAATCCTAAACTAACCAAATACTTATCAATTCTTTCATAGCCTCCATCTTGTGAGAAAGGCGTCTGTGTTGTTGCTCACACACTGGCAATATCTTGGATCTTATGTCAGACTCGTTTCTTAGATATCAATTCATGAAGTGCTTAGAATCCGAGGTTGTTCCTCTCCAGCTTTATCATCTGATCAGGACCTGTATTTGACTTGGAAGGGAATCATTTTCTGTATTTTGATGCCGACATTTGTTGATCACTATATCTTTACACATTAATAGACTCCGAGTCATTATGGTTTTCAGGCAAAGCTGTGATTAGTGAAAAATCTAAAATCTGACTTCAACACCACCGCAATCCTCAAACCCTAGTAAGCTTCACTGCTTACAAGCCAAAGGAATTGACGGAATAAAAAAGCAATATCAAAAGGAAAAAATGAGAAAATGAGAGAGAAAAATCAAGAAAAAATGAAATGAAATGAAATATCAAAATTGGCTAATGGGAACATACGAGTAACTCCATCGAGGCTATGGACGCCAGGCTGGCAATGGAGCAATGTTCGTGCGATTGCAGCGATAACCTCGTCGAGACTATAGACGTCTGACTGGCAGCGAGGCTCTATCCAGGACGCTTATGAAGTTTAGATATACCACGTAGCCAATCACAGGGAAACCTGAAAGTCATCGTTGTCTTGTCGAGAGGAATGAATACACTTGCACACACCTAGGTAATCAAAGACTAAGTGTCTGGATCTAGTTAAGGATTTTCCTTCCACTTTGAATACATTTTCTAGTCTCTTGATAAGTTGGGCTGAATTTTCCGGAGGTTCTAAGTGTCAATTGAGTCTTTATCTCTGAAATGTTCAGGAACATTTATTCAAGGTGGCGCTAGATGTTGTGACGTATTCACACATCGCCCCATTGCAAATGGGGACCCCTACTTTTTGCTTTCTGGGGTTTATTTTTCTAGGTCTTTTAGGGTTTTGTCTGTTAGCCTTTGCATGCCAAGTGTTGTCAGACGGATCACTAGGATGGCAAGCTCTGCTTGAGCCAGGGGGAGTCAGCAGGTGCTCCAGGTTAGGGTTTCTTTGAAAGTCTTCCTTAGGACAAGGTTTTGCTCTTGTTGCTAATTGTATCTTGTTTGAGTTTGAGGAGGTCAATGAAGCTTGGTGAGTGAATATCATCCTTGAAGGTCATGATTAAGTCAAATTGGTGAGTGATGAAGTCTGGAATGTCATCCTGATCTTCAAATGTCCTGAAATTTGGTTATCTGGAATGTCATCCTGATCCTGAAATTTGACTAAGTCTGGAAAATTGAAGAATCCTCCAAAAACTAGATTTTGCATTATAACTCTTGGAGGTCCGAAACCACTCTCAAACATCTTGATAGTTCTTAACTTAAATGTTATATTCCATATATGAATCCTGACGAAGAGACCAAAATGTCAAATTTCGCTCTTGACCCTTCCAAAGGGTCCAGAGCGAAATTCTCCATGACACATTCTACTTTGACCCAAACTTAGAACTAACTCATTCCCAGGCATTATTGAGGGCAAAACACTTGTTTGGGTGAAAAAATGTGAGAAATGAAGTCAAGATTTGAGCCTAAATGTGAATTTCGCTCCTGCCCCTTCCAAAGGGTCCATAGTGAAATTCTCCCTAGACACTATTTTCTCCCTTGTTTGGGCTAACATCCTTGTTCCTTGGACATGGTGGGGGTAGATTGATGTGTTCTTGCCTTGAGAGGTGGTTGAAAGCATTGGAAGATGAAGATTTTGCCTAAAGGATGAAATTCGCTCCTAACCCTTTCAAAGGGTCCAGAGCAAAAATCATTAGAAACCTCATTTGCTTCCTTGCTTAGGCTACAAACCTTGTTCCTTGGGTGGAGAGTGATGTATTTTTGCCTTCTAGAGTAGATTGGAGTTGAAGAGATGAAGAGTCAAGCCTAGAGTAGGAATTTCGCTCCTGTCCCTTCCAAAGGGTCCAAAGTGAAATTCCACAAAACCACTCTTTTCTCCCAGTTTTGTGCCAAGTCGAGTGTGGGTGAGGGTGAGATAGGATTGGATATGCCCTTAGGAATGACTTTGAGCTGCTAGTGATCAATAAATTTGAAGGAATTGAGCAAAAACTAGGATTTCGCTCCTGACCCTTCCAAAGGGTCTAGAGCGAAATTCCTAGGATCACTTATTTCCTTTGCAAATCAAGTCAAACTTTTGGTTTTTATGGCTTAGGGAAGAATGGAGCAACGTTTCCTTGACCTTTGAGGTGAGTTGAAGTGAGAGACATGATGGAATTTGTCCTAAAATGCAAATTTCGCTCCTGACCCTTCCAAAGGGTCCAAAGCGAAATTCTTAGAAGACACCCACTTCTCCCTTGACTAGACCAAGATCTTAGTTTCTAAGGCATATTGAGAAGGTTTTGACATGTTCTTGCCTTAGGAAGTGAAAGAAAGCATCAAAATGTGAAGATTTTGTCCAAGATCATGAATTTCGCTCCTGACCCTTCCAAAGGGTCCAGGGCGAAATTCTTGCAAACACCTATTTTTCCCTTAGAGGAGGTCAAGTCCTTGGTCTTTATGGCGTGGATGGAAGTGAGATAACATGTCTTTGCCTTTTGAGGTGGTTTGGAGTTGGAGAGATGAAGAATCAAGCCTAGAACATGATTTTCGCTCCTGACCCTTCCAAAGGGTCTAGAGCGAAAATCTCCATGGACCTCATTTTCTTCCTTGTTTGGCCAAGTTCTTAGTGTCCAAGGCATATTGAGAAGGTTTTGACATGTTCTTGCCTTGGGGAATGATTGAAAGCAATAAAAGGTGGAGATTTTGTTCTAGAGGGGGAAATTCGCTCCTGACCCTTCTAAAGGGTACAGGGCGAAATTTCACAAAACCACTCTTTTCTCTCAAATTTATGCTAAGTCAAGTGTGGGCTAGGGTAAATTAAGATGGGAGATGTCTTTAGGCATGACTTTGACTTGTTGGTGATCTTCAAACTTGAAGGAATTGAGCAAAAACTAGAAATTCGCTCTTGACCCTTCCAAAGGGTCCAGAGCGAAATTCTTAAAATCATCTATTTTCCCTTCAAAGCAAGTCAAGTCTTTGGTTTTTATGGCTTGGATGGGTGTGAAGTGGCGTGACCTTGCCTTCGAAGATGAATTGAAGTGAGAGGAATGAAGGAATAAGCTCAAAATAAGAAATTCGCTCCTGACCCTTCCAAAGGGTCCAAAGCGAAATTCCTTAAAACACCCTTTTCCTTTCATTTTTATCCCAAGCCAAGCCTAGACCAAGGTGGGAGAAGTTGGGGGATGCCCTAGGATTGCCCTTGAATGGATTGTTGCCTCCAAAAATGAAGATTCTAAGCTTGGACAAGGATTTCGCTCCTGACCCTTCCAAAGGGTCCAGGGCGAAATCCCTTATAGGTCCTGTCCCTGGCCATGTTTTTTAGCGAATTCTCCTTTTAGCCATTGTTGAGGCCAAGTAAATGTTGTCAAGCAAGTTGAGAGATAGATCCAGAGGTGAGAAGCAAGTTAGAATAAAGTGAAAGGAATGGAGTTGATTGAGGGAAAACAAGCAAAACATGAATTTCGCTCCTGACCCTTCTAAAGGGTCCAAAGCGAAATTCTTCAAATCCACCACTTTCTCCTTGGGTGAAGCCAAAACATTGATTCTTGTGGCATAGTTGAAGGTGGAGTGAGGTATTCTTGCCTTGCAAGATGATTTGAGGTAAAGGAAGTGTAAGATCAAGCCTAAAACTAGAAATTCGCTCCTGACCCTTCTAGAGGGTCCAAGGCGAAATTCACAAAAATGTCCTTTTCCTTCCAAATTTGTGCTAGGCCAAGACCATGATCAAGATAGATTGGACTTAAAGATTGCCACAAGCATGCCTTAGAGGGGATTGTGAGTGAAAGAAGTGAGTATTTTGAGCTAAGGGAAGAAATTCGCTCCTGACCCTTCCTAAGGGTCCAGGGCGAAATTCTCAATTTTACCTAACTTGCTCATGATGAAGGTCAAGACATGGATTCCTAGGCTTTGGACAAGAGAAAGACAGCATATGCTTGTCTTGGAGGCATTTTGAACCAATAAAATGATGGAATTTGAGCTTAAACAAGAATTTCGCTCCTGACCCTTCCAGAGGGTCCAGGGCGAAAATCCCAAATAGGTCCTGTCCTTGGCCAGGGTCCAAGGCGAAATTTTATGGGGCCTATCCCTGGGAAGGATTTCAAGCGAACTTCATTTTGATAACTCTTATTGATGATTTAAGGTAGAAAATGCTATGTTAAATGAATTTATTATGTATCCTTAATCATCTTTTGGTTTATTTTGCAGACAAAGGAAGACCAGGCTAGGGCAAGGACGACCTCTTCCAGTCCATCCTCATCAAGGATGTTCCACAGGCAAAAGGGAAGACTCAAGGTGATTTGAAGCATTGGAAGACTAGGAGTGTTCAAGGAGTTCAAGTTAGCCTTAAGACTTCATTCTTTCACAAGATGACAAAGAAAGGGCTTTGCCAGTAGTTCCAGGCGGAGGTGTGCTACCAGAGAAGAAAGACTTGACAATAAGGAAGCCCGGTCAAACAAAGGAAGTACATCATTCATCATGCCAAAAGACAGAAGAGGATCAACCAAGTCACAAGCATTAGACAAGGTGGCGTCCCAGTCATCATTCTTCCAGTCGGATTGGTCCACCTCAGCATGTATAGATTCAATGTACCTAATTTATTGAGGACGGCACAAACTTCGGTGTACCTACCCCCGCTTCCTATTGGTCCTCACTCTTGGAATGTAATTTTCTAATTGGCTAAGGAAGTTTGTTGTAACAAACCCTAATTAGAGTTTCTATCCTGTAATCCTAGCCATTGATTCTACGTCAATCAGAGCAATTAATTTGTAAAGGGCTCTCTATATAAAGCCTTGGCTCTTCATTTGTAAAGGTTAATAGTTAATAGTCAGAGATTAGTTAATAGTTAGGAATTAGCAAAAAGAGATAGAGATAGCATTTTAGAGTAGAGTAGAAAGAGAAGGCAAAGATTGTTGCCAAGATGTTGTTGCAAAAGACATGTAAACTTCATTGAAGGAATGGTGAATTCTATGTGTCGATTCTACAATTTGCATGGTCTCTATACTTCTCAAATTTGATTTTATGTTATTAGGTGAATGGAAGAAATTTTTATGATCAACGGTGAAATTCGTATATCCATATTACTAGTGGTTTGTTGATTGCAGACTTGCCTTGCGTAGTCAACTGGAATCATTCAGCTTAAGCTTAACTTCAATTATCGCTTCTTCATTGATATGCATCAACCTGACGGTGTCCATGCTTGTAGCGGTGATCTAAACATCATAAAGCTTTCCTCAGAAGATCGCACTAATCTTGTGGAGATGATCCTAGGATGTCAAAGCAAGACTTAGTTAGAATTTCATCAAAGGTCATTCATTGCTCATACGTTCTTAGTGTTAGAAATAGATCTCGTTCCAACCCTTATCCTTTTTCCTTTTTTCAAAATCAAGGGCCGGTGAAATTCCACATTCAAGTAATATCCAAAGCAAATCAGACGTTCAGATCGTCGAAAGTAAGTCCCCTTGTGATTCCAGCAAAATCACATCGTACCGCAAAGAGCTTATCCACACGTAGAGAACCTACATCTCAGAACCTTGGAGTTACTTCGACTGATCCTTCGGCGAGATCTTCAGCAGTCGGGAAACTTTGTTCAAGAGAGGATAAGGTACCTTTAGGTATTTTATTTTGTGTTTGGTCGTGTACAAAAGACACATCAATAGCAGCCAACCAATATTCTTCTTGGATACAATCTCCCCTCAATCGTTCAAACTTGGGAAGCTCGATCCTAGCACTGATTCCTTGAGTGAATGGTTCCCAAGCTGGAGGAAGACCATTTAGGGTAGTCAAGGTAAGATCGCTGTCTTCAACTTCTTTCCCAACTACTGAGAGTTGATCCTTTAGATCAGTCATCCTCATGAAGTGTAGGAGGTGATGGATTCCCCTTTCTCCAATTGGATGTGAGTGAGTTGATTCCTCAAGGCAAGAATGCGGCTAGTGTTGTTGACTCAATGTGCTGAACATCTCTCTAGCGGACTTCATCTTGGAGATAGATGACACAATATGATCTTTGAGGGAATCAATGATCAACCTTCAAGCTTGAAAATCCTTCTTCTACCATTCTTCCTTTTCCTTTTCATCGGTAGGTTCTTTAGCATCCTTGCTGACATACTCAACAAGATCATTTAATGCCATCATCATACGAACCTTCCAAGAGGTGTAATTCGCAGAACCTTCCAACCTGTCTTTAGCCCTAAGAGAAGAAACCATGTAATCTAAACTTTGAACAGTAGGTTAGACTGAAAGACAATAAAAGATTGACAAATCTGATCACAACTATTTACGAACCAAGCTTTGATACCATGTTAGTTTTAGTGATCAGAATTAAGTAAACTCAGAAATTAAATGAAATGCAAACACACACAACACAAGAGACACCAAAATACCTTGGGAAAACCTCCCTCTTGAAGGAAAAACCCAGCAACAAAAGATCCAGATTAATTCTTTATTTTTCAGCAGTTCTACATATACAAATCAGCTCAGATTAACTTATCTGATCTAGAACCCTTTTTTTTTGGTGATCAATGAAGGGTAGATAATGATCAGCAACTTCACAAACTTCGCCCAATTCAAATCATGTATAATCAGAGACTTCAAGATGCAATTCACAGGAGTAGAAGTGACACAAATTCCAAGTGATGAGGCGCAGATTGATTAGGCAAATCGCTGCTAGTGAATGCACAGTTCGGATGACAAATTTGCCCAGAATTCTCTCAACTAGTTCGCTCAATTTCGCACAATTCTTGATCGCATAAGGCAGAAGAATAATTCGCCGATTGAATGTGTATGTTAGAGGCTATATACTTGTGCCTTGTATCTTCTCAAGTCGGCTATGTATTTTGCCACTTAAAATACATAAAATTGAATTTAAGTTGCTTTATCGCCCAAATTGGGCCTATCCCTTTTACAAGTTACAATATATTTGGGCCCAGCCCAATTTCATAATTGATCGCACAAGTTATCACAATTAATTTAAATTTTAATTGCCAAAGGCAACATTAAAATTTAACCAAGTAGAATCCGATTCTAGCTACATAATTTCAACATTAAGAACCATTATTGCATCTTATATACATTTATTCTTATGTTACTTAAGATAGTTATCAGTTTGCTATTGCATTTTGAACTGATTAATTTTGGTTTATCTTGGAACACACTAAGGTTATCTATAGTTCCTGTCTGATATGTGGAATAACTTTTTGTAAAAAATTGAAAAGAGTCCAAATTCTACAGAATCATTCAATAAGCCATTCTAGCTTTCTGTGTATGAATAGTCAGGACACTGGACTACTTTTCTAATATGTTGGAGTGTGATAAAAACCCATGGTCACCAATAAAAATATCAAATAAGTTAGGGGCCATTCCTAGAAACCGTGAAGTTTAATGAATGTAAATGTAAATAAGACTGAACTTGCTATAAGGTGGTAGAGGTCAGAAAGAGAAAGAAGGACCTTTTTCTTTTATAACCATCTACAAATCACTTGATATTTAGGGTGAAGCAAAACTTTCTGGTAATCCTGTATCCAGATTGCTTATCAGTAATAGCTAATATTGTAATTTATATACTTCGAATGTCATAGATACAAGTTGTACCTCAGTCACTGCTCTTAATCTGCAAAAGTTATTTGCAATTATAGTTTACATTTTTTTGAAAGGCTGTCCTAGTCAAGACATAAGGCAACACCGTAACTACCTTTTTGATCGGTCTCAACCTCATTTCTAGGTAAAGGCTTAAAATGTTATCTCTCATGAAATGGTAGCTTAGGAGGAACAAGGGTATCCTCTCGTTAATTCCTATCATCATCAGCAGCAGTCTACCGTGTTGTAAATTGAAAATTCCCTTCATTGTACCTAGACATAGACATAGTGGAGTGCCTAAAGGAGAACCCAGAGGCACTTGCATCTTTGTCATGATTATGCAAGCTACCTAGATCTTGAAGGTGGTGAAGACGGATAGTAAGATGTATGAAGATTCCAACTAAACCTTGGCATTAAGATTAAAATATGACTATCACTAAACTTATCATAGGTAACTAGGTAAGTACCATTTGACGTACATCATTGGGAGTTAGGCTTATTAGTTGACAGATCCAGCCAGTTCACCATATCTTCAATTTATTATATAAATAAGAATGCAGAGACCTTAAAATTCAATAACAGTATGTGGTGGGCCTCCAAAGCAATTCACATAAACTGGCTATTTCTTACAGCAGGACCATCCTGAGTGTTTATGCCAAAGCACCTTAGGCTCTTTGCGTGCTTTAATATTCAGGAAGTTTAGATTTATAATTTTGGAATCTGTCTATCCCGTTTCTGAGTATATGTTCAGAATCATAGTATCATCACATATGAAATAAATCATCTTTCAGTTCTGTAAACAAATGAGATTTTGTCTTTCATTCATGATGTAATCAAAAGTACCTTTAGTCGATATATTAAGAAAAGACTTAAAAAAAGAGGTTGCAAAACCAAAGCCATCAAATGTCTGTAAAAGGCAACTGCATATTTGTGATAAATTTGGTATACACAAGAACAAAACATCAAACTAAAGATGATAATCATCTTAGCATCCCTCTATAGCAGAACTCTGCCAATTTTATCCTACTCTTGGAACAAAATGACAATAAAATAATGATTATCCTAAACAAAAGATCATAAATTTTTTGTTTGCTATTTGAATAGACAGGTTTATGCAGTAAAAATAAACTGTAAATAATTAGCATCTGCGGAAAAATATTAACACAGCAGTTAGTCTCTGTGTGTACTTGTACATTAAGAAAGAGATTGGGTAATTTCCATAATTGAATGTCATGCGCTGATTTCTATGGTAGTAAACTATCCACTTTTCTGCAGTTCTATTTTTGTTACTCTCTAAAACCTCCTTTTCATTACCATGCATTCTAGCAAGTAATCTGTAAGACATTTGGAAAATTGAAGTCCCAAAATTTCTTGCATCTGTGTACAGAAGGCATTTACCCAACATATAAGAACTATTCAATCTTAACTTGATATGTTAAGGAGAGCAGATCACTTGCTGTGATCTTTTCATCTAGGGTTTATACTGTAGAGGATAGGAGATTGTAGTTGGATCGGATTGCAAAGTCTTCTATTTGTGTTTCTGTATAAGTGTTAAATAAATAAGATGTCAAGACTAAAGTAATTTTTGTGAGTGGCAATATGTGGGGTTTTATTTTAAGGATTCATAGTTCCATGCTGATGGTTTTATCTCTGTAGTTGTTGAGCTTCTTTTTTTATTTCACTGGAACTCTTCTTCTTGCTTTACTTAACATGGATATGTATAAAAACTTCTTAGTCAGTTTGCAATGCTGTTACCATTTAGAAGAGCTTCATTTCTGTTATGATCAATGTTGCAGAACGCTTATGGAGCAGCACAGATGATACTTCTAGTGATTTGGACACTGTCTTACCAAGATTAGAATATTTCAGATGTTTACTTAACCAACGTGGCATCCCTGCTGCTCCGGTGAGAAATGAATTGGCAAGAAGGCCACCCAGTGGTTTTGGCTCCTGTTATATGCAGTAATTTATACCTGGGTCTCCCTTAGTGATGTTGTAAGTCAGCTTTGCATTGGTTTGAAATTGAAAAACTTGTATTGTGGTATACTTAAGATGCCTTCTCAACAAGGTTATCTTGTTGCTGGAAGTGGAACAATGTTTCATATGATTTTTGTTTATCACTCAAACTACATTGAGAACAGATCAGATTGCAAAATTTATTTAATTGGAGTATGGTGTCTCTTGGAATGTCAATGAGCGATTGATTTATAATTTTATATGCTTTTAGGTTTTGATATTTTATTATATTATGTTAATACATGTTATGCTGATGTAGTTTTGCTATTTTTATTATTGGCAAGGTAATGTAAGTTACCAGATGGTTGTAAATAGTTAGACCCAATGGTTGAGTCCCAACCAACAACCACTGGTCCTTAAAATAATACTTCTGCAGTCATTAAAAGGTGCTGATTTACGAGAGACACTACCTGTACTACTTGCATTGTGATTGAACACTACCTATGGAGTAGAGCATCAATTCTTGCATTCTTGTGCAATCACATTGGTATTTTGACTATCTTTGGTAACTTGGTCCTTGTTCTTGCACTTAAAGAACAGTTGACCTAGTGATTTTCGCCTGCAGCAGATGTCCAAGCTGGGCTGTCTTCTCAATGGTTGCTATTGAGTGGTTCTGGACTGTAGACAGTGTCAAAGAATAACGCAAACAGTTGGCCCAGCAGATTTAGCTTTCTAAGCCTTGGGCTGCTAAGCTTGTCAATTTTGGACAGGGATTAGCTCAGTTGAAGATAAGGGTGGCCAAAATTGCAGCAGAGAGGGATCATTTTCAGGCAAGCTTTAAGAGGCTGTATACATGGTTAAAAGCTCCCAAGAATGGGAGTCACTGCAAAATGCCACCTAAAGCAGCACACAGAAGTCTACAAACTCCAAGCTGCAGTCAAGCAGCTGTGACCTACTAAAAGAACCTCCTTAGGATGAGTTGGAGCTAATATACTACCAAGGATGCCTTTTTCCCCTGAAATGGTGCCAAATATTAAATAATAAAACTACACTAATAGATGATGCCGAAGTTTGAACCAATGTCCCATGGGGATGCGTACCCCACTAGAGAAGTGATGTTTTTGGAGATGGGGATGTCTTCAAGACTTGGGGACGGCTGGGAAATATGCCACTGCCCCTCCAACACCACCTAGGTAGGAGACATTTTCATGATGTCTTCCTTGTTGGGGACATTGGTGGAACTTAGGGGAAACTCCCAGGCATCTCTCATGTGTTTCTGAGACTGCTGGTCATCCTTGTGTTAAACACCTCCAAAATATCTTTTTTTAAATTAGACATTTGTCTTGATGTTCATGCCTTCAACACTGTTGTGACCATTTCACACATCGCCCCATCGCAAATGGGGACCCCCTCTTTTTGCTTGTTTTTAGCTCGTTTTCGCTTTCGTTTTTAGGGTTTTGTAGTTAGTTGGCTGTCTGGATTTAGGGCCAAGCCTTAGGGTTTTAAATTTTGCCTTTTCAAGCCAAAATCCAGTCATTTTTGAGAGCTTTTGAGCTTCTTTTCTAGAATGCAAATTTTGAATATAATGAATTCGCCAAATTGGTCTAATTTTCAATTGGAATGTTCATGTAGAGCTTAAACTTGTCTAAGTGTTGACCGTCAATATGAATTTTTGTTTGATTGAATATTTTGACCAAATTTTGACTTTTTTGAAGTTTGATCCTGGGCATTAGAATTGATTTGTTTTCACCCCGTGAAGTGTTAAAATGTGAAAAATCTTGTTATTTTGGCCTGTAGGAGCAAAATCGCTCCTGTCCCTCAGTGAAGGACGGGAGCTCAATTTCAAATATCTCATCATCCTTGCAGAGTCCAGACAAATTTTACGTTTGAAGTGATAGAGAACGACAAGATCTTTCCATTGAATATAAATTGAAGATTTTCATGAGCACAGAAAGGCCTCCAGGAAGAAAATCGCTCCTGTCCCTCAGTAAAGGACCGGAGCTACGATTCAAATTTCGTTTTGTCCTTGCAAGATTTTGATAACTTAACAATTTGAGGACGCCCGAAGGAAGATGCTTTGCCAAATGAATATAATTTGAGATGCAAAAACAAAGGAAAATGACCTATATTGAATAAATCGCTCCTGTCCCTCTCCAAGGGACCAGGGCGAGGTACCTTGTAGCTCTCGTCCCTCTCCCAGGGACTAGAGCGATTTCCTCCATTTTGCAAAATCCAAACAAGGGTCAAGGCAAGTTTACGTTCAAAAACAAGGGAAAACATGAGATGAACGCATTGAATATAATTTGAAGATTTTTTGGACGTCCATACCAGTGCTAAATGCCTAGTTCGCTCCTGTCCCTCAGGAAGGGACCAGAGCGATTTTTGATATAATTGCTTTTCTTGCAAAGTTACAAATGATGTCAAGGCATGGGCGGATAGAGTGAAGAAGGGCGAGTCCGTTGAATATAAACTTGGAACCAGGCAAAATAAGATAGTGGCCACAAGGGAAGGATCGCTCCTGTCCCTCTCCAAGGGACCAGGGCGATACAATGGTGATGATACGTCCCTCCAAAGTTCAAGGTCGTTCCTCTAAGGTTCAAGGCCGATCCAAGTCAAGACGAAGGGTGGCGAAGACATTTCAAGGCATTTCCATCAAGCGCAAGGTTGTAAAGGTCATCACATGGGAGGATTTGCGCTCTAAAGACCCAGATCGCTCCTGTCCCTTGGGAAGGGACCAGAGCGATATCTACATAATGGTGTAGATTTCAAAAGGCAAACAAGTTTCGAGCAACCAAGAAGGTCGAAAGGACGTCATTCCACGCAATGAAGTTGATTGCAAGTTGGTACAAACAAGAACAAGCACATAATAATGAACTTCGCTCCTGTCCTTCAGGAAGGGACCAGAGCGATATTAGATGTACTGATCAATTCATGCAAAATTCGCGTAAGGACAATATATTGCAATGTTCTGGAGGGTCCATGGTATGACAACAAGATGATAAACAAGAGTTTTGAACGTCCAAACATCGCCAAATGGTGTAAAGGCCCCACATCGCTCCTGTCCTTTGGACAAGGGCCAGGGCGATCCTATCAAAAGCGCTCATATTCCTCCAAAATCGAAGCAAGGCGAGGTTAAGCAAGACAAGGGACGGCCTTTGGAAAACATCACAATGAAGGATCGAAGGTCAAAAATGCATATTGAACGTAAAAAAAATCAAGATCGCTCCTGTCCTTTGGACAAGGACCAAGGCGATCCTATCAAAACACTCATGTTCCTTCAAAGATCAGGGCGAAATGAGGATAGGAAATGCGAAGGATATCGTCGGGGAGACATTGCAAAGGAAATCGAAGTTTAAAAATCGCCAAGATCAAGCAAAAAACTTAGGATCGCTCCTGTCCCTCTCCAAGGGACCAGGGCGATAATGATCATAAGATACATTTGCTCACACAAGAGAGGCATTCGAATTCGAAGGACCACCAGATGATCGATTTGGGAGGTGAAAATGAAGGAGTTGAACGTTAAAAACGCAAGAATCTAGACCAAAATCATGGATCGCTCCTGTCCCTCTCCAAGGGACCAGAGCGATGAGGTACGTCCTTTTATTTTCATATTTTGGCGCCAAATTAAACAATTTGAATTTCTTTAAATGCTAAATCAATTTAAAAAATCGAAAATCCATTTTTTATTGGCATTTAATATGGCGTTAACATGTATTAATTATTTTTGCCTTATTTAAAAATCGAAATTTGCAATAAAAAACGCAAGGCATCAAATAATTATTTAATTAATAAAAAATCGATTTGAGCGCTCATTTAAGGGGGTCGGCCTTGTCATGTTATTGCAAATCATTTAAAAATCGTTTGAAATGGTTTTATTTTTATTAAGTCGGCCTTAGTAAATGAAGGATGAATGCGCTATATAAGGGGGGTAGAATTATCATTTTCTACATCATTATTTTACCTTCCTTTATGCGAATTGAGAAGAGGCGAATGTAGTGCGAGTTTCATTCATCCAAAGGTGGTGCGATTTCAAACCAAAGGTGGCGTAGACATTCCCAAGGTGGTGCGAGGCGTGCGAAGTGTGTTTGAAGAGGTGTGAATTCAAACCAAAGGTGGCGTAAGCAATTAAAGGGTGGTGCGAATTTGAAGACCACACCAAGTGCGAGCTTGAGGATACACTAAGGCAAATTTGCTAAGGACTTGGAGATTTGTTAGTGCGAATTTGAAGATCCATTTGAGACCACGTCCAAGGCGATAAGTGAAGATCACATTCTATCCAGAGGTGGCGAAGTCAATTTTGAGGGGATCATATTGAAGATTATCTTTATACCTCAATTTTGCTTAGGCAAATTTTGTTTTTGCATTCTAGAGTTAGCTCTCTATCGAGGTATGGCGATTTAATTGTTATTGCTTTATTCATTTATCGTCATATTTCATTTTTTGAAATTTTGAATCTTGAATTTCTCTTGGCTCAGTCGTTGTATTTTAGGAAAGGATAACTCTAGAGACTTATCATAAGGTTTCCTAAAATTTATCTCTTTTATCTACGTTATTTATTGCAAAAATCTATTTCTCATAATGAAATGTTGTGTAGGTATGGCGACCCCAAAGGCGGGAGCATCCACCAGTCGCTCGGCTCTCATGAAAGAAGATCAGAAGACTGAAGAAGTGGAGACCAAGATCGTGTCCAAGTGGAGCAACATTGGAGATACCAACTTGGGGAACTTTAGTACGAAGAAGTTCCGAGAGGTCCCTTACATCGGCAAGCCATCACCTGTCGCCCGGAGAATAATAGAAAGTGGCATCATTAAGGCGGCCGGTTTTCCTCCAGCCATTCAGTGTCACGAGTTGATGATCGAGTGTGCCCGTCATTACAATCCACAGTCCAGGACAATTGTGTCCAATGAGGGAAACATTTTGGCGTACCTTTCAGAGGAAGCCATAAGTGAAGCCTTCCATCTTCCAGAGCACAGGGACATGATATACAAGAGCATTGAAGGAGCCAGATCAGTGTACGATGATGATCCAGATGCTTGCCTAAGCATAATCAACAAGAACTGGCTACTTAAGAGTCGTCCCCGTCTGAGCAAAGTACCGAACACACCACACAGGATCGATTTCCAAGAGGAGTACAGAGATTTGATCACCATGCTCAACAGAGTTACAGGAGCACCTCATGCCTTCTATTTTGAGAAATGGATGTTTTACTTCATCCAGGTGATTGTTCAAGGAAAGGGTACAATACATTGGGCTAGGATAATTAGCCATTGCTTAGACGTACAGTTGAGAAGACTCAGGGCTACTAAGTCCTTCCACATGAGTTCATACGTCATCTATGCCTTAATCAGGAGCGTTGAGTACGCAGGACTACCTCACAGAGGAGTGATTGGAAGAGGACCTGGCGAGGTCAGAGTTTGTGAATCCTATACCTACTTGCATCATCCACCAGGGAAGAACTACAAGTTAATCAATGATACTTTCACGATGAACATCACAAGGACGTTGCAAGGAGGGATTCACAACAGATTATCTCAGGATGCCCAGGAGTTAATCAAGAGGTACGGTGCTTGGTTCATTCAGTTTCCCAAGTTCACTTACATTAGAGTGTATGGATGTCCTTTACCTCCATACATGTTGCCGAGATACCCGACAGACAGGATTGTGTTACTTGAAGTAACAAGGCAGTTGGCAGCATATGTGAAGGCATTCAGACACAGACATCAGAATGGAGTTCAGGTACCTATTATTTTGGGTAATTCAGTTGAGGTATGTCCTAATGTCTTAGCCATGGATGACGTAGAGAGGGAGTTAGCCTTGTATCCTTTTTCATCTTTTGCTTGGAGGAATAGTTTTGATCCACATGGACATTTAGAGGAGACAGTCGGTAGAAGATTTAGACATGAGTACCAGATTGAAGATTTTATGATGAATCTCCTAGATGATCTCGAAGTGAAACGAAAGATACATTCTAGATTGCCTTTGGATTTCATCAGGAAATGTAAGATTTACAGAGTGGCCGACCAAGCTCAGGACAACGGCAGGCACATCCAATCTTCATATGATAGAGAAAGCAAAACAATAAGTTTGAATTGGAATGAGCCCGAGGCCGTGGATTTAGATGAATTGATGGCACCAGTCTTGTCTTGTACTCGCAGATGGGTAGACGTTCAACATCAGAAGTTGAGAGAACAAGGCATAGCCATGTCTTTTACTTTGGAAGAAAAGCCAGCCGAAGGTGGAGCCAGTGTTAGTGAAGGCAATCCTAATCCTAGGAATTCAGGTGAAGGTAACCTTCGATGTGCCAGTGAGGGCAATCTCCATTCGAGAGGTTCAAAGAGAAAGGAAAGATCAGAAAAGAAAGAGCCTTCCAAGAAAAAGCAAGGTGCTAACAAAGATCAAACACCAGGTACTTCTTCCAGGCCAGAGGATAGAACAGTTCGAGTGGAAGAATCCATGGAATCGATGGTACAGAATGATAGACAGGAAGAGGAACAGGCACAACATGTTTCATCCGATGGATCTCTCCAAGACTATGATTTAGATAATGATAACGAAGTAACATCTCCTCCCAGACAAGAAGAAATAGTACATAAAGAAATTCAAGTTCAAGAGACAAGATCAAATATCCCAGATTGGTTGAAGGAAAGATTGACTAAGGTGATCGTAATTGAGGACGAAGACAGTGCAATTGATTTAGAGAGCCTCGTGGGACGTTCACATATGACAACAGAGAAGAAGAAGGCTATAAAGATGTCCAAGATGATTCGAGATGAGACTGGATCTAGAAAACTGCAGATAGCTACACCGGCAGCAGACAAATATGAGGGTGAGATCCTAGCAGAGGACTATCATATACAGACTATTGAGTTAGGACCATCCACAGCAGAGCAGACTTTAGATGATGCCACCGACACATTTGAGGCATTGAAGGATAAGTTTAGAGAAGAAGTAGAAAAGAATAGAAAGCTTGAAAAAGAGGTCGGTGCATGGAGGACATATTTCAGTCACATCAATGAACCCTTGGGACGTCAGGATCCAGTTAGATCACCATTGCAGGCATTGCCCCTTCAATCAATCAATGAAGCAGAAAGATTCAGGAATATGGTCCAGCGTACATGTAGTTGGATGGATAGATCTCACACGGTGGCCATTGAGTTTGTTACAAGGATGTCGAAGATCACCCATCAGGCTATCCAAGTTCTTGAGATAATCCACAGATTGATGGCAACAGTAGCTGCATTTGCCCATACCAAGGACGTTGTCATCCCTGTCTTGAAAGTTATAAGACATACATCCAGAAGAATTTTAGCACAAGAGAAGATCTTGGAAGGTGATTCTCACAGTTTGTTTCAGTGGTCAACCTTACTTCATATAAAGAGTGTTCTCTTTGAGGACATCAGTGTTAGATGTGGTCAAGTTGAGGAGGTGATCAATCCGATCCAGGATAGAGTATTTGAGGTACTTCGTACCATTCTTGGCAGAAGGATCGAGGTCGAGACAGATGTGGATTTACAAGAATTTGAAGATAGAATCAAGATCATCTTTCGCAAAGACGCAGATGATACAGATGAGCAATATGATCAGATGTATGCTACCATGCTCCTGATTGATAGAACGAAGGAACTTGAACCTACTTGGGACACAGCTCTTCTAGATGCATTTGATCAGGTTATCCACTTAGAAGAGAGTATCAAGAATCTTCCCGAGATTCTAAGCACAGAAATCGAAGGGATCGTGACAAAATTCATTGCATATGCTAAGAAAGAGAATTGGAAAGGAAATAAGATTCTAGATGAAAGGTTGTTACAGATGACATGACATCTTATTTCTCATTGGTTGATACCTCCTAGATTTTTGTGCCAAATTTAATATTTGGCTATGTATTTAATATTGTTCAGTAAAAAGGAGGTCATTTGTAACAAACCCTAATTAGGGTTTAGGTGTCATGATCTTGTCCATTGATTTACTTTCAATCTGGACCTTTCATTGTAACTGGGGATGCTATTTATACCCCCATTTTCCATTTCATTTGTAATAGAATAGTCAATAGAAAAATAGAGAATAGAGTTAAGAGTGAAATAGAGAGATTAGAGTTGTAAGCAAATTTTATTTTGTAGCAAGATTGAGTCTTGAAGAGAGAAATTCAAGCAATTGTTGTATATGATGACTTGGAAATCAATAAAATATTGAAGTTATGGTGTTTTGTTGCAAATTTCATAAGTTATCTTCATGGTTGTTGGATGTACTTGAATCACGCTCAATCGAAGTAATTAGTTAATTTGAAAGGCTAAGTGTGAGATTTGATATTTGGTAGGATTCGCAATCCAAACCACTAGCTTCTTGCTGATTGTAGGAACGCCTTGCGTGGTCGACTGGAAAACATTTTGAGTCCTTAACCTTCAAGCATTTTCGCATCTAGGATATGTACCTTCGTAGTAGTGTCCTTGGTCTGTGATGCATTGAATACCATTATTACCTTAGAAGATCGCACTAATTTCAATTGAGTTGTTACCTTATGGCAAAATTGAAGTTAGTTGAGTCTTGCCAAATCTCATTCATGCTAAGTCGTTCATAGGGTTAGACTAGACTTCCTTAAACCCTATCTTTTTTCATTTTTTTGAAAGTTCCTTTAGATTAGTAAAATCTTCGAGCTTTTGAATCCGTAAGACGCCTTGAAGGAAACAGCAAATCACATCATACCACTAAAAAAAGCTTGTCCACACGTGGAGACCCCACTAAAAGAACCTTGGAGTCCATCTAACTGATCCTTTTTGCAGATCTTCAGCAGTTAGAGACTATTTTCTCAAGAGAGGATAAGATGCCTGTCGGTATTTTATTCTGTGTATGATTGTGTACAAAATACACGTCAACAAACACTAACCCTAAAAGTTTATGGGCTCCACCTGCACCCTAAGCATGCCAAAAAAAACTATAAATACACCTCACACTTGCTCCAAATCATTATCAAAGCTTGGAAGCATTAAGCAAGGCTGCAAGTTGCATAGCAAGATTGAGAGCAAGCAAGGCTGCAAGAGTGATAGCATTAGGAAGAGAGAGCAATAGCAAGAAAGAAAAGTGCATAAAACATAGTGATAAAATAGCACCATGACCCCTCCACCCCACCTTGTACTACACCAGGGAAAATGTGAAAGGTGCTGCCCCCGTATCCCTATGAGGGGCATGTAGAATGCAATTCTTCCACTGAGATAGGGGGGGAGGGTGAATCAGTAGAAGAGATAAGATTTAGATCCTTAACCAATTAAAACTTTGATGAACTTAGCAAAACTTGAAACTGAAACTGGAAGGAATGCATCCACACAATGAAGCCAATACACATGAAATATGTGGAAAACCTAGAGTGGGAAAAACCATGGTGAGAAGTGCCGCTAGGATCTACTGTCCTAATCCAACTTGGCAAAAATAGCATGTACAATGTTCAAGGGCACCAACTCTTATTGTCACACTTTTCAGTTTGAGCACCAACTCAGCATCCTTAGGCACCGACCATAAAGGATGTTACAAATCAGTTATTACTGATTTCAATCTGCAATATTATGCTTCACAACTATGAAGATATACAAACAAAGTATTACAAACTGAATAGAATTACCCTTCAGATGTTTGATCTATTTTATACATCATAACAATAGTAATCTGCAGATAAACCTTTACAAACTCAATATTGTCCAATGTCCACAAACTCAGACAAACTTGTCAAGAACTATTACAAACAATATCTAGTCTGCTATTTTTAGATAAGCCCTGTTCACACCAACTCAATACAAATTCATCAAATAGGATATTATAAACCTTTGCTTTATCAGATCTTTTTTTTTTTGGTCGGTAATAATTGATTATTTTTATTAATACATAAAAGAAAATTTACATAGCTGTAACCGAAGTTTCCAAAAGACTTCAGAATAATCCACCCATTCAAACCATACTTTACTGCTTTCATCTACATCCGACTATGCTTATCACCTGAACCCCTGTATAGAAATTAAACCATTTTTAACAATTGGCTTAAACAAAAAAGAACGCCATCCCAATTGTGGCAAGGACACAAACAACCCCCATCAACGCCAAAACAAAACCTGCCCAAACCTACAAACACACCAAAATACTACCCTTATTATGAATTTACATCAATATCTTTCACAGGGCTTGTATGCCATTTACAAATACCCATATGTGTAATTTCTGGCCACACCAAAAAATTGGGGCCAAGACACAACATTACCAAAAAGATTGACAACAAACATAAAACACCAGAAAAAGGGCTAAAGCTCATTGCTCACAAGGTGGCTTGCACCACCACTCGCTCCATACGCCTTTGCTCCTTGCAACTTCTTCTTTCTTCCCCGTCGAGCTTTTACCATAACTGCACCCTTCCTTTTACCTTTCGCCTTCTCTTCTTGTGTTGGAAACTCACACTCTCTGTCTCCTTGAGACTCAATCTCCTTTTCACTCAAGTACATTTTCAAAGAATCCCACCCAATCATAGCCTCCTTGCGCCTTTTGTCTCAATTTACACTAAATGGCCACCGAATGAAGGGAACCAACTCCCAGAGCTCATGCACCCCATCAATGTCAAGGCCCTCACCCACATCAAACCCTGCACCTGACATGGCCATTTCTAGGAGCTCATTCAGACCACACAACCAGTCATCCTACACACACTCTCTATCTCCTCAAGACTCAATCTCCTTTTCACTCAAGTACATTTTCAAAGAATCCCACCCAATCACAGCCTCCTTGCGCCTTTTGTCTCAGTTTACACTAAACGGCCACCAAATGAAGGGAACCAACTCCCGGAGCTCATGCACCCCATCAATGTCAAGGCCCTCACCCACATCAAACCCTACACCTGACATGGCCATTTCTAGGAGCTCATTCAAACCACACAACCAGTCATCCTACACACACTCTTTGTCTCCTCGAGACTCAATCTCCTTTTTCCTCATGTACATTTTCAAAGAATCCCACCCAATCGTAGCCTTCGCATGCCTTCGTCTTGGTTTACACCAAACAACCATCGAATGAAGGGAACCAACTCTCAGAGCTCATGCACCCCATCAATGTCAAGGCCCTCACCCACATCAAACCTTGCACCTGGCATGGCCATTTCTAGGAGCTCATTCAGACCACACAACCAGTCATCCTCCACACACCCCCGCAGAATCCACATAATGGTGTCTTCTTTCTCTCCCAATTTGAGCCCTCAAGCCAAAACCATTGTGACAATGTTGACATTGGTTCTGTATGTGTGCATTGTCCTCAAGAAATAGTCACCCAAAAGGGTTTCTATTATCCGTACAAAAGCCTCATCCCCATGTTTGAAAATACATTTCAACCTCTTCACAGAAACATCCCTGTTAGACTTGTGTGAATATTGTCAATGTTGTCATTGATGTCAGACTAGTCATCCGATTTGGTCTAGATGGTACAAGCGGATTATATATATATATATATATGCAGATAGTATGTGCAGATGATGTATGCAGTTTATATAGTGTAGGAAAGTGTAGATGATCTACTGAAGTCACTTCCGAAAGATCTTCATATCCTTATATATATATCTGTGTGTGTGTGTGTGTGTGTGTGTGTGTGTGCAAATAGTATGTGTAGATGATGTATGCAGTTTATATAGTGTAGGAAAGTGTAGATGATCTACTGAAGTCACTTCCGAAAGATCTTCACATCCTTTGTCATGCTTATTGTGGTCCCGGTATCTGTTATGTGTTCCAGTATCAACTATTTCAGTTATGACAGCTGTATCTTTTCATGTCTTGTGGTTCGGTATTTGTGGTATGCATAGTACTTGTGTTTTGGAGTTTGGAGTTGAGCTTTGTGTCTTTGGGTCAGTATTTATGGGTCCAGTTGACCCCTGTTCTATTCCAGTAATTAAGGTATATGCATCGATGAATGAATTGCATAAAGGAAGCATGTAGAGATCTTGCGGAAGCCAACTTGGTTATCACGTTTATGTTTAAGGCTTTATTGGATAACGTGTTGATCCGAGCAACATGCTTGGCCGACATGTTATCTCGGTGTGTAAACTTTCCAGTATATATATAGAAGTGTATGAAGGCATGGATAAGAGAGAGAGTAGGTATGAGTAGTAGTGTGTGAAGTGTGAATGAAGCAATTGGAGCTGAGTTAGATTGTAGAGCAGTGTTGTAGCAATCCTTCATCGGATTTGCTGCAAGTGTTTGTGGATAGTGGTACAAAGATCTTTTATCAGATATGTTTTAGGTTTTGTGAGTTGTGATCTGAGCTTAACTTGGAACTGATTTCATGCATTTGGAGATGCAACTTTCTTCAGTTCATTTTACTTGTTGCAGTGAGCATTCTGACAGTAAACTGTCTTTGTAATCTGGTAGTGAGCATTCCGGCTGTGAGCCACCTATGTTATGAACAACATATAACTACCTATATAATCTTGAGAGTTAACACTCTCCATGGTTTTTCTCATTTGGGTTTTTTATGTATAAAATCCAATGTTCCATTTGTGGTTGTGTTTTCATATTTATTGTGCATTTGTTGTTTCATGTTTGATATGCTTAATTGATAAATTTGGTACATCTGAATGTGGTGTTGATTTTTGGAGAAAGTTTTAAATTGGTGTTAATATTGATTCACCCCCCCTCTCAGTATTATGGTCCTTTCAAATAATCCAACAATTGGTATCAGAGCTTTGGTCCCTTGCTTGAAAGCTTAACCGCTTGAGGGATATCCTTGTTGGTTGAATCATGACACCTATATGTATGACCAGAGAACTACAGTTGGATAAAGAATTGCAGATAGCTCTTGAAGATTTGAAAAGTGTTGAATCAGAGAATGAGAAATTAAAGGAGAATGTGAAAGTAGCAAATGAATGTGTGCAAAAGCAGAGTGAGAAAATCCGAAAATTCAAGCTAAGGCGTAAGGAAGTTAATAATCAGTTGAAGCAGGCGAATAAGACTATTAAAGATCTGATGCAGAAGATTGAGGAGAAGAATAAGATAAAATAAACCTTGAAAGAATCAATCAAGCTGAAGACTAAAGAATGTGAGAAGCTAGAGGAAGAAGTGAAGAAGCTGAAGGCAAAGAATAGGGTTCTTGATAGAAGTAAGTTGTTGGAAGAATTGATCAACATGCAAAAAGTTCATCTGGATAAGATTGGACTTGGATTTCAGCTCGGTGAATGTTCAAATCAGACTAACAAAGACAAAGGCAAAGAGATTAAGACATAAGCATAGAAGAAATTGGGGGGATAGCAAGATTTGGAACCAAAGTACTAATGCAAGAAATCCACCGGTTCGTCAGTCTAATGCACAAAGGTACCCATCTTTTAATGGATATTGTTTTCAATGCAATAAGTTTGGTCATAAAGCTGCAAACTATAGAAGTATTCAGTGTTATAATTGCAAGAGGTTTGGTCATTAAGCGAATTACTATAGAAATCATGCTATGAGTCAGAATTATAATCCTATTGGAGCAAATAAGGTATACAACAACTTTCATGGATATTGTCATACATGCAATGGTTATGGTCATAAAGCTAAGCTATGCAGATCTAGAACTCTTCCAGTAAATTCAGTGAAGAAGAACATTAGTTGTTAAAAATGCAAGCAACTCGAACATTATGCTAATCAGTGCGGAAATGGAAATATGGAGAAATCTGCCAAGAAGAGTATAATGAAGGATAATGGATCAAAGAAGAAGGAAGTCTTGGTTTGGAGAAAGGAGGTGGATAATCAAAGCAAGCCAGGTGTACCGAAATCCAGTGCAGGCACCTCTTCCTCCGATAACTGAGCATATTGCTTCGGCTCAGGGGGATTTTGGAAGAAAAATCCTTTGTTCCTCCCTATCTAAGTGGATCATGTCGACAATCCAGTATGACTGTGGTAAAGAGGGCTATCCGGTATCCTGTGGTTTGTGCTGACATCATTGACAAGACACTTTTTGGCGGCAAAACCTTAAAGGAGTTTTTCGGCAAGATAAGTATCGAGGTTTGAATTCATTTTTCTTTATTATGTCATTAATGTTGGAAAGTTTTGTGAATATTAAAAGAGCAAGAAAGTAGAGCTAATTATCATGGAAGGCAAGATGAACAACTGAGAATCGAGCAACGCAGAATTTCAGGTTGTGGAAAAGGTATTCTTGGATGAATTTGACTCGAAGAAGATCATGAATGTGGAAAGCAGTTTGAATGATGCAGAGTGACAAAGAATCAAAGAGTTAGAGCACAAAGGACTGAATCTATGGACAAAATTTCCTTGGTTTGAAGATGCGGAAGTGATCAAAGTGATCCTTAGTTGTGTGCAGGATGACAACATCGTGTTGGATAATCCCTATCCAATCATGAAGGAGATTATTTTGGTTGTTACTGGTTTGTGTGACAATGGAGCCATTCTGGCTAAGAAATCAATAAAGAACAAAGAGGTGGAAACCCAAATTGGCGTGAAGGGCGATCAGCAAGCATTAATCATTGACAAAATCATCGATCTTGTTGTAAGGTATGCTGCTTATGGCATTTCCTACAAGATATATTTCAAAAATAAGGAAGGTGCAACTTCGGCCATTGTTTTGTATTTGGTGCGTATGCTTGTAATGGAAAATAAATCGTTCGACTTGAGTGAATTGTTGAGGGAATTGTTGTTAGAAAATATTAAGATGTCAAGAGAGCAGAATTATCCTTTCCGGTTCGGATCATTACTTGTTTGCATAGCTATGTGTTGTTTGGGATCCCTTCCGGCAAAAGAAAATGTGATGTGGGAGTCTGGTGTTCTGATTGCGAGCCAGATTTTCAGATATTTGAACAGTTTAGACAGAAGAGAGAAGGCATGCAATGTATATTTCAAGTCTTTCCTAGATATGTGGAGTATCAATCTGGTATCCCTTGCTACCAGTCCTTCTAAAGGAAGTTCTTCCTTCGATAAGAGGGAAAAGAGAGAATCTGTATTTTTGAGTGTCTCGGTATCCAAGAAAAGAAAGGAGAATCCGAAAGAAGAAAAAGTTGTAATTATTGATGATCTGGAATCTCCTGTAGCTAAGGGAGAATTGGTTGTTGCAGAGAAGGAACTTAAAGAGTCTGATGATGAATCAAATCTATTGGAGACTATTGGCAATGCTAATGGAATTAGGGAAATTGGTAAGTTGTGGTTGACTTCTATTGAGTCAGATAGAATTGAAAATGTTTTGATGAACCATTTTGTCTGGAATAGTATTAGCATTGAGGATGTTAGTAATGGGCTTCCGGAGTCCCAGTGTGAAATTATCAAGGAGAAATTGTTTGAGTGATTTGTTGAAGATGAGGTTTTAGAAGAAAAAGATGTTGATATGCAGATTTTATTGAAGGATTGTGATAATGTGAAGAGAGTCTTGTCTATTTGCATGAATGAGATGAAAGACTGTATCTGCAGTGCAAGCAAAATCTATAGGTACTGTATCTCATGGCCGACAACTACTGTAAAGTATAAAGCTAAGATTGATGCGATTGAGGATGAATTGAGCTCATTGGACAAATCTTTTGATTTTCTGAGTCACAAAGATGGAGAGCAAAGGAAAAGAATAAATTCTCTTCAAGCTGAACTATTATATCTGTAGAGCTAAGATACCAGTTCTTGTCTAAAAGGGTTGGGTTCAGGTCCTAGTTCTTGCCTGGTCCCGGTCCGAGCCTAGTTCTCCCTGGGTTCCACCTGGGTCATAAATTATATAATTATATTTTATAATTTTGATGTTTGAACATATATATATGTATGGACGTACCCGTACTCGTACCCAAGGCTTTTTTTTGTTGAATTCGTGAATCTGTACCCGTATCCGTACCCGAATCGATAACTTAGGGCAGTTAAAGAGAATATTTTATAAGCATGTTCTGGAAAGTAAAAGAAATTGTTGAAGCAAAATTGGAGCATTTCTCAACATTGCTTGATAGTGCAGTTGAGTATGAGCAGAATCCATCTGCTCCGGACAGTGTTCCCCATGCTATTGACTTGTTGGTACAATGTAGGATTCTGTTAGTAAGCATCAAGTTGGCTGTGAATTCTTGGGAGGTTCTTCTTCCGGAATTGAAAGAGAAGTATAAGCTAATCTTTGTGAAGAAGAGCAGTTGAGTATCACATGAGTTGGTATGCAAATTTTGACATTCATTTTTGCAGATTAAAGCATTATTTTTCTTTCTTTCTTTTCTTTTTCATCAAAGGCATCATTTGTCCTTGATGACAAAAGGGCAGAAAGGATTGTGGCTATTGGAGAAAGATTTTGGAGTAAGGAGATATATAAGTTAGGGGGAGTTGAAAGCGGGTATGTTTCTTTATGTTTCGATTTTGAGATGTTTTGTCATCAATGACAAAGGGGGAGATTGTTAGACTTGTGTGAATATTGTCAGTGTTGTCATTGATGTCAAACCAATCATCCAATTTGGTCTGAATGGTATCAGCGGATGATATATATATATATATATATATATATATGCAGATAGTATGTGCAGATGATGTATGCAGTTTATATAGTGCAGGAAAGTGTAGATGATCTACTGGAGTCACTTTCGGAAGATCTTCATATCATGAGTCATGCTTATTGTGGTCTAGGTATCTGTTATGTGTTCTGGTATCATCTATTTCAGTTGTGACAATTGTATCTTTTCATGTGTTATGGTTCGGTATCTGTGGTACGCGTAGTACTTGTGTTTTGGAGTTTGGAGTTGAGCTTTGTGTTTTTGGGTCAATATTTATGGGTCCAGTTGACCCCTATTCTATTTCGGTAATTAAGGTATATGCATCGGTGAATGAATTGCATAAAGGAAGCGTGTAGAGATCTTGTGGTGGCCAACTTGGGTATCATGTTTATGTTTAAGGCTTTATTGGATAACGTGTTGATTCGAGCAACATGCTTGGCCGACATATTATTCTGGTGTATAAGTTTTTTGGTATATATATAGAAGTGTATGAAGGCATGGATAAGATAGAGAGTAGGTATGAGTGGCAATGTGTGAAGTGTGAGTGAAGCAGTTGGAGCTGAGTTAGAGGGCAAAGCAGTGTTGCAGTAATCCTTCACCAAATTTGCTGGAGGTGTTTGTGGATAGTGGTACAAAGATCTTTTACCGGATCTGTTGTAGGTTTTGTGAGTTGTGATTTGAGCTTAACTTGGAATTAATTTCATGTATTTGGAGATGCAACTTTCTTTAGTTCATTTTTACTTGTTGCAGTGAGCATTTCGACAGTAAGTCATCTTTGTAATCTTGCAGTGAGCATTCTGGCAGTGAGCCAACTGATAGTGAGCCATCTTTTTTGTAAACAACATATAATAGTTATATTATCTTAAGAGTTAACACTCTTTGTGGTTTTTTCCATTTGGTTTTTCCACATATAAAATTCGGTGTTCCATTTGTGGCTGTGTTTTCATATTTATTCTACATTTGTTGTTTCATGTTTGATATGCTTAATTGATAATTTGGTACATCTGAATGTGGTCTTGCTTTTTGGAGAAAGTTTTAAATTTGTGGGAGTACTGATTCACCTCCCCTCTCAGTATTCTAGTCCTTTCAACCAATCTAACAATCCCCCACAAATGCCAATTGTTGTTTGGAAGTGTTGAGTGTGAAGGTGGCCTCCATTCGTACATACACCTTGCCACCAATACCCTCAAAACAATCCCGAATCCTACCCTGACACCTTTAAATAATGAAAAAATACACCTTTTCCTACACATTCGGCCTTGTTGAACCATAATTGTCATTACCTACAATCTTGTACTCTCCCCCTTCCACATCATCATTATTGGGATCTCTGTAATTTTCAACACATGCTTCATCCTCGTCATCAAATGATAACGCCCACTTTGAAAGGAAATCCAACACCTCATTCCCCTTCCTCCGTACATGGGTGATGCAATAATTATTAAATATTTTTAAATCATTTAAGATGGTGAAAATGTATTTGTTGAGGTGCCAAGCTTGAGCCTCCCCTTTAATAATTGCATTAATTATTATTAAAGAATCTCCTCTAAATGCAAATTTTGAATACGTAATTTTACTCTCCATTGAATCGCCAACATGGCCGCTTGTGCCTCTGTCACGTTTGTTATAATGGCAATGTTTTTTGCTCCCATCACCAAAATATTACCCATCCAATCTCCAATTATAAACCCTGCCCCCGATATTCCTAGGTTACCTTTAGAAGCTCCATCGAATTTTGCTTTATACCAACCCTGTTGGGGAGTAACCCATTTCACACCAGATCTTTGTTGCACAAGTGTATTGACCCGGCAAGGCCCATAAATGGGCCATTGCTTTATCAAATCTTATTTACCATTTGAATCAACTAATCAACATAAACTTGCAACATTGTTTGTATCTACTAAAATAAATAAATAATACAAGTATCCTATACCTCAAATTTTGCACACTTTTAGCATCTTGTATTTGATATGATTTTCTTCATGTTTCATTCTGTACAATATCTCTCTGCAACTTCATAAATGGTTCCTTTTCAAGATTCTCTTGATAATGTAGGCACTCACAGAACCTAACCAGTTTTACACAACCGAATTCTTCACACAGGTTGATACCAAACTCATCATGAATGTCACACCTTGTAGTTTGTACTTTGCTTCAATAATCAACAATCAACACAACTGCATCAGAGATATGACACTCTATTTAAAAGATTGAATGTAGTTTCAACCATAGATGGAACACTCGTAGAGTACTCGGCGAGTTTCATAAACTCGCAGAGATTTTGAGCTCTGCGAGTTTTTATGACTTTAACTCGCAACAAAAACTCGCTGAGTAATCGGCGAGGTTTTTGCAAAAACTCGGCGAGTTTCTTTAAAAAACTCGGCTAGACTAAAAAAAGAGGCCCAAACATGTCAAAAAATTATCAATTTTTGTTTTTTCAAGTCAGTTTCATTCTCTTCACAGAATATACACATGAAATATAATATTTAAGTATAAGTGGCATTTCAATATGTCTTTTTCCTTTCTTATACTTTATAACACCCGACGCCTTTATAAAATAATAAAAGTATTTTTGGCCTCGCGGGGCACTGCCCCTTGAGCGCGCAAGGGGCGATGCCCCTTGACCCCAACTTGGGGGTGCTGCCCCCAAACCCTCGTCGAAAAATATAGGGGAAAACTGCGTTGATGGAAGTAGGGAAAATTTAACCTCCGAGTCTGATTAGGCTCCATATAACAACATAATTAGCATTGAAGAAATCTGGGTATTATACATTTTAGAGTTGAAAGTTTGAAACTATGAGTATGAATGATGAAATTTCAAATATTGTGCGTTTGTAGATCTCCACCAAGATCTAGACCTATCTCTCTACCCCTCTTTTTCTCACCCTCAGACCCCGGCGAGGGGTGCTACTTTCAACCTAATTTTAATTTGTAGATGCTTGGTGGCAAAGTTGGGGTGGAAATACCCCAAATCTCAAAACATTTGCCCTCGGAATCTTATGTCAACCTTGTAGTTCATCCAGTTGTGAGCACAATTAGAGCTTGTTTGAAGCCATCGACACGAAGAAGAGGATCAAGCTAGCTCAAAAACACCTCAATGACCTTGTCTTTGTGCAATATAATCTTCGATTGTGCGTAAGGAAGGTAGAGAAAGTAGTAGGTGGTCCACTTGACTTGGATGATATAGATCCTTACAATGATTGGACATCACAGGAGCAGCCTTCATTGTTTTCTAAGGATGGCAACACTGATTTGGAGAGGCAACCTATGGAGGAGGAGGGGGGTGGATTTGGTTTCACGTTGGATGACATTGAGGAGGAAGAGGATGAGGATGAGGAGTCATTGCCAGTGCCACAAGCAGGTGGAGACATAGCTTCATCCGGGATGGAGGATGAGCCAGCCATACTGAGCTAGGAGGCACAGTCACGCCCACTGCAGACTTCTAGGACTAGACCCTCTAGTTTTACCTCTCCTCTAGTTTTAGCTAGCGCTGGGAAGAGGGAGTTGTAATTGTAATTTGTAATGATGTATTTACTTTTGGTTTTACAAAAACTATTTACTATTTTGCTTCCAGCCATCAGCATTCCTCATGAGGATACGATTTTGTAGACACTTTGCATATAAATATATCTAGAATCAACTTGTTTCTTTTGTGTTATCATTTATTGACTCATTGGATGCATCTTCTCATTAAATTTTACAAAAAAAATGCATTTTTTTATTAAAATTAAGCGTGTTTTTATGTTGCCGAGTTTTTCCTGAGTTTTTTTCGCAGGGGCTTGGCGAGTCGAGCCGAGTCGCGAGTAGTCCAACTATGGTTTCAACTACCTTAGCATTGACAACCAAAACCAGGCAGTTTGAAAAGTTGTATAACTTTCCAACTGTCCATGCAACTGATCATAACTTATTCGATTTGTAGTTAATGATTAATTCTAACCTTTTTCAACCAATCTTTAGATACTCAAGCTTCACATCGATGATAAAAGGTGTCATGAAACATGAAGTATGTTACAACTACTCCCTTCGCAACTACTTAAACTCCTTATAACTGATCAGTCTTTACCAACAATGTGTTATTGATAAATGTGTTAATGAATAATACATCGAGTGTGACAGTTAGACAATCAGTTATCAACCAAATCTAACATAAGGAGATTCATTACTGATTTTGACAGATTTGCCATGCATTCTTAGTTTGTGAAAGTTTCCTGGAGATACAGTCCCAGATACAAAAGACATAATGGTAATGTAAAATTTGATCCAAACAATAATCTGAAATCACCGTGAATACATAATTTGTTGTTTTGTTGGTTAGCACAATAACATGGTTTATTGTGTGTTGCTTCTGTCAAATCTGAGGGTACAAAACCAACATATTCAAGACACACAATCTTCAACAACAACATGATGTGATGTGACTATTGAAGATAGGATTTCAGAATCTCTTGACATCAATGACAAATATATAGACTTCTAATAGGGCACTACCGCTTAACTCCACTGGGGGTTTGTCCCCATCCACCAATTGTCATTGTTCCCAAATCTAGGCCCTTGTTTTCCTCCCGTGTCTCAAGACTTCATGGAACATAGATTTGAACTCTTTTGGTCAACAACACTTGTTGAACTAAAACCACTACCACTTACTAGAATTGGTATTAGACACCCACTCACTTGTATTGGGATTGGTGTCCCCACCTATTTATTAGTATTGGGCTAGTCATTGCACTCTCGATTAGTAAGTTGAAGTGCAAGATAAGAATGAAAATTCATACCATGGATGATTGCATGAGAATGCAATCAATTAGTGCTTTATTCTAGAGGTATTGTACAATTACAATGCAAGCAATACAAGAACTTGCCATAGATCAACACCTTTTATCTAACTATAGAAGTGCTATTTGAAGGACCAACCATTGGGTCTAGTTGTTTACAATTAGATGATAACTTTCACTACCTTAGCTGATAATTAAAATAACAAAATGATGTTGGCATAATATGTATTAGCATAGCACCATTTACACAAATTTTAACATTATGTTTTCCATTGTCTATTCTAATGAGAAGGCCTTTATTACAGAATTTCGTTTATGCTTTATTTCAACAATATGTAGTAAAGGCCTTCTAATTAAAATAGATGATGGAAAACATACTATTGAAATCATTGTAGTTCTCTTCTCCCATGTCACCTTCAATACTCCCCTTTACACTACGCCATGTCGTTGTGTATACAGAAAATGACGGTGTACTTTGTCCATGCACATTAATCACACGGATTTCTCCAAACCATTTTCGTCCCAATGCAATTTGAAATCGTACTTTACCACATGTCGGCTCTTTAAATCAGTCTTGCTCCTTCAAACAGCTACTACTACATGTTCGCCAACTCCCTCCCACTACTCATAGCCTGAACCTCCTACTATCATTCTAAATGTGACAACTTGTCTACTTCGGAGTTTCCTTCTCTACCCACATGCAAAATTTTGAAGTCTTGGAAATTTTTTAATTTTTTGCCAATGATGAAAATTATTTTATTTATTGTCCAACATTGTGAGGCCCCTTTATTAGTGGCTTCAATGACAATTTTTGAGTTTCCTTCTTGGTGTAATTTTGAAAACAACAGTTTGTCTACAAGAAGGATAGCCAATAATGCTGCCCTCGCCTTAGCCTCATTATTTGTTCCATCTAGATGTTATTGTGCTCCCCTTGCCAAGACAATTCCTTCATTGTTCTTTGCAATGCAACCTGCACCCAACACACATGGGTTCCCTCTTGAAGCCCCATTAAAATTTATCTTTATCCACCCCTTCTATGGTTTTCTCCAAACAACTCTTTGCTTCGGATCCACTATAGGATTTATCCTACCAAGCCCATTAATGGGCCTGCATTTAAATAAATCTTATTGCTATTGATTTATTCTTTATGAAATGTACTTTTGAAAACTAACATATTTTCTTAAATAATTAAATTTAGTTTAATTAGGAAAGATTATTTTTCAAGTTTTTTGTTGAAGTATATATTTCAAAATTGAATAATTATTTTAACTCATTAGTTGGATGTTGAGGACATCTCTCTAAGCATTGAATTTGTGAATATTATAAAAAAATGGAGGAAAAGGGTCAAGTGAATTTTGCAAGACAATACGTAAAATAAAACTCCTCTTATTTAGATAAATTGTAATGATCATCTTTGGTTATTATTAAAAAAAATCATATATTTTGTAGTTTTATTATTAAAGTAAAACACATTACATGTTTGGTTTGGTAATTTGTCTATTTCGTGAAACATATATAAAATAATCAAACGAATGAATATTTTTTAGTTATTAACATTCATATGACATTTGTTCACTTCAAATTGTAGCACAAAGTATATCTATGAAATATTTTTTAGTTCTTAACGTTCATGACATTTGTTCACTTCAAATTGTGGCACCAAGTATATATATGACCTAATAATTGATTCCAATTTAGAAGTGCTAGTTTGTGACCTTCTAAATCATGGCAATGATAACTACTCTATGCCACAAACTTACATTATTGCACTAAATAGGGTAAGCTTATATATCATGACATATCTCTAGATCTATTTATATTTGTAGGAACCAATGGATTTGTCCTAACTATGTATCCCAATAATAGAACTAGAGGTTCCATAGTTTGCAACCACAATAATAGATAAAGTTTGTCCTTAGAATCAAGATGTGATTTTTGACTCCTCATTTAAATCACAACTTTTAATTGAGCTTATACTTTTAATACAATGTATGTACAATAATATGATGACAAACACATCCCAAATGGATGTTATTACAATGTCAACAACACCATATGAACACAAAACCATATAGTGACCAACTCAAATTGACATCACATATACACATAGCGATAGGAAATGGAAACAACCCTATTGTATGTATCATTCTAATTCAATGATACGCAATCCTTTTTATAATAAGGTGATGAAAGGGAAAAGAAAAACTATTGCATCCTATACTACATTGTGGGTCCATCGTTTCCTTGATACATTGCTAGTTGTGGCAATGAAACACACATTCCATGTTACTTGTCATCACTTATAAGAGCATTTATTGCATAATACAAACTGTAGACATACAAACACTCCATACAAAAAGTAGAATTCAACATTGACCACACATTCATTGTGATCCACTAACGTCTATATTGAACACCTAAGACATGTAGATTATGAGATTTATAACTTGCATACAATAAGCAAAAGCTTACCTTAACCTTATATAATTTGATAGCTCCTATTTATGATGCAGCCATGACTCGGAGGATCCTCAAAGAGAACAGTCCAGATTATGCAGCAAGAGTAACACAACGGAAGCAACAACACAGAACATAGAAAATGGAAAATCACACATGCACGCCATCATATATTCATCATAGAACATTTGGTATCATCTGGGTTACATGTAGACTAACATGCCCAATTACAGACTATGTCCCAGAACACAACTCATCTAGACCTCCAAGAAGCATCTGAATTACAAATTATGAATCTAGATCATCATACTACTTCACTATCCCTCAAAGGATCGCATACAACAATATATATACCATCCAAAACACATCTGGGTCGACCACAAAAGATTACATTTACAAAGGAAGGAAAATGAAACATGTAAAATAGGTCGGCCCCAAAACGTGAAGATCTCATCCGCCAAACACACATGAAGTGTGGACCACAAAGGAGGATCGACCAAGGGCCTAAGAACATCGAGTGTGGTGCCAAATTGATCTGTGAGCCAAGAAATCGCTTCGCACAAGAAGAAATCTCCAACATAGACGATAAGCTCAAAACTGCTCTGGAACCAAGAAACCGACACTCTGGAAGGAATAACTTGTTGGAAAAGAATCGAAATGAACTGGAAATCTAGAACAAAGAACACGAACATGCCAGGAGACCAAAAATCTAATCCGCAACTAAAAAGGAACAACCACCGGAATATACTGGAAGAACACAAAAACTGCAACAAGAACAAAAAGCAAATATTTTTGGTTGATGCAAGATTGCTCATAGACCGGGGATGCTCCTGCATCAATTTATCATCTAGACTAACCCTTTGATATACAATTATATATTTTGGTAAATCAAGCTCCTTGACTTTTGTCATATTAAAGAAGTGATGAGCTATGTTTTAAGAGAATGATTATTCTTTGCCTATGCCCCCATAAGGTCTCTCTTGCATCCGTAGTCTTACCCCAATTTTGCTCATTCAAATCTACAACCCTAAAAATTAAGGGTTGCTATTATTTAGGAAAAGATTCCAATTGATCCTATAGCATTCATTTTTTTGCTTCATGGGACCTCTTACTCCTTGAAAATAGATCTTGAACCTCACTCCCCCCCCAATGGAACCCTAGCTTAAGTTGTGGAAAAAAGAGGGGCTAGAAATAAGCAACAATTTCACATTGTCAAAAATGTCATGTGACTCCACAATATTTTTTCCCTTTTTTTAACATTCGCCTTCAATATTTTTCCAGATTTTAACTAAATGAATTTTTACTAATTGTAGTGTCGTAAATTGTAACCCCTTACTATTTCACACTCCTTTTTGGGCTCTTGATTTAGTGTGCCTCATTCTAGGTCTTTTTCAACCAATTTTGGCCTTATCTCATCCAAACTATCGTCATATGCTCATGAGGTGACCTAATCCATTGTCCTAGGCATGTGCACTCTATAACCACTGTAATTTTCCCTTTTCTAGGTGGACTAGGACACCTAACACTATAGTTTGGTTGAATATGGCATCTAGCTACATATTCCCTCAAAAAGGGGCCCAAATTTGAATAGGTTGAAATGTCAATTCCCGCCATTTGAGATCTAATTCTAATATTTTAATATTGATCGTTGAAAGTTAACCTCAAAGTGAACATACCTTGAGAACCCTACATAAAGGCATCAACTCTAGTTCATTTCATCATCCTTTCATAATCTAACAATTTCATTTCAAGAGCAAGTATTCTGTCATCAAGAGCAGAGTTGAGTACAAGGAGCAACAAACTACAACAAGTTATCTTCAATTATATTTTCATGATGGATTTTGTTATGATTTATGTTATTGCATCAATACTTGGAGGACTTATCTAAAGAACATTGCATCACCACCAAAATCAATTCTAAAGGTTGTTTTTTTTAATTCAACATTTCTTTTCAGATTTAGCCTTTGCCCTACTAGGGGTAAGCTTTATTTATCATCCATCATAGTTGTCGTGGAGGTTAATTCCCACCTGGTGTTTGACTTAGGCAAATTCCTATACATCAAAACATTCTCTTTGTGTGTGTGCAAGTTATAGATTCAATAATAGAAAGTTACATATTTGTGCAGAGCAAACTAAGAAATGTTCCACATTTCAAACAGGCAAAAACCTTGGAAATAACTGGTTAAATTCATGATAAAATTCTTTTTGGTTGATTTTAAGAGAGAACGAGCTATAGAACCTCCTAATCTGAGATCCAAAGCCTCAACTTGCAAGACACCTTTCAAGACTATGGCACCTAGCTCCATAGTTTGACTATTTCAAGCCCAGATTTCATATACAAGTTCCTCCATGCACACTATTTCCATATTTGTACTTTTGAGTTGAATTTCAGTCCCGTGTCTTTCTATTTATGTTAAATACTGTCAATTTTGCACCATTTTACCTAGTTCTTGCATATTCATATCAAACACAAAAAGAGAAAATAACCGTACATAACATCCAACTCTCCTTTAGGACTGAAGTTGAATCTTGTGGATTATGTCCTCCAGTGAATGATATGGATTTTGAATATTAGTTTATGTCTCTAGGCTATAACCTCATTTCCCATCATTTCATTTTGGTGAACCCGACATTGTCTTACACTTGCATATTTTCTTATTTACATTTTCAAATATGATTATTATGCATTTAATGAATTCATATTTGCAATCATTTTTGAAATATATCACTTATGTGTGCTGAAATCACATTTCAAAAAGTCCCAAGCATGCTTTTCTTATCTATGATCCACATTCACATTCCTAAAAGCTTTGAAAGATGTCTTATATTTCACATTTACTTTCTTAAATGCTTTGAGATGCATCTTGTGTTTTACACTTCCTTTCTTAAAAGATGTCTCATGTTTCACATTTAGTTTCTTAAAATCTTTGAAAGAGATCTTTTATTTCGCATTCGCCTTCTTAAAACTTTTGAAAGAGGTCTTATATATCACATTTACTTTATTAAAAGCTTTAATGCATATATTAGGTTTCGCATCTATGTTCTTAAAAGCTTTGTTAAATATTTTGAACTTTGTGATAAACGGCCTAGTGGGTGCTTTACAAATTGTGATATATGATGTGGTAGATGTTTCATGTTGTCACTTTGATGTCAATGATAGTCCCTCTCCAAGAGTTTTTCTCACTAATGAGAACATTTTGGTGCATGAAGAGATTATGAACACTTCTTTCAATAATCTTTAGGCTCATAGGGATGAATATTTGAAGAATGATGTTGATCCTTCTCGTAAAATGTACCTACCTCATGAGGATAATTTGGTGTAAAAGGATGTAAACATTGATAATTTTCTTGGTGATACCATACCTTGTATTCACTTCAATGACATATCTTCTAGAGATGAAGCATTGATGAATTATGTTTGTCCCTCTCCTAAAAATTTTCCTACTCATGAGGATACTTTGGTGCAAGAGGATGATATCAATAGCAATGTCTCTAGTCCTCCATCTCCTAAAGATGAATCTTTATTGAATAAAGAGCCTAATCCAACTCATGTCAATACTATTCATGTTTAGAATCATATAAATAAACATGAGAAGCCTAAGATTGTTGATAAAAGTGGTAAGAAGCCAACTAGACCTCTTAGCTCCATCTTAAACTCTGTAAAACAACTCATTCAAAGAGGTAAGATGAATCAACAAATGTCACAACCTAATTATCAAGTAGTGGCTCACACATATAATCATCTAAACAATGTTTTTCCCACTTCTCAACCTATTTTTCCTCCACCTTGTCATCTTCCACAACATGTTGGCAGGGAGCATAATCTTGTCGAACAACTTCATGCTAATGTGGCGAAGATCTCTCTTTGGGATTTGATTCAATCTTCACCTATATATCACATGTTAATCCAAGAAGCCTTATAGAGGTTAGTTGCCTCTCCTTTTGTTGGGCTAATGATGTAGCAATCTTGTTTGATTGTATACATGGAACAAAGATGGGTATTTTGTTCTCACAAGATAAATTACCTTCTTTGGAAGTTTAAAATCCTCATGAGTATAGCTCACATTAATGAACATAGGATAAAGTGTACCTAAACTGAGAATGGATCATGTCTTAATGTTTGTAGCATAAACCTATTATATAAAATTAATATGGATACCTCCCTCATTCAATCGTATTCTATCTCTATTTGTGGCTTTGATAATGTTGCTAGAAACTTGTTAGGAACAATCACATTGTTTGTTATAGTAGGACCAATGACTTTTCCCATGCCTATCTATGTCATACTCAATACCCTCACTTACAACTTTCTTTTAGGTAGGCCATGTATTCATGCTATGCAAGCAATGCCTTCTACCCTTCACCAGACAATAAAATTCATACATGACAATGAACTTTACACAATCAAGGTTGGTTCTAATCCTTATAATAGTGTTCAAGAAGAAGTATGATGCATATCTTTCTTCAATACTATGATTCCTTCTACAACACATCCTATCAATAATGCATTATTAGAGGAAAATTGGGGTCCATTAGACTTTACACCATCCTTTAAAGGAAAATACAAAGTCTCCCAATCCAAGTGTGAAGCCTTGAAGGAGCCTTGCATTTCATTTATCCAACCTTCTTCTAAATCCATTCAAACTTTCTCTTCTAACACATGTCTTGACAATAATTGGGGCTCTTTGGACTTCAACCCAATTTAAACTAAGAGTGAACCCTCTCCTCCAGACTTTTCAACACCTACTAAGGATCTAACATTTGATCCTATACATAAATGCAATGGACATGGTTTAGGATGTATGCAACAAAGTACTGAGGCTCATGATAAATCTACATCACACTTTTCTAAAGATGGTTTAGGTTTCCAACCTCCTCTGTCGATATCCCCTCTCCCATTGTCTAATACATCTATGTCTTCTCCTAACTTTTCATCTAAACAAGAGGGATTTTTTTTAAGCTTCTTAGAGCCAACTTGATTACTCTCCCTTGAAAAAATCAAAGCAAAAATCATAAACAAAACCAAGGAAATCCATCTTTTTCCATGCATAATCAAATTCATGGCTATTACACTAATGAATACCAATATTTGAAGTGTAAAATTCAAAAACTTATTGTAAACAGTAAGTGAATGAGTTGCACCTTTGTCCTATCCCTTCTAGATAACATTTATTTCCTATTATGTTGCTCCTTACTTTGTGACACTCATAGCTTACCTTTCAAGGGCTCATTGTCATTCATGGTGGTGCAATTTTATGTGCAATCATACTTGGCTAGAAACATAATAGCTTAATTATTCTTGTCTCTACGTTGGGGGCAACAATTGCTTTCAAACATTTATCCTTCATTAGGATCCACTTTTCCCTTGTGGAGTTGTGTCTTTTCTAACGATTTGCCTTTCTTACATAGAATCATTTATCCTTCATAAGGATGTTATCCTTGCTTGGAGGTGTGCATCCTTGATTAGGACCTTTTCCTTCCTTGAAAGAATATATATCTTTTAAATGATCTCTCCTTGGTGTTGAAAGTGTGCAATCCTTCATAAAAAAGCCTCTTAACAATTGGGAAGGTGTGTATTCTTGATTTGCTTTCCCTTTTAGTTGAAGATATCATCTTTATTAAAGATCTCTATCTTTCTGGAGGTAAATATCTCGTCCCCCCCCCCCTTTGATAGTCACGAATCCTTCATAAGGATCCATTTATAGTTGTTGCAAGATAATTCATTTACAAGTAATTTTTTCCTTGCTTAAAGATTTGCATCCTTTATAAGAATCTTCTTCCTCTCTTGGAACACATGCATTTTTGTTAAAAATATATCCTTGGTGTTGAAGGTGTTTTATCCTTGATGTGGATCTCTATCTTCCTTAAGATACCAACATGACAATATGTTGATATCTTAAGGGGGGGGGCATATAATGCCTCCTCATCGCTCGTGTTTGGTGCAACTACAACACCCATTTTGCAATCACGTTTTTAGATTATCTAGCATACAAAGATTTTTCTTTGTAATCTTCTTTGGCATGAGTCAACTAGCATAACCCACCTTTCTAGACCTATTTGACTCTCCCTTCTCTAACATGAATCACCCAACATAATATTCCTTTTTTGGCCAATGGAATTCATGACTTCTCTCATTAGTGTACTTATGCTCTTGTAATAACATGCCAAGATAATATTAGCAGTTGCAACATTTTTGGTAGTATTGTCTCTTCAACTAGTTGACTTGGAAACTTTTGTTTGCTTTAGTACTAACATTGTTTGCTTTGTTTATAGGGTACCTGCAAGAAGTTGTCCATGGAAGTTTTTTCCCATTTTTTTCAATTTCAATTTTGTTTGACCTAAAGATTTGAGGCACTTAAATAATGAATCTTGAAAAAAATCAGTAATAGAAAATGTAGTGCTCTAAGTCTACTTTCCAAATATGTAATTTAATCTAATACCCATATCTTAAAAATGAAGTTTGAATAGGCATTACTAAAACCTATAGTTTAAAAGTCACTTTTTCAGGACCATACCATGCCCGTGTACGACAAGCATAATTTGACCTTATTGAAATAATTTTTATAAATCCTTTTGGGAAAAGATCTATAACTCACTCACCTTTGATGAGAATATTTTTTTGTAATTTTTTTCTACATATTTTTTTTTTTGTTAATTTTTTATTGAGCATAATCATTTTTTTGAAAAATTCTTGTGTACGGAAAGCATAATTTGACATAAACTTAACATTTTTTGTTTTTTTGCTTTTTCAAACTATATAGAATTGTCTCTAGTTTGATGCCATATAATTTTTTTTTCAAAAAACTTAGAGACAAAAAAGTTATTAAAAAACTAAAAAACCATGTTATTTCGAGTTTATGGACTTCTTTCATTAGTATTATTTTAAAAATAAAAAATATTGATCCATTTTTTTTAAAAAATACATATTTCGAATCTAGATAGTCTCTACTATAATGGGTTTTCATTGTTTAAATTTTTTTGAAAAATTGGTGTTCAGATATATTTTTGAAATTATTTTATATGAAGATTGATTTGGACTTCAAGTTGCAAGTCAAACCAGGTCCAAGCCAAAGGGTCGGCTCTCCAAGCCATTTCCCAAGCCAAAATCGAAGCTACAACCGAACCAAAGTTTGAAATTTTTAGAAACGGTATCCCGTTTACGAAACAAGATCTCGTTTCGTTTTTTAAAATAATTATAAACACATTTAGCAAACGAGATCTTGTTTCCCTTTTTTTTTTTTTTTTAAATAAACTATATATACATTTTTTTTTAAAAAGCAAACTATATATTCATAAAATATAACATTTAAGTTTAAGTCACATTTCCCTTTGTCTTTTTCTTTTCTTATACTTTCAGTTATATTTCATGTATATATTGGCAAGATGTTTGAGAGTGGTTTCAGATCTCTAGGAGTTATATAATACAGATTCTAGATTTTAAAAGATCTTATAAATTGTGACGTAATAGGACCTATAATGTCATAATACAACCTATTATGTCATAAAAGGTCTCATTGTGACATAATAGGTCCCATTATGACATAATACGGCCTATTAAGTCATAATAGGTCCTATTATGACATAATACGACCTATTAAGTCATAATAGGTCTTATTATGTCATAAGACCCCTCAAAAGGATCTATTATGACATTATACCTCTTACTAGGACCTATTATGTCATAATAGGTCCTATATTGTCATAAAACCCCTTAAGAGGACATGTCATGTCATAATAGGTCCTATTATGTCATAAGACCCCTTAAGAGGATGTATTATGACATTATACCCCTTAATAGGACCTATTGAAGGGTATTCTGTCATAATAGGACTAATTATGACATAATAGGACCTATGATGACATTATAGGTCCTATTATGACATCATAGGTCATATTATGTCATAAAAGCCCTTAAGAAAAATTATTATGACTTTATACCCCTTAGTAGGACTTGTTAAGGGTTATTATGTCATAAAAGGACCTATTGTGACATAATAGGATCTATAATGTCATAATAGGACCTATAATGTCATAATATGACTCATTGTGATATAATAGGTCCTTTTGTGTCATAATAGGTCCTATTATGTCATAAGACCCCTTAAGAGGACCTATTATGACATTATACCTCTTACTAGGACCTATTATGACATAAGACCCCTTAGTAGGACCTATTATGACATAATAGGATCGATTATCACATAATAGGACCTATTATGTCATATAGGTCCTATAATGTCATAAGACCCCTTAAGAGAACCTGCCATGTCATAATTGGTCATATTATGTCATAAGACCCCTTAAGAGGACCTATTATAACAGTATGCCCCTTAGTAGGACCCGTTAAAGAGTATTATGTCATAAAATGACCAATTATGACATAATAGGATCTATGATGATGTAATAGATCCTATTATGTCATCGTAGGTCCTATTATGACATCATAGGTCATATTATGTCATAAAACCCCTTAAGAGGACCTATTATGACTTTATACCCCTTACTAGGACATTTTAAGGGGTATTATGTCATAATAGGACCTATTGCGACATAATAGGACCTATAATTCATAATACTACCTATTATGTCATAATAGGTCCTTTTGTGTCATAAGACCCCTTAAGAGGGCCTATTATGACATTATACCTCTTACAAGGACCTATTATGACATAAGACCCCTTAGTAGGACCTATTATGATATAATATGATCGATTATTACATAATAGGACCTATTATGTCATATAGGTCCTAAAATGTCATAAGACCCCTTAAGAGAACCTGTCATGTCATAATTGGTCCTATTATGTCATAAGACCCCTTAAAAGGACCTATTATAACATTATGCCCCTTAGTAGGACCTGTTAAAGGGTATTATGTCATAAAATGACCAATTATAACATAATAGGATCTATGATGATGTAATAGGTCATATTATGTCATCGTAGGTCCTATTATGACATCATTGGTCATATTATATCATAAAACCCCTTAAGAGGACCTATTATGACTTTATACCCCTTACTAGGACACGTTAAGGGGTATTATGTCATAATCAAACCTATTGTGACATAATAGGACCTATAATGTCATAATACGACCTATTATGTCCTAATAGGTCCCATTGTGACATAATAGGTCCTATTATGACATAATATGACTTATTATGTCATAATATGACCTATCATGTCATAAGATATGTCATAAGACCTCTTAAGAGGACCTATTATGACATAAGACCCCTTAGTAGGACCTATTATGACATATGTAGAAAAAGTTAAGTTGGTTGGAAGAGAGAGATAGTACATTTAGAGAGAGTTGAGGGGGTATTATGTCATAACATGACCTATTGTGACATAATAGGACCTATAATGTCATAATATGACCTATTATATCATAATAGGTTCTATTGTGACATAATAGGTCCTATTGTGACATAATAGGTCATGTTATGTCATAATAGGTCCTATTGTGACATAATACGACCTATTATGTCATAAGACCCCTTAAGAGGACCTATTATGGCATTATACCTCTTACTAGAACCTATTATGACATAAGACCCCTTAGTAGGACCTATTATGACATAATATGATCGATTATCACATAATAGGACCTATTATGTCATAATAGGTCTTATTCTGTCATAAGACCCCTTAAGAGGACCTATTATGACATTATACCTCTTACTATGACCTATTATAACATAATAGGTCCTATAATGTCATAAGACCCCTTAAGAGGACTTGTCATGTCATAATAGGTCTTATTATGTCATAAGAGCCCTTAAGAGGATCTATTATGACATTATACCCCTTAGTAGGACCTGTTAAAGGGTATTATATCATAATAGGATTAATAATGACATAATAGGATCTATGATGATGTAATAGGTCCTATTATGTCATCATGGGTCCTATTATGTCATAAAACCCCTTAAGAGGACCTATTATGACTTTATACTCCTTACTAGGACTTGTTAAGGGGTATTATGTCATAATAGGACCTATTGTGACATAATAAGACCTATAATGTCATAATTGTTAGTTAAGATGAGAGGGGGGTGAATCATAAAAACTTAATCTTCAATATATTCAACAGATTCAACCTCGGTAGCCTTTACTGATATGCAACTATGATTGTAAATCATTCAATAGTCATGAACAGATACACTTAAAACATCATAACACATTTAACACCAGATTTTAACGTGGAAACCCAAATAGGGAAAAACCACTATGGGATTTCGGACCCACTAAGAAATATACCCTTCTAGAGTATGCTCGGTTAAAAGCTAATCCTGTTAAAGATTAGAAACACATTGCTAGATGTGACCTGGTTAAGGGATTTCCCTCAGACTTATTAGTCTTGCACATTGTTAGAAGTGACCTTGTCAAAGGATTTCAAACACTCATTTAGAATGTTACCTTGCTAGAGGGTTTACAAATAAGACTGTTAAGTCCACTCGGTTAAGAGATTTCCTGTCACTTACAAAATAAATAACAGTAATAAAATATATTTGCAACTTCACATCTAAAATGCTAAAGCAAATTCTATTTGCTCAAAACAATCTTGTCATAAGACTTATCTTGTCCCTTGTTGGGCTTGTTGGGCTTCTCAATCTGTTCTTCAATCAGATCTTCAAGCTTTTGTGTTTGGTAAACATTACTGTAGCATCATTGTGCATACATTTGCCCGCATACATTGTTCATCAACAATTCCTTATTTATAAACAATTTCTAACTGCTTAATCTCCTTGATCACATTTCCCATGATCAATCTTAGCCATCAGATCTTCAAACTTGACTAGGTTCAATGTATCCTTTGATCTGAAAAATGTTTTACCTCACCTTGGAACTTGCATTCCTTCCTTGGAACTTATGCTAGGTTATTGCGGTTCAATCTATGTTGTAGATCTTCCTTTTGATTTTCCATGTCGATCCTCAACAAACTTCTTGCGCGACATACCAATCATTTATTCATCTCCATCTCATCAGCATCCTTCATTAAATAATGCTTTTATTCATCCAATGTGATCTATTATAACTTGGTTGTTACTCGGTAAATACTGAACTTCACTCGGTAGACATTCTGCCTTCTTTAACCGATATTGATAACCTTAGGGTTTACCGACTAGGTTCTTTGCTCAGTGACATAGTACAATATTAAACTTATAATCAACAACATATGTAGGATATCAAAACAATCAAAACAACATGATCTCATCATTGTCTAACTTGGTAATAGTTGCCCATTGAATAACTTATTATTCCCCTTCATTATCACATTCTTTCTGTGTCACTTACCGACCTCTTAATACTCATCAAAACATACTTCTCAAGATATGGCAACATCATACTGAATCAAAAAATCAATTTCTTGACATCAATGACAAAATAATATTATTAAGACAGTAATCATCCTTCTTCAGTTATATCAATAATCTCCAACAACCTTCTCAATATCCTTATTGAAATGTCAACAATCTCCTTTCTTTTGTAATGCCAACAATAATATGACCTATTATGTTGTAATAGGTCCCATTGTGACATAATAGGTCCTATTATGACATAATACAACTTATTATGTCATAATACGACCTATTATGTCATAAGACCCCTTAAGAGGACCTATTATGACATTATACCTCTTACTAGGACCTATTATGACATAATACCCCTTAGTAGGACTTATTATAACATATGTAGAGAAAGATAAGTTGGTTGGGAGAGAGAGATGGTACTTTTAGAGAGAGTTAAGGGGTATTATGTCATAACAGGGCCTATTGTGACATAATAGTACCTATAATGTCATAATATGACCTATTGTGTCATAATAGTACCTATAATGTCATAATACGACCTATTGTGTCATAATAGGTCATATTGTGACATAATACGACCTATTATGTCATAAGACCCCTTAAGAGGACCTATTATGACATAAGACCCCTTAGTAGGATCTATTATGACATAATAGGATCGATTATCACATAATAGGACCTATTATGACATAATAGGTCCTATAATGTCATAAGACCCCTTAAGAGGACCTATTATGACATTATACCCTTTACTAGGACCTGTTAAAGGGTATTATGTCATAATAAGACTAATAATGACATGATAAGATCAATGATGATGTAATAAGTCCTATTATGTCATCATAGGTCCTATTATAACATCATAGGTCATATTATGTCATAAAACCCCTTAAGAGGACCTATTATGACTTTATACCCCTTACTAGGACTTGTTAAGGGGTATTATGTCATAATAGGACCTATTGTGACACAATATGACCTATAATGTCATAATGCGACCTATTATGTCATAATAGGTCTCATTGTGACATAATAGGTCCCATTGTGACATAATAGGCCCTATTATGACATAATAGGCCCTATTATGACATAATACGACCTATTATGTCATAATAGGTCCCATTGTGACATAATAGGTCCCATTATGTCATAATAGGTCCTATTATGTCATAAGACCCCTTAAGAGGACCTATTAAGACATTATACCTCTTACTAGGACCTATTATGACATAAGACCCCTCAGTAGGACCTATTATGACATATGTAGAGAAAGATAAGTTGGTTGGGAGAGAGAGATGGTACGTTAAGAGAGAGGTAGAGATGTATATATAGTGAAATATAGGTAGGTAGGGGTAAGGGGAGGTGTATAGAGAGAGCGGAGATAAAGAGTAAAGAGTTAAGGATGTGAGAGAGAGGTAGAGACACAGTTTTAGATTTTGGGAGAGAGGGGACAAAGTGAGATAGAAAGAGAAAAAAAGACAAAGAGAAATGTGACTTATATATAAATTTTATATTTCATGTATATATAGCTTGTATTTTTTACAAAAAAAATTAAATTTAAAAAATAAAATAAAAAAATAAAAAAAAGGAAACGGGATCCCGTTTTGTTTTTGAAATGGGATCCCGTTTTAGAATGGGATCCTGTTTCTTAGATCTAGGCTCGGGATCCTGAAGCTAAATGGGATCCTGCTTCAAATTTTGGCTTGGGATCCCGTTTCGTTTCTCATGGGCTCCATGAGATTTGCCATTTTTGTCTAAGTGTAAAACTTCCACACTAAGTGGACACAACTTTGTGCACTTACCCTATATTTGTTGATTTTTGTATGGATTGATAGGATCCTACCTTGGGGGCTTATTATAATCTTACAATGCTTATTATATTGTTACAATGATTATTATATTGATACATTTGTGGAGGAGGAAATTTGACGCCCTCAAGGTGATGAAAACCTAGAGGAGCAAATGGGCCTACTCCACCTCACTAAATTGGCGGTCTAGTGAGCTAGGAGATATGAACTACTTAACTACCCAAAGCTATTAGCGGATTTTATTGGATAGAAGGTTTGTCAAAATACCAAACTTGAAAGGGCGGGTCACAGAGACTCTCTAGTAACCTCTACACAGTCTTTGCCCGAGGATGTGCACGTGGGTCGAAGATGACAACGTGGTGCACTAATGTCCCATACGAACAAAGCACAAAGACGTGCACATAAAGTACAAAGTGCCATAATATGTATTCTAGATAGACCTTAAGCTAAGTAAATGAGTAATATAGACTGAAGCGACTATAAAACTAAATAATGAAAGAAGGGAGAAGGCAAGAAGGATCTCACAATTGGTCCACGATTGAAGCCTCTAGCAAAGAAATCCTTTCTCTAGTGAAACTTGCACACACGACAAAGAGAAAATGTTGGGGTTGTGTATAGAGGTTTGCCACAGTCAGACCCCCACTTTGGTATTTCCACCTCCACTGACAACTAAGATAGGCAAATAGATAGATATATAACAAAACTATATATGAAATAAGTAAAAACAATAGATATTCTATGGAAATTAAAATGATAAAATGCAAGAGGAAAGAGACTCCTCTTTCACCCCCATAACAAAATATTGTTGAGTGGAGAAGAAGAAGAAGGAGGAGGTTCTCCTCATATCATCAAGATAATGAGAGTTTGAAGTAAACGAGAGAGAAAAGATGTGTTCAAGAGAGCCAAGAGTGCTAGAGACTATGAATAAAGAGTTACTACAACTTCCTTCAAGATCGTAGAATGCTTAGAGAGATTATCTAGCCCAAAAATGGAGCTCAAAAGGGAAGATAAATAGCCGGGGCACAAAACCAATGTCGGTGGGCACAAATAGAGACGTTACGATTCCTATTGGTCACAGGTGTAACGCTCAAACAACCACCTTCATTCTACAGATTCGCAGGACGTTAGCGCAGTGCACAGACATCTGTGTGATGCATTAGTGTCCACGAGTGAAATAGTCAACAAAGTTGGGAAAAAGCCAAGGTGAAGGTTGGCTAGGCAATCCATATAGACAAAAGGACAAAAAGGTGAAGAAGTTCTCCAATCGGCATAAAGAAAAGGCACTGATGTAGTGTAGAATCACACGAGGTGCAATTACAACACTACATTTTGTCCCCATTTTAGCGAGCATATTACTATCAAAAGATGTGAAGCTAAAGTAGAGATAAAGGTTAAAACAATCTTACTAAGACATGAAGGGAAGCAAAATCCTTTAACTATAGTTGCCCTCAAGGAAATATCTTGAACCTTCATAAGATCTCGCTAGGATGTTCCATCATAAACATGTCAACTCCAGACAAACATGTCAGAGAGAAAAGTGAAAGATTTGATAGGATCAGACTCAAAGATTTCAAGATAATGATTAAAAGATATGCACTAGTATGGGTAGAAAGTTGTGTTATGCAGGATAGCCATATGATAGGGAGATTTACATCGATCAACAATTGATTAGATAGTGGTTTGGCCTCCATAAAGGCAAAAGATAAAAAGATCAAGTGGTTTGGCCCCCACAAAGGCAAAAGATAAAAAAGATCAAGTGGTTTGGGCCGCACAAAAGCAAAGGATAAAAAGATCAAGTGGTTTGGCCCCCATAAAGGCAAAAGATAAAAAATACACAGAGATAATCATGATGCAAAATGCAAAAATGCAAAAAAATGTAGAGATACAAAAATATGAAAGCCCTCCCCCCCCCCACCCCTTAGAATGGTATGCATGGGATGCATGTCATTCTAAGAAGAAGAGATGATGTGTCTTGTCAACATAATGAGATGTTTTTTTGTGGAATGCCACCTTGCAACAGATGACACATGAGACCCACAATATCAATAGAAACAAAAAAGCACAGGGGGATATGTTGATCTGGCATTAGAACCCATAACAGTAAGAAGAAAAATAATGTATAGAGTTGCATATGAGTGTTTCATCATGGTGTTGAACTTTACGGATTGTATTAAGAACGCACATGAAGACGAAGAGAAAGAAAAATCAGGTCAACATGGAAGAGAACCTAAATTTGCCCCCAACACTTCGCATCGTCCTCGATATCGAAAGGCAAAATGTGACAAGTAGAAGAAGAGCGATGAACAAATTGAAAAAGGTTTACAATAGAAAATCCCCTGTTTCTGAGCACCTACAGAGTAACTCAGGTCCTCCATGGGAACACAACATATAAAGACAGTCAACCTCTTGTTTCCAAGCACCAACAAAGTAACTTGGGTGGAACAAACATATAAAGAAAGCATGAAGGAACACAAACAAGTACACCCTATTCTAAAAGATAATGAAAAAGGAGGTACCATCATATGGGCAGTTCACCAACAGGTCATCATCCTCCCAATCTTGATCATATTGGGAGGGGGGACGAGCCTGGAGAGGGACAACAACAAGGTCAACACCAAGAACAAGAGCCAAGGATGATGCAGCTTCTACATTCTCATCCAAAATCTCCCGAGAGATGAGTTTGAGTGATCTTGTGAAGATCGTAGAAAACATTGGGGTATCCTCTAAGGAGTCAAACAAATGCCCCTTAGTAGAATAGGCAAGTAACTCAACTCGAGGTAGCAAAATAGGAGTTGTACCACCAAACTTTGGAAGAGGGGAAGAGACAAACTCTAGAGAAGGTGGAAAATGCTAAAAAAAAATAGAAAAATAAAAAGAAACATACACTAAATTAGACAATGGAATAGATGAAGAAGTTACCAGAGCTGATTTCTGATGATGAAATTATGAAACTAGACCTTGCTCAAACTTCTGCTTAGGCGATACTAGAGACATGCATCTTTGGTCAATCATAGCGGGTTGAAGGATCCTAAGAAAACTCTAATGAAGATGCGGTTGCAAAGCTGGAGGATCAAACAAGCTTGCATTGGACATCCCCTACGAATGAACCATATTGAGAGGATAACATAGTGGAAGCACATCATGCAAGGAGGTGATGAGGGGAGGCTCAAAGGAGGGAGCAATGAAAACTTGTTACCTTTTGGGGCAAGGCTCGTCAATGGTCCAAGTAGGATGGAAGACAAGTAAAGCGTTGCAGGAATGTGAACAACAAGAGTGGGAGTGAAAGCGGGCTTAGAAACAACAAAGGCAGGAGTAGACACTGATAACTCACTCACTTATTTAATTTCAAAAAAAATATAATTATAGGGAATGATAGCTATGCACCCATCAATTCGTGTTAGAGGACTTAAGAATAAGGGAACCAAGTGTATTAAATGTTTGGCTAGGTTCATTTGTATTAATTATTATGAATAATTGATCATATTTTAGCTTTTAATGAGGCATATAATTTAAATTCTTGGATGTTTTTGATAAAGAGTTGGCTATTATTTATCAACATTATTATAGCTTTGTAGGTGAGATATTGAGATATAGAGGCAAGAGTAGAATGATAGAGAACAAGATAAGGAGATAACTTAGCAACCCTCGAACCTATATGGAGGTTGGATGTATAAAAAAGGTTAGTTATTTAATTATCAAGGGAATTTGTACTTTATACATGTTACTTCTATCCATTTGTTAAACCATTATTATGAGTAGATCAAGATACAGGTTGAGTTAATAATTTGGTGACATAGGGACACTAAATCCCATTTTAATTCATACAAATATTGTCATTTACCATCACTTTGAAGAGCAAGTGTATATTTAGCCTTTGGAACTAGGTTGAGTAACATATTTTGGCCATGGAAGGTAATGGTTAGATAAATAATCTCTATGATTTCTAATATATGTTCATTAGCATAGAATAGCAAGTTGATCTTAGTATAAGTTTTCATTATAACATCATATTTCGTCTTATACAATATTGTTTTGGATTATGATTAACCTTTTGTAAACAATTGGTGCAATAAACATCATTTGAAAACTCTTGAATATTTTTGAAGAAGTTTGGACATGCAGTTTATTATATTTGGACATCTATTGTTGACTTATGATGTCGTTGATGTGTGTATCTTTTATGAATATAGGTGACTGAATTGGATTTCAAATTATGGAAAGTTGTTAAGCAGATACAATATCTAGATTCATGTTTTTGTACGCTAAAGTATGTTTTTATGCACTCTTCAAGATTTTGTATGCTTATGTATGAATAGTTCTTTCTTGTGTTTGCAATTTGAATCAATGTGGATCAACTTGAGTGGTGAGGGAGAGAGCCTCCTATGTGTTGTTACACTAGACAATTAACAACTTACTTGGACTTGAAAAATAAAATATAAAAAACCTTAAGAGTTAAACAAAAGTGATTGAGAAAAGATCAAAAAGATATTACATAATTCAAAACCAAAGCCTATTAAAGATAAATCAATAAAACATAAATATGATTGAATCCAAATCCTAATTAAATTTAAAATTAACTATTATTGATTAAATATATGAAAGCTAATACCCTGATATAGAAGGATAAACCCTTGAGAGTTTAGCAAAGAAAAGGAAAATAGAGAGCACTTTTAAATAATCCTTTCTAAATACTCTTAATACAAAGAAATACACATCATGTAACTAAGCATTTAATCTTAGCTATTAAATAAGGTAACTTATAAATATTCCAAAATAAATATAAATTAACTAAATAATTAAAGGTACCCAGTTGGAAACTCAATATAGATTTGTAGCACATATTGGAGGTCAAAAAGAAAAAAGAAAAATAACATATCTGTAGAGCGAATGGCGGCGTTTAAAGGTAGCAGGAGCGACAGCGGTAGGAGGAGCAGGGATGTCGATATGCGAGGTTTGGGCGTTCAGGCTATGAAGATTCCAAATCAAAACAAAGTCGCTCCAAAGATCGGTTCATGGAGCGATGAAGCAAATATTTCCTTTCCCATTGAAGCAGGTAGGATTCAACCCTCTCAGAAATCGGCTAATTCTGGGAGAAAAGATATTTTCCATGGAGACAGATATTCCAGACCGCGGATGAATTATGGAAACTCGTATTCGAGTGGCAACCAGTGCCCTATTGACCCACTAAAATGGAAGGAAAATGGTTTCATCTGGAATAACAAAGGTTGGTTTCGCAAGGCCAAGTATCCTGCTTCCGATTTTCCCTGAAACTAGCAACCATTGTTTGAATCTAGCATCCTCGGTGCGGCAATCGAGCGAGGCAATCCACATTCTGAACCCAATCTGGTCCCTCCGAAATCTCATGGTAATTTCTGAAAGCGGAATGGGCGTTTCGGGCAAGACAACTCTAGGGCGGACTGTGCCATGTTTTGGAGATCCAATTTTCATCCTAAAAATCGGAACCCTTGTTCGGATCGAGTGGGAAATACTAATTTCCGAGGACAGACCTTTCCCCGTCATCGTCCCCGTCATCCTAAACCGGTAAGAAAAACTTCAAGACCTACTATCTTTTTGGATGAAAATGAAATTAATTCTGCTAGGTCGAATTTGCTTGAGTTTTGCTTTTTCATCAAGTGGGGAGGTGGAAAACGGGTTAAGGGTAACTTTGAATCCTAGTGTAGAGCACAATGGGGAAAGGATATTAACATCAATATTCTCCCAAATGACTTCTATATGATCAAATTTATGAGTAATGAGGAGAAATGGCAAGCTAGAAACAAAGGTCCATATATCTTGGATGGTATTGAAGTTCACATCATTGAATGGCAACCCAATTTCAATCCCCAAACTCGTGCATTACCAGACAGTAAGGTATGGATAAGACTCTATAACTTTCCTTGAGATTACTGGCATATTGATGTCATTAAGGATATATGCAAAGATCTTGGCACATTTGTATCGGTTGGTGATATTTTGGAGGATAAAATATGGGGAAACTTCCTCAAAATATGCATTTGCACAGATCAAATCACCAAGATCCCCGAAGAAGTTAAAATTATTGGTACAGGGAATTTTTGGATCCAAAAGATTGATAGAGAAGTTCAGTTGCATAGTTGCCCTAAATGCTTCTCCTTGGATCATACCGGCTTAGGTTGTGATGTTTCGACTACGATACAGAAAAGTTATTCCTGTAAGCAATTTCCTATTGAAGAAAATTTGCAATCGAAACCTCCTATCTCCACTGATACTGAGGAGGGTTTTAGAAATGAAATTCATGAAAATAAGAATATTCCCTTGACTGAGGCAACTCCTTTGAACATAGCTCCTCCCTCCTCTGATCAAAGTGAGAGCCAACAAGATCTACTCATGCTTCTGGAAAAGACTAAAACCTTACAGGCGGATATTGAAACTAAATTAGCGGATTCGCTACCATCCTCTCCTCTTGAGACAGGGAGTTAGCTGGTAATTGAAGACTACAAAATTCACACTCAGGAAAAGGACGCTACTAGAAATATGAGGGAGATGGGAGATAAGAATTGCTCTTTGTTGGGTATTGAATTGGAAGATGGAGAATTTGAGTCTTCCTCTTCAAAGTGGGAAGAAGACTTTGAGCCTGACTCTGATCTTATATTCGAGGATTCCACAAAAGGTTTTGGGAAGTCGGATTCAACCATTGACAAACCAAACTTCAAGCCAAAAGGAATGTGGGGGCGCAAGTCAAAAAAAATAATGCTAGCAATTGTTGGTGTAGCTAGTGGTCAAACCAAACTTAATTTAGGGAAGGGAAACGCCCTTCCCCAGGAGCAATGAAACTCTTATCTTGGAATGTCAGGGGCATCAATGCCCCTGACAAATGGCGCTTGATTAAGCACCAGATTGATGACACCAAAGGAGATATTTGGCTACTACAAGAGACTAAATGGAGTAAGTCGGAGATTGATGCAAAAATGAGAGTTTGGAAACAGTGGAATGGTCTGTTTAGGCAATTGGATGGAGCCTCTGGTGGCTTGGGAATCATCTAGAATCCCATGTATGTTAGGGTCTCTCTTGTTGGGGAAGACGAGTATTGGCAACATTGTTTGGTAACTCTCCTAGGATGGAATGAGAATTTCAATCTTTTTAATGTCTACGGACCATCTTCTGCTGGTGATAAACGTGCTCTCTGGGATCTTTTAGCTATCAGACTTTGCAATATTACCGAGGGTAGTTGTGTGGTTGTTGGGGACTTCAATGCGATCCTTTTTGGCAATGAAAAAATTGGGGCCATTCAGAGGACTGGTACGTCCCAAAAGGATTTTTGGGAATTTGTTGAGAAGAATCACCTAATAGACATTGTTCCTAAAAATGGAATTTTCACATGGACAAACAGGAGATCGGGTTTTACTAATATTGTTGAACGACTAGACCAGTTTCTTGTTACTGGTGATTGGGTAGGACAAAATCTTGTATTAGAGTCATCGATTCTCCCACTTATTGGATCAAATCACTACCCGATTTGTCTGGAGGTCACCAAGGGACAATCGGAGGGAGGTATCCCTTTCTAGTTTCAGAAAATATGGCTCAGAGTGCCTGAGCTATATGATCTTATACCCGTTTGGTGGAATGAACCGGTTCTAGTGAATAATTTGAGATTATTCATACTCAATAAGAAGCTCAAGTATATTAGGTTAAGATCAAAAATGGAATATGAGCCATTTCAAGAATATTCATATGGAGAAATTAAGAATTAAGGCTAAGTTGGAAGAAATAACCAATTTTGTTATTACTTCAGGAATGAATGAGGATTTGTTTAACAAAGAAAAATCCCTCAAATCTGATCTAAATGAAATCCTTCGGCGTGAGGAAATCCATTGGCGACAAAAATCAAGGGAGTTATGGCTTAAGGAAGGTGATAGAAATATCAAATTCTTCCATAGATCGGCCATTGCCATTTGCAATAGGAACAAAATATCGGAGATTAAGAGACCAGATGGAAACATTGTCAGAAACTATGAGGACATTGCGCAGGAAGTTATAAGATTCTTTGAATCTTTAATGAATGGTGGCTGCCAGAATGATCATGAAGCAAGAGTCAGACTTCTTAACTCAATCCCATCCATAATATCTGATAGTCAAAATGCAACTCTCTTTAATCCTATTACAATTGATGAAGTAAGGAAAATTACCTTCCAGCTGAATCCTAATAAGACTCCTGGCCCTAATGGCTTCCCTGCAGCTTTCTTCCAACAATTTTGGGATATCATTGCTTGAGATATACACCTAGTAGTAGAAGAATCAAGAAAAAAAATGACTATGTTAGGTGCTATTAATCACACCTTTTTGGCTTTAATCTCGAAAAAGCAAAACCCTCAACAGATGAGTGATTTTAGGCCCATTGCTTTATGCAACACGGTCTATAAGATTGTAACAAAGATCATTGCCAACAAATTGAAGCCCCTCCTTAAACACATCATATCGGATGAACAAAGTGGATTTGCCCCTGGAAGATCCATTGTGGAAGGCATTATCATTGCCTATGAAACGCTTCACACGGCTAGGAAAACCAAGGATTCCTGCATGATTTTAAAAATGGATATTCTGAAAGCTTATGATATGGTGGACAGGGGTTTCTTAATTGAAGTATTAAATAAATTTGGTTTTTGCAAGGAATGGATCACATGGGTCACGAGTTGTTTATCATCCCCCAAACTCTCCATTTTGGTAAATGGCTCATCTCATGGCTTCTTTTCCACATCAAGAGGAATATGACAAGGTGATCCAATGTCACCGGTTTTGTTTATCATAATGGTTGAAGCCTTAGGTTGATCAATAAGAGCTCTTCAACAAGATGATCGATGGCTTGGAGTCAATGTGGCAACAGGGGTTGAAAAAATGACTCACTTGCAGTTTGTCGATTATTCCATTATGTTTGGCTCGGCCTATAGGAGAGAGGCAAGGACAATAAAATCATGCCTCGATGATTACTGTATGGATTCTGGGCAGAAAATCAATTGGAACAAATCTGAAGTGTTTTTTGTCAACACTCTGATTAACTTGCAAGGTGTCTTATCAAGGATTCTTAATCTCAGAGTTGCAAGCTTCCTAGGGAAATTTCTTGGAACCCCCCTCTTCATTGGCAGTAACAGAACTTGCTATTGGAAGCATCTTATTGATAAGTGCAAATCCAAGCTTGCAAATTGGAAAGATTGGAGTTGCTATTAACAACAAAGCTGAATTTAGAGCGGCTTTAAGAGGACTGCAGCTAGGGATGGAGCTTGAGGTGCAGAGAATTCATCTGGAGGGAGACTCACTGAATGTGGTTAAAGTTGTCCGTTGTAACAACACTCCTAGCTAACGCATTAACCAGTGGCTTCAACCAGTTCTAGTGCGCTAGCCACCTTTGATGAATTTCGGATTAGCCATATCTATAGGGAAGGCAATGGAGAGGCTGACAGACTCTCTAAAATGGCGATTGCCAATGGTGACCCCCCTAGGCACTCTGATTGGGTCTTTTCTGATTGGTTTGTTATTCTGGATGAGCTTCCACCGGTTGATATGGTCTAATTAACTTGTCGGTAATGGTGCTTTCCGGTTGAGTTTGTCGGTTGTGGTCTCAACTAGTTGTCTTCTCCTTCCGGATGATATGTTTCTTCGATTGACCTACCGATGATGGTGCTAACTGGTTGTATTGCCTCCACCGGTTGATATGGAATCCCGACTGTCTTATCGGTGGTGGTGCTCACCGGTTGAGTTACTTGTCGGTTGTGTTCTCCATTTCTCCTTCTGATTGAGATGTTTTTCCGATTGACCTACCGGTTGTGGCGCAAACCGGTTGTATTGCCTCTCCGGTTGGGCCTCTATATTTTTTACTTAACCTAATGGTTGTGGTTCCCGGTGGATTGATTGACCGATTGATTTGGTTCACCAGTTAAGGTTTCTTCTTGCCACCAAGACGTGGCTCTCTGTCGTCAATATTGGTATGTGTCGGTATGCACCCTGTGGCAATTGGACATGTGTGAACTTTTAATTGATATCTAGTTACGACTAGATCCTATCAGGATATGCATATAATTACTTGATGAATAAAGACGGTCGACATTAAGTTGATGAACTTTGTCTCAGAAGTTGATTGGACACTGTCACTTCACGCGTGTGTGTATTCAATAGGCATGAACTACTTGCCAGACGCTCGTATCCCCTAGTTTGATGTCTTGCTACTTAACAAAGGAATGCCCTCATTTCCCAATCAAACAATTGCATTCTTCGCTCAGTGACTTGCAATGGAATCCCCAATTCTCCTTGAAGCTACTTGTCGACAGATGGCCTTCCTGGGTGAAATCACTAACAAACGTTTGCAGGAGGTCCTCTACTCTCGACACCCTCTTATACTTCACAGCCTTAAAATGATATTGGGGAAGGAATTCCTTATGACTTATCACAGGTACAAAACCAATTCCAATATCCCGACCTTTTTCCTTGCAATGGTGATATACATGGGGACTAGCAAGCAGAGAGCGAAGCTTTTAACTCAAATGGTGTTTAAACATCGCCTGCTTGGGGAAATTGATGCCACATTGGACAACATTGATGGCAACCTGAGAATATCGCTTCCCCAAAATTACTATATGTCCTTGGGCAATGGGGTGGAGGTGAGAAAGTTTGTGATTGTGAACTCTCTAGATTATGATGCTCTTCAGGAAACCTGGCCTGCCATCACTAGGAATATTGAATTTTTGTTTAAGGTGACAAGCATTCAAAATGGCTTCACGTTGGAATGGAGGGAAAAATATCTTCGAGATGAAGGGTTAGCGGGTGCAAAAGGATTTGGCATTCTGGAGAATGGAGATTTGGTTGATGGCAATGTCTGGGGGTTTGGGCTTGGCGAGGAGTGGTTCCCAAATGACTATCGACTCCCTAGGGAGAAGGCTGAATTAGCGACTCACTCGACGTGTGGCACTGAATGCCCAATAATCCTGGATGCGGCTTGTGCTCCTATGGACGATGACTCTGAAGACTCCCAATTATTCCGGTTGTGTCACCTTTCTCATGATTCTCTGTTTTCTGGTTATTGTTTTTTGTTTGAAGGCCTCTGGCTGGTTTTGTTATCTACTTTCAGCATTTGTCGACTGGTGTTTTGTACTTGTCCAGCCTCCATTATTGGTTTCTTCTTGTATGTGGAATAGAGCTAGGGTAAGGGGTTTTCTTCATGTTTCTTTCCCCCTACCGCTCTCACTCAACCAGGCCTTGTATTCTCCTATTTTGATTAATAAAAGGGTGATGCCCCTCTGCAGCTATTTGATATATACATATATATATATATACATATATATATACACACATATATATATACATATATATATATATATGTATATATATATGTATATATATATATATATGTATATATATATATATATATATATATATATATATATATATATATATATATATATATATATATATATATATATATATATATATTTGTAGCACTGGATATCAATTTTTAGTTTACCAATTATTAGAGGTATGTATAATGTCAAATGCCTCTATACCTGATGCTTTGATTCATTTGTAATTACAAAACTAATATTTGAATTTGTTTGAACTCTGTGTAGATCTAAACTTGGTCTATGTATTTGAACTTTGTTGATTCTAATGTCTAGAATTTCTTTACCTTGATATTTTCTATATGCTTTGGAAAGGGGTAGTTTTCTAGGCAAGGAATTCCTACCTTTTTTCAAATCACTATTATTGATTTAATTGTTTAGCGAAAATGATTGAAGATAACAAGCAAATATATAATAATTCTTGGAAATTTTGATATGAGCTGATGTAATGTTGATATTCTATGATGTTATCTCTATATGGTGATGCAATATTGATAAAGGCTCTTAATGTCTATAAGATTTAAAATGAATTAGGATTTTCCCTTAAATATAATACCCTAGCATATAAGTTAATGAAGTTTGTACACTTAGTCAATTCATAAATGCTAGCGTAATTTATTTTTTCTTTAAATATGCTTATCTTAAATATGATATTGCACATGTTTATTTAAGTTTCCCTAAGTAATTATTTACAATTACTCAAATAAGATAGAATAATAATTTGCACATTCCTTCTTTCATGGGATTCTATTTTTTCTTTATCTTATTAAATTTAAAAATATTGTTAAAACAATCCCTTAGTTTTTAGTTTTCCTACCTTTTTTCATCCCCATTAAATTTACAAACTAGAGGTTACATAATGTAGCTCCTTCCTATCATTGAATAAGTAATTTCGTATTCATCTCTACATACTCTCATATTAGATTTTAGTTGATTTTAGCATTCTGCATGTATAGGCTTGTGTGTAGCCTTTTGTAATCTTCTATGTTTACCTAGATATATGCTTGTATTCAAATTGTTTATTAAACATTACATGGTAAAAAAAAAAAAATTGATGTTTTTAGTTGATTCAATTCTTTGAGAAATATAAATTTCAATCAAATCTTTGGAAGAGAGTAATTGTATCAAATTGTTAGAGGGTTTCTCTTTTTTCATTTTTATTGTAGGTGAATTTTAGATCTTGATGGATCAAATTTTAGCTCATGACACAGTTATGAAGGCTTGAAAAATTTAAGATTGACTTTCAATTCACTAAAATTAGATATCAGAAAACTTGATTTCTCAAAAGGGTTTCATCATTGAATTTGGTGAATTATTCATTTTTGGAGCATCTTGAGGTCAACTAAACCCTATGATTGCCTTCAAACAGCCCAAGAACCTTAAGTTCCATGTAATTTTATTTTTTTGAGTTTGTGGTCCAAAAGAAGTTGATTTTTTTGGGCCTAACAATCCACATGACCATATCATTATACTTTTACACCTATGTGTAAAAAAATTTCCTATTATGCATTGCTAACATCGTTGGATGAATTGTTAATATCATCATAATTCCTCTCCATTAGCAATACATTTTTTGGCAATGAACTTTAGAGGCTTTACTCATGCTCATTTTTGCTTCTTTTTTGGAGCATTTTTTTATGTGGGCTGATTTTTTGTGGACTTTTTAGGTTGCAAATATTTTATTATTATTATTATTATTATTATTATTATTATTTTATGTTAATTATAGATTCTCATAGTTGATGCTAAGCAGTTCTCATTTTGGGAACTTTGGAGACTTCATTTGGACTCATACATTATTATTTTGGGATGTAATTTTTTTTAACTGCATAATTTTCTATGTACTTTTTATAGGTGCAATCTAATTTATCTCATTCTATATAAAAATATAGCTTCATCTCTATGACCTATTTTATACATTTATAATGCATTGAGATTAAGACCAATAGATTGACAAGTGAAAATTGTAATTGCACTAAGTAAAAAGTGTTGTCAGTCATAAAGTTATCTTTTGGGGGAGCTTATACATGGGCATTTTGTGATCATGAACTACAGTAAATTTCTAACCTAGGGGCTTCATGCATAGGCTTCTAGTGTTTTTACACAACATGACATAATAAAGGGATGAAAGTATAGTCAAATGACATGCACTATGATCATACCTCTATTTTGATGAATATCACGTGAGTTGAATCTAGAACCTCGAGTTCTCTCTTCAACACATCTTTCTTATGACTTAACACATTTTTATTCACATTAGTTCACATCTTAGATTGAGAGACTATAGGAAATAATTTTGAATCTTGCATCTAAATCATATTAGATCACATCTCAAATTGAGATACATTCATTATAACTAGAGTTCTTAATTTTTTATGGTACTTACTCTTATGGATTAGTTTTAGTCATAGTACAAGATTGACATAGAGGTACACACGTAGCTTCTGAATTCATTCATCATTCATTGTTGATCCTCTCTTGATGGTTTTGTTCTATGAGTTTTTTGCTTCTTATCTTTTGGGAGTTTCTATCATTGTACATGGCTACATAATTAGGCCTAATTGTTAAAACTCATTTCATATTTCACATTTCTCTTAAGATGTACTTAAGAAGGGTGTTGGTATAATAATTCAAGTCCATTTTATTATTTAAGTTTGATTAGGTAATTTATAACTTAGATAGGATAAGAGAAATAAGTATATGTAATTTGTCCTTCTTTCATGGGATTCTACATTTTCCTTACTTCTCAAATTTTGAAATGTTAAAGAAATCCCTATTCATTTCTTCTACCTCTTCCTTGTCCTTGACAAATTTGACAGCCAAAGGATATACAATGTAACTCATTCCTATCATTAAATAAATAAATTCATATTAATCTCTCTAAACTCTCGTATTGAAATTTAGATGTCTTTGCATGTATCTTTTTGTAATCTTCTATAATCACCTAGATCTAAGCTTGTATTCATATTTTTCATTAAATCCCATGATAACAATTACTTAAAGGGAAGTCAACAAAGATTTAAATTTAAATTTAAAATTTAAAATTTAGAAAACATTTTTACATTTTATGAAATCAATCATAATCAATTCTACATTACATATATTTAACACAGAATAAAAAATAAAATTAATAATAAATTTATATATATACTAATAAAATAAAATTTAATTATTTACCAACTTATACTGAAATGCATCACTTGTTTACTGATCATTATACTAAAATAATTCAATCAAATTAAGCCTAAAACCAGATAAAATAAAATGTAAATACATTATTCACTATTCCAATAGTAAAACAAGAAAAAAAACCATATAAATAGTTAAGGTCCTAATTCTTATATAAGGTTTTTAAAATGTTTATTAAAAAACATTATAATCTTGCAGAAAGGAGAAAGAGTCTTTGAGGTCCCATTCAAAAAATGTAGGCAATGAAATGGACCCTTATGGGTTGTTAAAAATGCTTATGCAAGTATGCCAAATGTCAGAAGACCATTACACACAAATGGACCTTTATTTTGTCTTCTTCTGATTAAGCAAGAAAGTTGTAATCAAAACATGACACAGAGATTGTTGACCACCACACTAGAAGACATAGTCATGATGAAAATGACAAGGTCCTATGACATGGTCACTTCACACAACAAGATAAAAGCAAAAAGTGTGCTCTAACCAGGTCCACAAGCTTGGAAAAAAACAACAAAACCTTACATAAGCACCATATTTATTTTAGCCCCATATTTACTCCATACACGTTACTCAATCTTCACTTGAGATGAGCTCAATGACGTAATTGATTGTCTTTTTAGGTAATGGAAAAATTGGATTTCCCTTTAGTCATGGAAAATTTATTATTAATTAATAAATAAACATTTAATAATTTGAAAAGGTCATATCAAAGACCAAAAATTAAATTTTTATGAAAAATATAGAGAGAATAAATTGGGTCAATGGGTTAGAAACACGAGCCTTGAAAAGGCATTAGGGTCAAAGATAAAGCCTTGTAGGTGGAAGTAACATGGTAGCTTTTAATTGTCTTTTTCTTCTTTTTCAGTTGGAAAGGTAAATAATAAAATATTTTTACATGTCCCATGGGATAAATAATTGAAGTAATAGGTTAGATTGTACTGATAATGTATAGAATTGAATAAGTTAAATTACAGTATTATATTGATTTGTTTGTGATGATATTATTATTTTATTTATTTTAGTATTAAAAAATTAAGATTTGTTAGATGATTATTATGGGATGAAGAAATTTTGTGTTTTATTGTGTTGGTTTATATTGAAATTAAATTACGTGATAATTAAAGTGATTTTTATGACTGTAGATATGAATTTGGTGTTTAGGTTTGAACTTGAATTGTAGATATGAATTTATTGAATTTGTTGACTATGATTCTTCTGTACCTATAAAAATGATTTGTGTGAGTAGTTAGGATTACCAAAAACTAACAGTGTTGACAAACACCTTTGAGGGATTTGTTAGGTTAGGATAATTCTTCTTTAGTGAAAATGGTCTAAATATCAATGATTTGAATTAATGATCAAAGATAATTTGCAATTGCGGCAGGTGCCCTAGCTTGATTAGCTAAAGCATCTTGTTGTAGGCAAGAGGTCATGCGGTCTAGTCTCCCATGTCTCCATGATATTGGAGAGCATGCCATCGTCAATCATGTGAACAAAGTTTACCAAGTGCATTCAGTTTATGGTGTGCTACTCAATTCCTTTAGTAATAATGAATTAGGACTTATCTTTTAATACAATACCCTAGCATGCAATTCAAAAAAAAATTATATATTTTTTGTCAAATTATAACAACTCAAGTTAGTGGGAAATTTCTAAGGCACAAAATTTAAATTTGAATTTTAAAATAATGGATCAATTCTACAAATTATGGAACTAAAATAGTTTAATTCAATGATTGTAAATATAAATCTAAGTAATGGATGGATAAATGAAGGCCAAAGTTGGCCCTAGGGATGTTTAGAGAGCTCATATTGGCCCATGTAGAAACAAATTTGTTTGCACATTTTTCATTGTATTATAGAAAAACAAATCAAAGTGGGTCTAAAACAAGAGGGGGAAAGTACAAGATTTGCAATTTTCACCATTATACTAATAAGGAAATATATTATAACCAATGGTAGAGGGAATAGTAATAAATCAAACCCTTGTTTTCTTTAAAATTAACTTCTACTTCCCTAACATATTTCTTACACTTACTATGTGTAACTAAATATAACAGTTTTATATCTTTTAATTATTAATGTAGTTCTTTTTTTTTAATCTAAAATAATAGTAATGGAAGATAAATTTTAATAATATATTTCAAATTTTAAGACAAATAGAAGGTATTAAGTTGAGCTTGCACTAAAATAAAGTTGTGTAAAAAAAAGAGAGGAGAAAGAAATTGCATCTAGTCTTTGCAATTTGATGTAGGCATTTGGTAGTCCAAAATAATACAGAGGAAGATGACATTGTAGGGATTAGGATTCAATTTTTTTTCTCAAGATCTATTTTATAATGGATGAGAATGTGGGTAGTCATGTCTAATTTAATGCATTGAGGTATTCAACAAGTAAGCTTTAGTTCTATATAGGTGCAATGATTTTCTATATGAGTGTGGTGGAAACCACTGTGATTTCTAATATTGATATATTATTGTGTACCTGTTATTGCACTTAGAATGTTTAAAAATCATGCCTAAGGCACATTCAATAATTTATCTCGCTTATATTTATAGGTTGGTTCAATAGCTGGATGAAGTAATTTTGAATGTGTGATTAAAAACTCAAGCATTATCCAAGTACTACTATAGATTGTTGGAGCAATAACAAGCTATAATGGATGTTTTCTAGCTATCCAAAATGTATGCCTCAAATCCCTATGAACTGTGTATGTAATGTGTGTGACTTATTTTCTTCAAAAGATATTTTTTATAAACCAACCTTAATCCTTATTTGACCATTGAAAGTGAATTAAAATATGAACTATAAAAAAAAATACTTATTTAAAAAAAATGAAATTTAAATTTGATAAATATAAATATGCATGATTTTATCTAAAGAACTAAAATACAATATATAAATATCTTAAATAATAATAATAAATAAAAATATATTAATATATTACAAAATCATGAAATAAAAATAAAAAATTATTTAAAAGATAAAAACTATTAAAATTGTAATAATCCTAACAAGATGCTAACAAAAATGTGTACTTCTCAACTCTAAGCCATTATATCATAGCTTTTCTTTTGATTCCCAATAATTTAGGTTGCTCATAAAGGTCTTTTGCCCAATATACTAAAATGGTTAATTAATAACAATAATATTAAAATACATCCATGTTGGTACTTTTCCAAAATCTAAAGATTCAATAATTTAGATGGAAAGAGAACCTTGATTTTATTTGTGGTGTGACTTTGGATTTTGGGATACTCTACTTTCTCCTTGATTTAGTTCATTATTTATTTTATTGTTATATTATTTGTTTTTCTTTCTTTGGTTGAGAAGGAATGAATTTTTATTAAAAAATGTTTTATATATTTTTAATAAATTAATATTTTTTAATGAAATGGTGTTACATATTATATTGTATAAATTTTTTATATTAAAATAGTACGTAAAAAAATATATTTTAAATTTTATGTAAGATATTTTAAAATAGTTAAAGGAAAATCATAATAAGTAGTAAAGTCAATAAGTAATAAGAGTTATAAATTTAATTATAAATTATTTTAAAATATTTTCAAAATAATAATAATAGGTAGTCAAGTCAATATGTAATAAGAGTTATAAATTTAATTGTAAATTAGATTTGAGCATATTTACCCACCACTGAAAGTTATATATGAATCAAATTGATTTGGAAAAGTTACTAGATTTGAGGTAAGCTTTAGGCATAAAAGATTTGTTTTCTTTTCCAATGTTAAAGAGATGTGAAACCTTACATGTTTTTTATAAAGTATGTTAGGTGGGGATATATTTACATATCAATAGATGTCAAATCTTAGTAAATAATGGAGAACCTTAATAATAGGCTTTACTATTGGAGTTTTGAATAAAAGAATATCTAACATGTAATAAAGAGGTTTAATGAAGATGGATCTTTCAAGGTTGAAAGAAAAAAATAGTATAATCTATCAACAAATAAAGGGAATCTTTTTATGGAAGCTATTCTCGAATAATGAGAAAAGGGTGAAGAAAGAGCAATGGAACATGAAGAATTGTATAAATCAAAATTAATTATTATTAATTAGTTGGGATAATTGTAATAAATTAAAAAATGAATGGGAGTTTGAAATAGTCTTTAGTATTGTTTTTTTTTTCATTGAAGGGAATTTCAATAGTTTAGAAATAAAGAAATATGTTGAATTTTTTTTTTGAAGTTTGTTCTATTTATAATTAATTATGTATATAATTAGTTATGACTTTTTTATTTTTTATGGTTGTTCTTTTGTTGTTATTTTTGTCTTATAAGCACTCTGGGTCTTTGGCATGAGATCTATAGTTTATTCTTTTGCAGACATGTTGATACTCTATTCATTATATTCTATTTAGTTTTAATTAAAAAAGAATTACAAGTTTATGTAAGGACAAGGAAATGAAGTAATAAATAATATGAGTAGTTTATTAACCGTTTTTATATTTAGATTTGATAATATCATTTTTATGGCTTTTTGGTATTGCCTTGTTTTCTCTCTTGTCGATAGACAATCTTAGATATTTTAAATGGGGTTTAATATTGTTGTTTTGCTAATTTGTGTGTCTTGTATCTTTGTCATTTGTTATTTATTTCATTTTTTTGGTTTGTTATGTGTTTCCTTACTTGAACTCTTTGTTGAACATGCATGACTATCTATTTCAAGGTCTTTTATGAAATTTGTAGACACCTAAAAATGTCCATTACCTAGTTGCACCTAATTTTAGCTTACCTTAACCCATTAATTAGATAAATATCTATTATTTACTTAATTAATCTCATTTTCATTGTAATACCTATAGTTAAATAGATATTTCTTATATATTTAATTATTTTCACTTATCTTATCCTATTAATTAAATAAATAGTAAAATATTTATTTAATTAATTTCACAAATGCCTAATTTACTTTTATCCTTGTCCATTCAACCTTAGCCTTTCATCTTGTGCACATAGATCATAATCTAAATTAGTAGTTATATGACAAGTGTACCACCTTGTCTCTTCACATGTTTAACTTAAGCCATATTTTCATTCATTGAACCTAGACACCTATCCAAAACTCATCCCAACTTTATATCATATTCATCCATCTCGAGTTAATCTCTTTGTTTTGGCCATTCTTATAAGGATGTTGCCCTAACCTTATCTCAAGCCCTAGATCCTATCCTACATGTGACACTTGTCACGTGATAATCCTCCTTTAATTTTAGCCATGCATTAAACCTTTTCATCCTAGCCCTTGGTTCTCTTATTGAGATTTTTTTTATAGAGGCCTGTCATCTCAATTAGGGATCCAATCTTATGTTGTTATTTTGTTCTTTTCATCATACTATCATCTTGATCATATCATCATGCCATGGGAATCTTGAACCAACCACATTCATCTATCTACATCAATACTTGATTTGATCTTTTTGACGTTTACATGTATTTGGTTTGATTTAAGCTATATTTTATGTATATTTCAGTTGTGTCATTTGCATGCAATAGAAAAGCCAATATTTTTGCCTTTATCCTTATGTTCTCATTCTATTTTGGTGTTAAGTTTCTATGAGAAGTCATCTTTTAACTTAAGTGGTTTATAGTTCATATTTTATTGGTATTTAATTACTAGTTTTATGGCTTACAGTTAATTAGTTTTGCTAGTCCATTGTTCACTTTCCATAAAGCCATAATAATACACATTGTCAACACACATGACACTAGATGAAGACTTGTTCTTATAAAGCATCACTGATTTTTTTTTCCTATTTGAGTATAGTGCTAACTTTTCATCATCATACAGTACAAGGTGGTTGAGTCAAGGGCTTACATGTCAAATATATTCATCAATAGTTATTGATTTGTCTAATGTAGCAAGTTTTTTTCTTCCTACAAGGTGAATATATGTCAAAAGTCAAGTTATTTTTATTGGTTGATTTGAAGTATGGAGGAAATGTGACAAATTTTGGTTGATTACAATTAGATAGTAGTTTACAAGAATTCAAGCTTTTCCCTTCCATCAATGTCTTTACAATCACTCTTTCAAAACTCTATATCCCTTATTTTATCTTATTCTTATGATCCACCTTCATTGGATCTTTTATCTATCCAGAAGACATTGGCTAAATTTTTGGGAGTATATATAAAGACTCCCATTTGTCATCAAACTCATAATTTCCCTTATTGTTTGCATCTCCAAGGTTATTTTGGGTCATTGGTCATTCTTATAGCTAACCTAATTCTTTCTTTTTCATACTTAGATGATGTTCCCTATCTCCTTATTATATAAGATCACAACAATCTTGTAGTAGGGGGCATGGTGGATATTTCCATAGACCCTACTAACTCAAAATAAGTAATAAAAATTGGTGCATGTCTCTCTCCCAATGAGTGTTCATCCCACATTGAACTTCTTCATCATTTTCCTAATGTCTCTTCTCAAGAATACTAGCATATTCCTAGTATTGATAAATAATTCATCATTCATGATATTATTCTCTCCTCTAATTTGATTTTAGATAAACAAAATATTCAAAATATGCACTTTAAGGTTGCCTTATTAGTTAAAGTTGAAATAGAAAAACTTTTAAAGCCTAACTTTTTGTTTCCCATCAATTATTCATTTTGGATGTCTAATATCATAGTCATGACCAAGCCCTGTAACTAAATAAATATCTATACAATTTTTTGTGACTTGAAAAAAAGATTCTTTGAAAGATAACATTATGATTCCTAATATGGATGTGATCTTAGTCCCTATTGCTTGGCATGTTCTTCTCTCCTTCATGGAAAAAATAGAACTTAGTTATAATTAGATCCTCATTAAATCATGTGGATTAGTATAAAAAAAATTTACAAATCCATGGGGACCCTTTTGTTACATAGTTATACCCTTTGTTCTAAGAGATGGTGCTATTTACTAACAAGCCATGATTTTGACTTTCGTGACTTCTATAATCATATCTTAGAAGACTATGTTACTGGAGTTCTGGCAAATTTATTCTTCACTAGGATCATTTACATAGTCACTATTTTATATATTCAAGCATGTTCATCTTTACAAAATGTGCCTTATCCCTAAAAAGTGTGTATTTTGTGTCAATAGTGGAAAACATATTGGATTCATTATTTCACACTATGGCATTAAGGTGGAAACTAAGAGCTTCAATGCTATTGTAAACATGCCACCTCCTTGTAATATTTCTTAACTTTGTAGTCTTCGAGAAAGGACTTGTGCTATTCATTAAATTTTAATACTCGATTAACCAACTATACTCTTTTATTTTTACATAATTGCTCAAAAAAAATGTAAAATTTTAATGTCAAAAATCTTTTGATGATATACACAAGGACCTCATTAATCCACATGTTCTCATGTCATCCATCTCTAGGTGTCTTGTTTTTCTATATGCTTCTACTAGTAGTCTATAGGGTGCTCTTATTGCTTAGCATGATGGTGACAATAGAAAATGCTCTTATTTGCATATTAATCAAGTATTGGATTCATTACACTATACTTGAAAAATAATATCTAGCTCTTGAATTTTCTACCCAAAATTTTCCATTATTTTCTCCACAATGATACACATGCTATTGTAGAGGAGGGGATTTGTCACCTTCAAGATGATGAATCTCAAAGGACAAATCGGTTCGCCGCTACCTCACTCGAACTAGCGCTAAGGTGGGCCAGGGGATGAAAGTAACAGAGTTAAACAGTTAACCACAATTTGAGGCTCTCTGACGACTTTGTCAAGCCTCTGTCCAAAGGACGAGTGCGCAGGTCTAGGACACCAGTGCGACGTGCTAGCGTCTTGTATGGGCGAGATACAAAATTCGTACAGAAAATTCCAAGTGCGATTATTATGCAATAAAATACGGAAAATAATAAAGCTAAGCTAGTAAACGCGATATATGAAATAACCAAGATAAAATGGAAGGAGAAAAGGGAAGAGAATAGACAAATAATAGGTCCACGCTATGAAGCCTCCAACCAGATGAATATTCTCTAATGCAACCTGCACACAAGTAAGAAGGAAAATATTGGGGGTTGTGTTTTGGAGTCTGCCTCAGTCAGACCCCCGTTTTGGTGTTTCCACCTCCACGGACAACCTAGATAGATTGATAGAATAAAAGATAAATGCAAGATAAAATAAATGATAGAAGAGGGATGTGATAAACCCCAAGATGCTCAAAGATGACATATATAGAATGATAGAAAGATATTACCAAGGAGGCTTGAAAAAGCCAAGAGAGTTGCAAGAGATACTATGAGAGCTTGAGAGTGTTGCAGCAAACTAGAGACTATTGTAGCGAGTGAGTGAGAGAGAAAGAGCAAGTTGTGAGAGCTAAGAGAGTTCTTGGAGAAGCTAGAGAGGTTGTGTAACCAAAAGAGCTTGAATGGAGAGAAAAGATAGATTTAAAAGAGAGAAGATGAGGGAAAAGAGGGTTGGCGAGCCGTTTGAAAGGTTCGGAGACGTTTCCACCAACAAATGCAGGTGACAAATGGAAAGGCGCGCTCAAAACCAACATTCGAACATTAAGATGCCGCGAGATGAATGTGCTATGCGCGAATGTTCGCGTGGTACGCTAGTGTCCAAATGAATCACGCTTGAAAATGACATGAGACAAGGGAGACTTGTGGCTAACATGATTGACACCATGAGGGAGATATTGAAAAGGGGCTCTTGAGCATTCTGAGAGGGAAAAGGCTGATGCAAGGGTTGAAATGAACCTACTTAGGTGCTAGGAGAATAGACACCAAAGTGGTTACAAAATATGTAGGTCGAATTACAAAGGGGTATGCAATTTTCGACACTACAACTATCATTAAATTTGATCCATTTAAACACGTCATGTTTAAAACTAACTTATCTAGGTTTTTCCATAATGATACCTATGAACTTTGACCCAAAGTTTGTTTCCTAAAAAATTATCAAAGGAAAAGATTTAGTTGACCATTTAGCAAATTATCCTCATCCTTCTTTTACCACTCATGAATCCTTTCCTAATGAGTACCTCCTTGCATTGCATATTGATCATCCATGGGAGATCTATTTCAATGCCTTGTGATGCTATATTAGTTTAGAAGCTAGATCATAATTGTGATTGCACCATCTAGGAAACATATTCATATTTCCCATATCATCATTGCATGTTGTGCTCTCTTTTAGTATGCAATATTTTGATAAATTATGGTGATTTACAATTAGTCCTCTACTAGGTCACTAGTGCTTATCAATCTAATCGCAATATGCTTTCTATTTACTATGACTTAGTCTTGTTCCTTCTTATTTGATTCTCATCATCTAATATTCATATTATCTCTCACAAAGATAATTGCCATGTTCATATAATTGCTAGTGCAACTTCTTGCTATCTATAGATGGTTCCATTGAATACTTTCATTTTCTTATTCACACTCTTGTTTCTTCAATAATCACTCTATATTTCTCATCTAATTTTATTTATTGTTACACTATTGATTAAATAAAATGGCATGTCAATACCTATATATGAGAGATGAAATCTTTCCACCTAATTCTTCCACAAAATTATGTATGTGCACACACAAGAATGTTGCTCATTGTATTCTCTACCATCAAGTCTATAATGAAATAATTTTATGACATTTAATTAAAATAGAAACCATCCTTGCTCTTAAATAAACACATTTTAGTGCTTGCAATATTCACTTTCATATTAAAGTGCTAGGAAAAATACCTAGGATGATCAAACAATTTCCTACATTACCCCATGAAAGAAAAGCATGCATATAATCTTATAAAATAATCATGATACAAATATTAAATACACACAACAAGATTACAGAAAATATGCCTTAAAAAAATCCTTAAGAGGGAAAAACTATTAGGAAATTTCTAGCTTTGTTTATGACAAATCTCCACATATAACCTAAAAGAAAAATTTGTGCAAACAAGTATTTAGATAGATATGCAAAAGAATAGAAAATATACCGTCAAACATGACACAATATATACCCTAGGTAAACCCTCAAGAAGTAAAAACTTAGCCTCCAAAAGCATCCACCATTCATGTATTAATCAACAATGAAACCATTGCAATACATTTGTAGAGTCCTTTGTGAACACTTCTTAAAGACAAGCTCTCTATAAGCAATCCATGTGAACAACCATGTAACCACGCATCCCATGCCATGCTTCAAACCCTCACAAATTATAAATAAGAAATATCTCAACCCCTTAGCCAAAATGGCCAACTAGCCAACCTTAGACAACTACCCTTGTGTTAGATTTTATAGAAACAAGCTCACTGAAAACCACCAAGTGGTATTACATAAAACCATTGACCCCACATTAAATTTTGGGTGCTTTATTAAATAATTTTCCTAATATTAAATAAACAATTACAAATTACATTCAACACATAAAGTGGCCCGAAGAATGTTAACTCCTAGTGATGCACGTACTTCTAGGTCCCCCTAGGTGCATTACACACATAACAATAAGTTAAAAATTATAAAAATTATTCAAGATGTACAACACCTAATTCTTAATATTCTCCCATTTTTTGTATACATTGCATAAGGGGTAACAAGTAACCTCAAACATGAACAAGGGAACAATCCCTATAGCTACATATATCATCAAGGAATCAAAGTGCTCCATGTGATCCATCGAGATACTTATAATGAGAAAAAAGGTGACCACCATCTCAATCATGAATGCTCTCATCCTTAATTATTCCAATGCAAAAACATAAAAATCCATCAAAAGAGAAGTCATACTATCTATCACAACGAAGCATAAGTCCTACCTCAATTGATATCCCAAACACAAAAACTCAATCCAAAGGTACTGACATGCATTAGTAGTTGTCAAGTGCTAACACATCCAACTATCCATATTTCAAAGGTATACAAACATAACAAGTGAATCTCAAGTCATCAACATATTATACAACCCATAACATGCAACCATTAGCTCCAAGTGCCAAACTTGTCAATGAAGAACATACATACCTAGGAACTCTCATTGCATAGGTAATGTCAAATATAAAAGTGATAAAGACATCCAAAGATCCATTAATAACATCATATATAAATTGTAATCATAACAATGCAGTACCAAGAAACATCCACAACAATATGCAAAACTTGTAAAGAAAAAACTTGCAAATACAACTCTCATCATAACTCTTCAAATATCTCCCATGTTCTCCACACCCAAAAAAGGAAAGAGATAAAAGAATCTCCATGTCATCATCAAAAAATAATGAAGCACAAGTGACAACACGTGACCATAATCCTACTAATCACCAAAGCTCCAACAAAACCTCAAAACTAATGTCATGCAAAACCAAACATCCAAGAAGATAACCAAGACCAAAGAGAGAAACTACAAATCATGAACATGTAGAATGTCCTTCTACATACACCTCTAAATGATAACCTGTGATAAGTATGATCTCCTCCATAAAACTAAAAGAGAATAGCATCAACAATTCCCATCCATTCAATTTCATAGATAAATAAAACATATATCATGTAATAAACATGTATGTAAGCTTCTAAAAATAAAGAAGATCAAACCAAATGCATTCCCAAACAAAGGAAATAATCCCAATACCATCTCTTCAACTCATCATCAATGAAAGAACTCACAATGCATAAGAAGATAAACATGCCAACAATCCTCAAATGAATCCTCCAATAATAAATATTATAGCTTAATATCCATATGCATGAGAAGACAAAACACAAACCATATTGCACCTGAAAGAAAAAATGGGCAATACCTTTCAAGTGATAAATACCGAGTAGACCATGAGTGGGTAATGAGAATTCTTAGGCCCAATATATCGAAGCCATCATGAATCATCCAAAAACAACATTCTCGCATGTCTATTTTGAACTCACTTCCAACCAAGGTGTAGGCTCCTCAGACTTTCCTACTGAAATCCTCATCAAGAGTATCCATCTCAACAAATGTCTCTAATCATAAGAGAACTCCAAGTCTTACCTATGTCTCCAAGTAGCCATGAGCACCCATAATCGATTAATTCATTCTAAACTCTTGATTCAACATAACATCATCATAAAGTAATCAAGAAAATAATCATGTACTCGATAATAAGAGAACCAATAAGATCAATGTCAAGGTCCAACTGTAAAGTCAAGAACATAAACATGACAACATGATCTCACATATCCATAAGGAAGAACATATGCTCAAATGAAAATAGAAAACCACCCATATCTACCCAAACTCTAATGTGCAATCAAAGATTATACCATGAAATGATAATAAACATCTCGTCAAACAAGAATAACATGTCAAAAGACAAAGTATGTGTAACACCTCAACCAAAGACTCCAAGAGTCATCCATGGCTCCAAGATGTCAACATCTCCAAATCACCAAGATATAATCAACTCCTATCAATGAAACCCAAGACGCCAAAGAGCCCTCATTGCATATGAAATAAAATTCAAGAGTCCATCCATGACACCAACACCACATTAAATAAAATCATCCATCATCCAATGGTGAATCCACATCACTCCCACAAGCTCTTGGATTGAACTCGTATATTGAGCTCTCCATGACATCATGAAAATCCATCCAATAATTGAATATCATCTATGGCCCCAACATGATCAAATAAATCAACACCAAAATCTCCCAAAGGGATTAAATGATGATCTCCAAACCACAAGGATACAAAACTACCAAACACCATTATCACAAGCTCCTACTAAATTGTGTATCCAAGCTATCCATGACATCATAATAAAAATCTCCTAACTAAGGATCAACCAAGGCCCTCACACATTCAAAAAACTCAAATATAATGTCATGAGCTCCCAAAAGGAAAATTAAAATCATGATCCTCAAATAAGAAGATACCTTGTCATAATCAATCAGGCTTCAATCCAACACCACCAATAAAGCACTCGCATAAACAATCATGTCATACCCAAGTACCAAAGAACAAGGAACATCCATGACACCATGATCAACACCAACTAAACAAGTATCTAAGTTTCACTGTGTCACATATGTCTATATCACATAGTCAACAATATAGGTCCCACATCTTGAATGTACCTGGTAACACCATTTCTCCTTCTCAATCATGAAAAACAAAACCAACAAACCAAGTGACTTAACTAATCCACTAATATGAATATGTATTGACATTGAAAGGCCTATGGGTACAAACAACTCACATCCAATTCATATATGCAGTCTATAAGTATACAGTGCCTACAACACTACACAACTTGTAGACCTAACAATGCAACATACAAATCCAACCAAATATTAATAACCATGTTGAGAATAATCTAATATATACAACTGAGTATGTCATAACACAAGCAAAAAATCACCAAGATTTGACTTGCCATAAACTCATAGAATCACCTTAGTCAAAGGAACCCATAAACGAATTAGATAAAAAAAAATACCAAATAAATCATGTCAAAATATCTATGAACTTGATCCACAATGTAGTGTTTTTAACAAGCTTTTCGTCAACTATTTGAAGTCCAAAATATGATTCCATTTGCACAAGTTATGACTTGTCAATGTAAAAAATAAACATCTAACTTCCAACAAGCATTTCACTGTCAAAATAGAAAATATATATAAAAACTAATTCACCATTGTGGTGCTCAGAACCACCTTTCCAACGAGTATAGTAAGTAAAAAAATTGACACTCTTGGCCCAAGTTATGCTTAGTTGAAAAATGGATATATGCAAGTAAACTGGGTGGTTGGCTAGTGGCCCCTGGGTAGCTTGTCATTGGCGGCACTACCTAGGGTGATGCATATGATGGTGCTCCCCTTCCTAGTCAAACCTAATTCCAAGTTTCATTCTGGTGAAATTTTTATTCGGTGGATATTTAAATAAATTTAAATATTCATTGTATGTGGGTGGTGACATTTAAAGTTTAATTTTTTCTTTTAATATGGTGGCCCCATCATAGCGAGGGTTGGTATCCTAGGGCCACGACCACCAACGCTAGACCCATAGGTACCAACCTATAGGTCATACCTTGTTAGTACCACTAGCGATGGTCATGTATTATTCAACAATGAGACCATTACAATACATCTCCAGAGTCCTCCATGAACACTTCCAAAACACAATCTCCCTACAAACACTCCATGTGAACACACATGTAACCACACATCCCATGCCATGCTTCAAATCCTCACAAATGCTAAACAAGAGATGCTCTCAACCGCTTAGCTAAAACCATGAGATTACAAAACCATTGACCCCACATTTAATATTGGATACTTTATTAAATAACTTTCCACAATATTAAATAAATACAATTATAACTTACATTCAACACATAAAGTGGCTCCAAGAATGTTAACTCCTAGTAATACACGCACTTCTAGGTCCCCCTAGGTGCACCACACACATAATAATAAATTAAACATTATAAAAATTATACAAGGTGTACAACACCTAATTCCTAACAAAAACTCAACCTCCAAAAGCATCCACACTTAATGTATCATTCAACAATACAAATATTACAATACACTTACATAGTCTCCATGAATTCTTTTTGAACACCAAGCTCCTCCAAAGTGCCCTCCATGTGTCCAAGCATGTATTCACACATCGCATGCTATGCTTCACACACACACTCATGTTGTAATGCCTAAAAATTGCTAATACAAATATTTGACTTAATCACTAGATTTTTTTATTATTATTTATTATTTTCTTAACTCATGCCATCTTACTATGACTTGTAAAAAAAACATCATTTGTAACATTGATATTACCAATAACAATGCTACCAAGTAGATTATCCATAACTATGTTAATAGTTTTAGTGGTAATTAATACCCTCAAAATTAATATTTGTACAACAAATAATAACAATAATATTGCTACTAAAAATCTTATTTTACTGTAATTATCCATTTACCAATCTTAACTCCATTACGGAACCAACATTAAAAGTCACAACATTACATCATCATTTGTTTATTTTAATCGTAATAATACATCTAGCATTATTGTTAGTAAATGTGACATTAAGGTTTTTGTACACCCTTTAATCTTAAAGACACTAACACTATTAGAGTTATAAATTTGACATTCATTCTAGTCAATATATTCATTGCACAATAATGTGATCAACAATTACATTATTGTTTACCTAACCCTAAAAACATGAATAATATCAACTGATAAATTTGATATTATCATATTTCCTTAGCCCTTTAAGAAAAAACACAAATATAGATTTTAAATAGGTGAAATGCACTAATTAAAATAGAACATTCTACTTCTTTTGTTGTTGTAGTCTACATTAAGAAACTTGAATAAACAATCATTTATTTATGTTATGAATATGTGAAACATCAAAGCCTATATTACTTATAGAAATACATTTTTTCTTTTATACTTTATATTACATTTAGAATTGGATTTTCTTATATTTAATTTATTTTTTAGAAATGTGAATTTGAGATAGGGTGCATTCTTTTAAGAGCCATATTGTTTTGAATCTTAAGGCTCACTTAGTGAGTTATTTTAAAAGTAGTCCTTTATTTCTTAATTTCCTTCCCTAAGCAATTTCCTCTACTTTATTAACAAAACCCACTTCTCTCTTCGACCCTCTATTGTTTTTCACACTTTTGCATTGTTCATAAGGAATCATACATGATGGTGTAATAAATTTCAAATCACCTAGATTGAGTGTTGCAAACAACACATTACAATGTTTAGAACCAACTAAAAATAGTGATGAATTCAACTACATGCCCTTCTTGTCTACATCATTCTACATATCTATCATCGTGAGCCACTACATTATCATTGCAAGGTGAGAACATGATATTTCACTCCCATTATAGTAAATTTGTTTAACTAGTTCAAATTACAAAATAGATGATTTAAAAACTATAACAAATGTCCATGCAATAAAATATAAAAGGAAAATAAGAGGTTAAAATGATACTAAACATATTTAAGTTTAGATATATATACAATAATTTTTCTCATTTGTATAATAATTTTAAACCATATATTATATGGGTGTTTTATTTTAAAATCTTGTTGCTTATTAATGATTTTATATTTTCACAATCAAACATAATATATGTATGTAGATAAAATTATGTAAAAAATTTAATTTGATGTGTTTCGATTCTTTTTATAGTTCATTGCTAAATAGATTTTATAAAAGGTAAGCCACGCCAGCCTACTTTCATCCCATCTCTTCCCAAAGTAATCAATCTAGAACATTTAACAACCCAATATCTACGCTTGTGTCCTAAGATTAGATACAAGCATGATGAACTTTCTGGAAAGATTGACTTCAATCATCTTTTTTTTTATTAATTATCTATGAGCATGCAAAATATTTTGTGTTATTCATAATGACACTTTTAGTTATTTCAAATTTCAAAAGTAACCAAAATGTTGAAAAGATTAATGTTGTGAACGGTGCACTTTTTTTAGAAAATGGTACAAACTCATCATATAGAAGATTGAACATCACCCACTTTGTAGAATGCAATATTAATAAGATACAATCATTTGTTTCAAATAATTTTTTTTTTAAATGTTATCTACAAACATGTACAAAATTATCATTTAAACTTTAAAAAACCCCTCAAACCAATGATTTTGTTCTTCACAAAAATGATAAGACAATTAGAAAAGTCAAGTCAAGAAGAAAAGGTGGTGTTGGGACCCAATTTTGTAAGTGCAAAGTTATCTAATTCTAGTGCTTCTTTTTTATTGGGCCCTTATTTCCCATCACCAATAATTTATTGGTGTTGTTTTTAATCTTCCCCCACATTTTTTATCATGTAGCAAAGCTTGCACAAATCTAAGAAATTTATAAGTATAAGGAGTCTTTATACATGTTCTATCATTTTCTACTCCTCTATTTATATGCATCACTTACTTCTCTACTTTCTCACAAACTACCACTTTTTGGATTCCTTTCTTCATTTGCAAGATTGTAGACTTCTTCTACACTTTCAAGATTCTAATTTTTTGTCAAAGATCTTCAATCCTCTCAAGTTTCTACTATCCTTATCTTTTTCCATTTATTTCAAGTCTTGATGCTTGTTGGGATCCCGTAAAAGTTCCACTAGACGATAATTCATATATTTATAGATAATCCAAGAACCTCTACCTAGTTTCAAACCCTCTTATGGGTAGTTCCATGGTTTGTGGGATCTACAAGGACTTTTTAACTTTCAGCTCCAAATCATTAAGTCTTATTGAACTGCACATCCTTACATAAATTTTGAAAACTCCATTTTGTTATAAAAAAAATCACTTAATTCCTTATTCATGTAGAGAACAAATCATTAGAATGCAACTTTTCCATGAAATTTTTCTATACTTTCAACCTTTTAGTCCCAAGTCTAGATGTTTAGGTGAAATCCACAATTCTTTACTATGTGATTGAATCTTGCATTTGTATATTTTTTTGTGGACCTCCAAACTTCTCCCATTTTCTTTATTTCCCTGTGAATTTTACATCTTCACAGGCTCATTTCACTTTTTGCCTTTTGTATAGATTTGCAAGTTTCCCATGGACTTATTCCACTTTGCCAGGAGTTTCCAAAATTCCTTGTCTCCCTCACATTCTTATGTACTTTTATCTATGTAACTTCTATTATTTCCACATATATGTCCATATTTGACCTTCACTTTACATTAGATTCTTGTAATCCCCCTAATTATCTAGCCCACTCCTTTGAGCTTCCCAAGACATTATTAATGTCTAGATTGGACACCTTGCAATTGTACAAGAAAATTTACTCTACCAAAGTGTCATTAATCATCCCAAGGGTGTGGATGAACATGCAAATTTTAAAAGAGGATGAATAAAAAGATGATCATTGTCATGAATGTTGTGGTTGAAAACCTAGTTGCCCCTAGTTTATGTATAGGTGCTAGGTTATCCTTATCAAGCAATAAACAAGTTTTTCTCTTACTAGCTTTCCTCACACTTGGTTAAAGGTGGATTTTAATGGATTGGGTGTTATTTCTTATATTAAATGCTTCAATTTGTAGAAGATCTTATGAGTCTCAACAAGTTGTAGGGTACATGAATTCAAAATGTTATAAATACCTAGTTTCCTGATATAAGGAGGATTCAATTTTTTTGTGCTTCTAGGAGTTTGTAAGTGTTAAAAAGACAGGCTTTCAATTTGTGTAGTTTATATTTTTAGTATAATGACATATTTTGTAAATCATGGGGAGGGTTTAACATGTCAATGATGTATGTGACTAAATATCTCCATAGTAGCTTATAAAACCATTAGGGGAACCCTTGAAACTAATTGTGGATTTCCTCTTGACACATTTTTTAGCATGAACATAACAAGGGTTTGATAAATATGGAAATAATTTTAAACAATATCAAGGATTTGTAGTAGTTATTCCTTTTTCCATGTGGATTTTTGTAGTGTTGTTACTTAATAGAATAGGCACTGGTATCAAGGATTAATAGTCAACCATATTCGTAATAGAAATTCAAACTTTGATAGTGGGTTTTAGGTTAGCATTTTGCATGTTGTCATGATTTATTAGTATAAAGCAAGGAGATATTTTAAGTGAATTGCAATATACACTATCTTGTAGAATTATGTCCTGCATGTATTCATATTGCATGTGTAATGATGTTATTATCAACTTAATAAGTTTTTTTATATGTAATTGGTTAGTCTTTATCCTAGTGACAAATGTTGAGACTAAGCATACACGAGGTGTAATTTCAATGGATTAGTTTGGCTCATAATTCTTTGTTATAAATCTTGTTGATAATGTCTCCAAGAACACTCTTTGGGGTCTAATTAAGCCCAAAGTGGAGGAGAGAATACCCACTCTTAGAAATTGGTCTTTAATCATACAAACTTTATTGATGAATTCTTGATCCATCTTCACAAAGAAAAATCCATAGCCTTGAAGATATATTGATATTCTATGATTGTGGAGCTATGATTTTAGGACACAACATAATGTTGCCATTGTTGAGGACATAAAATATTGATTCATATTTTGAGAAACTTTATTGATAAAGGAAGTATTTCTCTTCCAAGTAAATAGTGGTTAATTTTATTCCAATAGACCTAGAATCAAATCACAATTGAAGGTTTGAAGATGGAAAGAAGAAGGTAGTCATTTAAATATCTATAGGGGTAGGAAGATACGTTGGCCCACACAAGGAAACAACAAGACACTTGAAAAGATAAAAAATATGGGTAAGTTGTCTAGACTATGCTCTCGTGATTAATACATAGGTATATTGGGTAGAAATATATATTTATTGGTTTGAGAGATCAATACTAATACACTTTTGAAGATTCAACTGATAATTTAATTAAAACTTATAGGAGAATCCAAAGGCATGACTATAATGTGCAAAGGAATAATATGCTTATTATTAGAATGAATAGGGAAATACCTCATAATGCAGATATGATATAATCTTGACATGCATGATCCTATTGTAGAGACCCAACTTGTTGGTTCATATTCTACATCTCTTGCCTAGTCACATTGAAATGAGCTTGAATGTGGTACTTTATTTTAGGATGCTATTGAGCCTAAAAATTGAGATATTGATAATAGAGAAACGACTATTGATCATAAGAAAGTTGGATCTACTCAACCAACTTAGACAAAGCTATTAAGAGATTCAAGAATAGATAGAGAGGCAACAAGATTAACTTACTCAACACATTCATATCTAGGCTCAAGCATCCTAACCACAAAACTAAAACTATGGACATAATGTCCCAAATCATCCATTACAACATCAATAACATAATTGTTCACTTTTCAATATGTCTAATGCAAGGCCCATGTTAGAAAGACAAGCTTAGAGATCCATTTCTATAAGGAAACCTTTACGAATTAAAAGATACAAGAAATTTGATTTCTTTGGAATTATTGATTACCTAAATGCAATTATAAATGAAATAAGATGAAAGATTCCCAATTTTAAAGGTAATGTAGTTATAGGAGAAGAACACTTAAGACACTTTATCAATATCACCAGTAAATATTAAATTGATTAGAAGGATGTGATGAAAATGTTTGTTCCTTTTAGATAACAATGTTGATTCTTGGGAGGAGCTCATGAGAGTGTTAAAAATCCAATATGGAAATAAGATGGATCCCAAATTCTTACATCTAATTGAGAAAGGAATAAATGAAGTAATGATAGACTTCAAAAACATAATTATTGTGACTATGAAGAAACTACTCTGAAATCTAAGTTTGAATGAATCAATGTGTCTAGTTCTTTACTATGGTACTTTTGATGCCAAGATAATATATTGTCTTTGAAACAAGATTCCACAAATTTTGAGAGAAGGTTATGTAATGCAATAAACATCAAAAGTTCATAAGAGAATTAAATCCCCACATTTGGATCTACTAAGAAAATCTTGATTCCTTCCTTCCTATCACATGTTTATCCTCTTACATTATTCTTTATTTATTTTCCCCCAATTTATCAATTTCTTACTCATCTTTCTTAGCCTTCAAAGCACATTAATATGTTTCCTTTTCATACTTCAAAGAAAACTAATATGCTTCCTCTTCAAATACAATTTAATTATGTCACATCATTGAATATGGACTCCAAGGTGCTCATATGCCTAGAAATATTCAAAGCATGTTTATATGTTTCATGTACAAACTTCAAAGCACATTGACATGCTTCCTCTACGAATACAATTTAACTATGCCATATCATTGAAGAAGGACTACGAGGTGCTTATATTCTTGGCAATTTTCAAATCACATTGAAATGCTTCCTCTATAAAATTGAAAGGACATTGATATGATTCATCTAAACATACAATTTAACTGGCCATATCGTTGAAGATAGACTCTAAGATGCGCATATGCCTAGCAATCTTCTTTTCACCATATTTAACATATTCTACTACTTTTTTTAAGTTTACTAAGTTAATTGCTTCAATAATTTATCTTCATATCCTTTAGTTACACGTTTAATAATCATTCATTTCTTTATAATTAAACTACTTCTTTAGATTTTTAATCCACTATATCACATCCTTAAGATTAAAAATCCCTAAAATTTTATGAGAATCAATCTTTAGATTGCCTCCAATTATAGCTATGACATTGGCATTGATTTCTTATAGTTTAAGAGATGTCTTCAAGTATTGCAAGTAACTTGTTAGACATGTAGTAACCAAGTTGTCTTCAAGTACAATCTAATCTCGCTTATACAACTTTCTTCATTTTAATAAGGTTAGAAACTCTTCATGGTCAACCTGAGCTAGTCGTTCCAACTCCATATTTATCCATCACACAATTAGATTAATTATTAAAAATATTATCATACCTATTTCTAATTCTTAAATCAACTCACATAGCTTCAATTATACATGACAAAACATGTAATTCATGAGTTTAAAACTATCAACTATAGTGAATTCAAGGAATGAATCTAAAATATGAAGCTCAAATGTATAATCAAGTAAGTTTCAATTTCATTAACTTACATACATGGAATCTAGATGATAATGATGAATGCACACTTCACTCTTCTACTTGATTCTATTGAAATTATAACACAATTCAACATGTTGATGCCTTCTTTAAATTCACACACTAATTCTAGTTAAACACCTATTAATATCTTCTTACACTAACCAGCATGCTCTACTTTCACTCTTATTTTTCCCACTCTTCCTAAATTGTTGTTTATTCTCACTAATGATCCTCTATTTGTTCTTAAAAATTTACTATCGAGAACCCATACATGATGGCATGGTGTAGTTGAAATCATCACCTACAAATTATAGATACACACATTAAAAAGCTAATTCACAAACAATTAAAAATTATCATGAACTTGATTGCATGCCCTCTTCTACTTTTTTTAAACATCGGGAATGATGAATCCACAATTCTTACAAACTGTATACCACCTACAAATTATAGATACATGCATTGTAAAGTTAATTAATTAACTAATAATTCTTGTACATGTCATCTTCCTCTACTTTTTATTACAGTATTTATCCATGGTGATAAATCCATTGAATTGTTCAAAACAAATTCACACTTCTTATGAAATTTATACTACTAACAAATTATAGATGCGCATATTAAAAAGTTAGTTTATTAAACAATTGAAAACCAAATTGTAATCATTGTTACATGTCTTTTGCCTCTAGTTTTTCTATACTACCTGTAGACGTCTAAAATTCATTAAATTAATATTTAATTAATTTATGCCTCTCCACATAATTAATTAATTTAATTGTGTTGGTCCCTTTCTTCTTAAAATTAATTAAATTTATCACTATAATCCAATAATTAATCAATAAATTAATTATTCCCCCATTCTTTAAAGTCATCTCAATCATTATTTCTTCTAAATCCCACTTAGTTGATTAATTTCAATTAACTAAGCTAATCATGTGATTCCTACAAATCACTTCTTCTAATCCTCACTTAGTCTAATTAATTCTTCTAGAAGCATGATTACCATTATTCCTCAGTTTTAAATTCCTCCACTCATTCTCTCTCCTCATGTCACATCCTCCTAACTTTCCCACTTGCACTCTAATCACTCACTAAACCACCTAATCAATCTCCTTAATCATTTGCACATCCCTAGTCACCTTGATCCTTTCAAAGAAATTCAAATTCTTTGAATCTCCCCATGCCTCCTCTTCCCAAGGAAATTTTAATTCCTTTATCCATTTAGTCTTCCCACACATCCTCTTATTTTGGAACTTTTAATTCCTCTCCCCTTTCTCCAAGGAATTTTTAATTCCTTTTTCTCTTCCAATGTACTTGGGAGCTCTTCACCATGTACCTTGAGAGTTGTGGAGACAAGAAATACCTTTATGGCATATCTCTTGAATCCCACACCTTGTCCTCTCAATCCTATCCTCCATTTCAAATCAATCTCAACCCTTCATTTTGAAATCAATCTTGGCCCTCCATTTTGGCCTCCTCCAATCTATAAATTGGGGTCTCCTCCCCTTCATTTTGATCCATCAAGTTAGTAGTCTTATGTCGTCCAAGTGTGCCTAGTAATCATCCACCCATATCATCATAATGCCAAAATCATTCCACACTTAGCCAATCCATCTATCAACATTATCATTCCTATCCTATCCTTTTGTTGTGTAGTGGAGAGAAATCCACATCCCATCTTGGAGCCAATCGAATCAAGTGGAGATAGGATGCTTCTCTACTTCATCAAAGGCTCAAACAGAGGGCAAGAGAACTTCACATGAAGGTATAATGGTTTCTATTGCATTTGATTATATATTTTATGCTTATTTTGATTGAATCTAACCATTAACCCTCTTGTGGATTTTCCCTTGGTCCATTTTGGCATGCCCGATGGGACCCACGTCCCTTTTAGCTAATGATTTTTGTTGTTTTTTAAGAATTTTCCTTGTAGGTTAGCGAATCGACATCTGCGCATGCATTTCGGCATCTTCGCTCTGTCGTTTTGACGTCTCCGCTTTAGTCCTTCAATGTCTTCGTTTAAATTAAAAAAATTCCGCTAACCTTTTTTTTAATTTTTTTCTTAAAAAATTACAGATCAACGTATGCGCATACGTCAATCCACATATCAACTTTTGTGCATGCGTTAATAGATGGATGAACATCTATGCTTCAACGTCTGCGCAAACGTCAATCCACGGATCAACGTTTGCGCATACTTCAACGTCTCCGCCTGGGTACTTTCCAGCTTGTTTTTTAAATTTAAAAATTTGAATTTTTGCAAGCTAATCTTTTTTCTGTGTAGGACCTCAATCAATGTATGTGCCTACACTTCAATGTCTCCTCTTATTCCCACCTCTCAATTTTAAAATTTTGAATTTGCATGCTAACTTTTTTTTTGCAGGGCCTCAATCAACGTCTACACTTGCACGTCAACGTCTTTGTTGTAAGTGCTTATTTTCAAATTTTTGCTAACTTTCCTCCATCCTTGCAGTTTTTTCACATATCCAAGACATAAATCAGACTACTAACACTCTTTTGTAGGATGTTTTGTTCAAGACCATCATCTTTTCCACTAGATTTATTTTCTTTTTCTTGCATTCTAGATTAGCAAAAATATTTACACATGGGACTAAAATTAACTAAGTGTCTTCCATGTCTTGTGCACTTGCACACATGTTTGGTTGGACCCACCATTGTGCTTGAGTATCCTCTTCCCTCACCTTAGCAGATCTTGGGTGTAAGAGAAAGAGCAATCAACAACACCCACTTTTTGTTTTGTAGAGAGGGGTATTCTTGATTGGGGATTTCATCACCTCACAAGGGTACTTCGAATTGGGACACGTCAAGGATATTGACTCTCCCGACGCAATCTCGAGCGGGTTTTTCAAGACACTATATAAATATGTTGGTCAGGCGGCTAAAGTGTTGAGTGAATTTGATGTATGTGGAGGCCCCCTCTGCATCGATAAGCTTAGTTAAAGCCTTAAGTGGCTTGCTTTGAGAAACACTTGTTGGATTGGTGATCCCTCGGAATTACATTAAGAACCTTCTTGTAGTAGCCCAAATCCCACATTCATAGTGTAGGGGATGCGGATCGTACCTCGAAGTTACATCTCATGTACCCACTCAAGATGAGACAAGAATTCCCCATATAATAGATCCTTGGATCTTTGGGGTAAGAGAATCTGGTATGCCCGAGAAGTGAGTGCACTATAAGGGGGAGTCAGTGCTATCAGAATCTCTATCTATCTGCTTCCTTGAGGTATCACTTGTGCGAGAGGCCTATGAATGGTTTCCATCTTCCAGCCTAGGTTGTACATCTGACATGTGTCTTCATTTGTGCAAAACTAGTGAAATTTTGTTTGGGCTAATCTAGGCCCCCTTCACTTTCATGCTTGTCATAAAGCGTTGCCTTGGCCAATGTGCTCGTCATTGTTTGATTTCTCTTGCCAAGAGTAGATACCATCCAAAACATTCCTAAATTTGACCAAATAACCAAACCCTTCAATCTTCACTTTGTCACTATCAAACCCCTCCGCTCAATTCAAACCTCTAATCAATTTTCATCCATCCAAACAATCATCAATCCCCAACTAATATATCTATCCAATCATCAATCCAATCTTGGGTAACCTTCCCCTTCTTCTTCTCATCATCAATTCATTCTCCCATAATCATTCTCCTTCCACCTTTGAGGACTTAGCACATTCTTGGTGTAATTAATTATTCATGTTGGATATTATTACACCTTAAGTTTACTTAGTTACATGCATTTCATAGTAGTTTGGGTATGAGACACTTGGGTGTTTGTGCCACATTGGGATAGTGTGTGTAGGAGAATTTCCACCTTTTATGGTGTGATCTTGTTACTACTCTATCATATCCACTTATAGTGGAGTGATAATTCCACCTTTGGTGGGTGATCCACCTCATGTGGAATATTCTATTGTTTCTCCTACCTACCACACCTATTTCCTACCTACCCTTGTTTCTTATTGAGCCACATGTCATGTTTGTGTGCTCACATACCCATATAGTCTTGCCTATATAAGCAGGCTCATATTCATTGTATTAGAATAACTATTGATCATTTATCTATTGATGAGAATACAGTTTATTCTTGTCCTATATTTTGTCTCTATTTTTAACTTTTCATCGAGCTCTTGATCTTGGCAAAATCTCACATGGTATCAGAGCCATTAGAGCATCATTGGTTCGTCTTTGAGAGGCATTATTGCGGCATTAAGAGGTAGATCTGAGGAGCAACATCTTTTGGAGGCATCCTAGACCAGATCCGACCTCACCATCGCATCTGGGTGGCCTATATTGGGTGAAAGTCAATTTTGGAGCTTGGAGGAAAAATTCAGCCTATTAGGCTCTATAGTACGATTTTTTTTCAAAAAAAAAAGTTGCGAAATATTTTAATTAAAATTCCAATATGTTTTTAAAAATATATCCCAGTTTTTAAGTCTTTATTAATATATATATTGGGGGGGTTGGGGGGGGTAATTACCCCACCCCCTCTGTCGTACTCACGTCTGCAGCTTGCAAGGAGTGACCCCGCCACCATACGTCATCCTCGGCCCAGGCGACGCTGTTTGTAGCTCCCTGCAACCCCCGCTACCTCTGTGCAATGTCCTCTGGTAGCTTTGCAAACTCTGGTAGCCCAGCAAACCTCATGCAACACTACCACCTCTCCTGGCTTCCAGTTGGACCACGCCACCGGGACCTCCCCGACCGCCGCTTTTCGGCAGCTACACCACCGACCAGTCCCTCCCACCTGCAAGTCTCCCGCCAATGCCACCGGCTGTTTTGGCCCCACTAACCACTTCTCTCCCGTCGGGGCCGTAGTCCACTGTACAACGACCCTCCCGGCAGTTGCCCGTGCTGCAGCTCCGACACAACTCCTCCCCGTTGGGTCGCCTCTGTCGCCTTCTGTCCTCTCGGTTGATCGTGCTCCTTCTTCCCCATGCAGACCCCGTGAACCATGCAGCCTCTGCCACATGGACCTCGCCACGTACCCTATCGTATGACACGTCTGCCACATCAGTTGACTCAGTCAACGCCCACGTAGGCATATAGAAAGCACAGTCAGCTAAGACACGTCATCAACACTTAGCGCCACATCAACACACAACAGGCAGCCACGTCATTGCCTAGTCAACAATCATACTGCCACGTGTCAAGACACCTCAGCTTCGTACGCACCTCAGCGCGCCACGTGTACTGACACGTCAGTAGACCATACAGTTGCCACGTCATCATCTGATCTTGCCATGTCATCAGTCTGTACCATATGGATGCCACATAGGTAGGGAGGCGAAGTTTTGGCGATGGCTAGATGGTCATCAAATTTAGGCTCGCATATTGATGACATCATCATTTTTTGAAAAATTATTAGCCCCTCCCGTTGAGCTTTTCAGTTTTGTAGTTCAACTTTGGAAGGCCATATCTTGTTCATTTTGGCTCCTTTTTTGGTGCAATTTTTTTTGAAATGGGATAATTTTTCGTGTAATTTCTCATGGTGGAATTATTTTCTAATTTTGATGGACATATTTTTTAGAAATCTTGTTTTTTGGTGATGGTACCTGTCTAATCCTCATTTCTGCAACTTCCAAGACTCCGTTTGGGCTCATACGAACTCCTTTTCAGGTGTCGCTTTTTTTAAAGTGTATAATGTTTGTCTAATTTCATAATTTGCTATCAGTTTGCAGTGATTTTGAGTATAAATTGTACTTTAAGCATATGGTCCTTTTTTGGCCAATTTGGCACTTGTATTGCATAGATCTATCTTTCTGGTCTTTTGCATTGTAGTTCTTAGCCTATTGGGGAGGTTTCAAAACATAATCAAAATTCCACCTTGCCATTGTTTGCAAGTGGCCTATTGTACACGCACAACATATAAAGTGCCAAAATCATCATTTTGGGGGGGTACTTTGATTGATTGAATTTGAGGGGGCATCTTTTGTGCTTTTGTGCTCTTGTGTTCCTTTCTTTTTGATTCTATGGGTTCTCCTAAGTTTACTCTCTTAACTTCTCATAATAATGCTACTTGGAAAATTGATCCATGGAGTAAACTTATGGAAAAAGGACTAACTCATTATATTGATGGAACTATTGTTGCTCTCATTGATCCTAAGGCTGATCCTGCTACTCACTTGGATTGGCTCACTAAAAATATCATGGCAATTGGTACCTTAAGAAAGTATGTATCAAAGGATCTCATTTTTCATATTAAGAAATGTACTCTAATCAAGGATGATTGGAAAAAGTCTCAAGACTTGAATGGTCAAGTTGATGAGATTAGGGGATATCAGATTGATAGTGATCTCACCATGTTAGATCCCAATAACTTTGATACTATACAAGATTATGTCACTAAGGCAAAAGAGTTGAGGGCACAACTCAAGGATTGTAGCATTGATAAAAAGGATACTCAATTGATCTTCAATTTGATGGCCAAGCTTCCACAAAAATATGCAGCGTTTGTTTCTAGTTTCCAAACCCATAGGATGACAATGGGTTCAAGCTACACAATTCCTACATTTGATGCTTTCACTGAAATGTTGATGATGGAACAAAATAAGTTGATAAGCATGGGCATTCTTAAGGCTTCTAAGTCTCAAGCATTAGTGGCAAATCAAGGAAATGACAACTCAAACAAGAAGAAATGGAAATCAAATCTTAAGGACAAATCATCACCTTCTCCACAACAAGGAGATTCATCCTCTTCCAAGAGGTACAATTCACCAAAGAGGGAGAGACCTACTTGTGCCTATTGTAAAAAGGTTGGTCATGAGGAGCTTCGTTGCCATTCTAAGAAGGTTGATGAGCTCACACACATCCTCAAAAAGTACAACATTGATTTGCCTAATGCCTACAAGAAGGAGGATTCATCACCTTCTACTTCCTCACAATCAAAAGGAAAAGGGCAAGCATTCATGGCTTCTACAAGTGGGAAGACTCACTCTTTTGGGACAAGAAAAGGAAAAGTTCTTTGTGCTACTACAAGTCATGATTCAGGGAGATGGCTTCTAGATTCAGGGGCTTCTCATCATATGGCATCTTCGCAATCTATGTTCTCTTCATTTGAGCCTTGCACCATGCCGCAAATTTTGATGGGCAATAATACATACATGGATGTGATTGGAAAATGATCTATTACCATTGGGGATAACTCCTTCAATGATGTGTTGTGTGTGCCCCATTTGACAAACAATCTCCTTTTCATCTATCAAATCACACATGGTGCAACTAAGAGAATTGTGGAGTTCGCACCTGAGTCAGTTTTTATTAGAGACTTGGAGACTAGACTATCATTGCGAGTGGGGTGGTGGATCATGCATCTCGGTTATATTCCTTTTCAGGTTTTGTTGATGATGATGATTTCACATGATGATTCTGCACATGATGATCACACTTCTTATGATGATTCAGATTTTGAGGAGAGCTTTGGGTACTTGAACTCGGGGATTTTCACATGTGACCCCGTTCTTGAGCCTTGCATTTCATCTCCTCCTATTGATATCACATCACCTATTGCACCTGATGATGCAACGAGTGCGACAGTTTTGTCTTCTTGTGAGTCAGTGCAACAGGATATATCTTGTCTTCCATCTTCAATTTCATGGGATGATTACTTGATAGACATTGCAGGTTTGTTTGTGGAATCCTACATTGCATATTTGGGAGACATTATTGATGATATTCATCTTCTCTTTGATGAAGATGAACCTTCTTAGATTGTTGTGAGGGAACACTCTGACCCTCTTGTTCATTCTCTACATGATCATTCTTTCAAGGTTGATATGATTGTGGATTCTTGTGTACAACAGTTGGAGGAGGTCTCTTTTTGGATCATGTTCTACTTTCTTCTCCACTAGATCTTGGAGTACCTTTTTCAGCAGTGTGGAGCAGTTCACCACCTTTGGAAGGGGTATTTTTTAGCATCAACATGGGGACACTTGAGCAGTTTTCAGAGACTTCATTCATCATGAGTTTTTTCCTACATCTTCCCTTCATGATTGGGGAGACTTCATGGATACACCTTTAGTTTTGTTTCTTCCTGAGGGGAGGAATGTTGTTCGACGTTCGTGGAGCAGTTTCTTCATTCATCATCGAGCTTCTATCATTGGTGCAGATTCTACATTGAGGGGGGGCTACCTAGCTTCTCTTCTTCTCTCATATGGGGGGGACTTTTTCCTCACATAGGGTTTTGTTCCTCACATACTTCTATGAGAGTTCTCTTGTTTTCATCTCTCTTTTGGAGGAGGATTTTTTCCCATTGGGTTTTTCTCTCTTTCCCCACTTTATGAGAGATTTCATTGCATTGGTTTGCATGCATTTGCATTTGTACATGGGTACCTAATATGGCCTCATAGCCGGGACCCATCTTGCATTGCTTAGTTGCATTATAGACTTAAGTGCATTCCCCTAAGTTGCACTTAAGGAGGGGTGTTGGTGTAATTAATTATTCATGTTGGATATTATTACACCTTACTTAAGTTTGCTTAGGTACATGCATTTCATAGTAGTTTGGGTATGAGACACTTGGGTGTTTGTGCCACATTGGGATAGTGTGTGTAGGAGAATTTCCACCTTTTATGGTGTGATCTTGTCACTACTCTATCATATCCACTTATTGTGGAGTGATAATTCCACCTTTGGTGGGTGATCCACCTCATGTGGAATATTTTATTGTGTCTCCTACCTACCACACCTATTTCCTACCTACCCTTGTTTCTTATTGATCCACATGTCATGTTTGTGTGCTCACGTATCCATATAGTCTTACCCATATAAGCAGGCTCATATTCATTGTATTAAATCAACTATTGATCATTTATCTATTGATGAGAATACAGTTTATTCTTGTCCTATATTTTGTCTCTATTTTGTACTTTTCATTGAGCTCTTGATCTTGGTGAAATCTCACACACATCAACCTAATAAAATCCAATCAATCCTAATCAATCCAAACATCAATCAATCAATCAACCTCATCCTAAGGTCAATACTTTGTGAAAGTTTGATTTAGACCTTTATCTTTAATCAATCATCAATTGGCTCTTGTGCTTGGGAAATAATCTACCCCAAGTACCTTTGCTTAATCATTTTGGGTTGATCAAAACCCTAATCCTTTTGCCCTCTTTTTCTTAGGAACGTAAGGCTATCCTAAGTAGAAGAAGGCTTGATCAATTGTACCTTAATCCAAGGGTCTAAATTTTACCTAGCTTGGTTGTCACCTTGCTTTGTGGTCCACATCATCAATTTCACACCTCATCTAAGTCCCAATCCAAGGGCTAAGGTATTATCCTAATCAAATCAATCTTGTCCTAATCCAAGGACCAACCTAATCCAATCAAATCAAACCCAATCCAATCCAATCAAACCAAACCCAATCCAATCCAAAAAAAATCCAATACAATCCAATCAATCCTCAATCCAATCTGAATTCGCTAAGTCCTAATCCTCATCTTCATCTACCACCATCTCATCACTTTTTTCAATCAAGTCTATCCATCCAATTCCAAATCATCTTCCCATTCTCGTCATCTTGAGGTTACCCTTGCAACGTCGAAAGAAAAAGTTGGCTACCCAAAACCCACATTCAAGCATCATGGGTTGGTTTGAAGAAATGGCTATGGAAGTTCAAGGATCACCCTATCAACCATGCACATCTAGCTCATACATGCCTCAAATTTATCCAACTTCTGCTTATTAATGTCTCCCACCCCAACCCACTTACCACGTCAATCCCAATTCATCCCACATTCCTTATCCTTCCCCTACCTTTGACAAGGGAAATCCATCTTATTCCCCATCCATGTCTTCATATTATCCCTCATCTACATACCCCTCTGATCCAATATCTATACCTCCATCTCCTCCCCCATCCACATCCCAATCCAATCTTCCATCTAATCCCAAACCTTCACATAATCCTAATCATTCGAAATCCACTCCATCCCCATCATCCAAGTCCTTTCTTCATAATTGTATCCAAAAAATAGTAGCAAAGGAGACAAAATCCCCACCTCAAAACAAAGTTGCCCAATCTCCCCAAGTCCTCCATCCACCTTCATCCCCTCTTAATCAAGACAACCCTTAATCCGCTAAGCTTCATGATACCACCATCACCCTATTTTCCCAAGTTGAAGAATCCACCTCCTCCTCCATCACACCATCCCCCAACCCCAACCATGTCAAGTGCTTGTTCCAGAGCATAGATTCTTCTCTACCTCAAGATCAAAGCATCACCTCATCTCATGATCCCTTTCCATCTCAAAATTCATGTATCCCTTCCATCCCATTGCATGATCCCCTTCCATCTCAAGATTCAGTAATCCCTCCCACTCCACCAAATGATCCCATCCCAAGTCAAGATCAAGGTGTCGCCTCCTCTCCATGTTATGATCCTAATACATCTCACAATCCTAATATTTCTTCTAATCCCCCACATGATTCTAATCCCCCACAAGATCCCACTCCTACACAAGATCCTATCATCCCTGTCCAAGCTATCCACGAATCCCATACCTATCAACTTGGATCTTCCACCTTTATCCACTCCAGTTTCCTTCAAGAGATTATAATCCCTCCTCTCGCATCTTGCTTGTAAAATAATAAGTATCCCATTGGAAAAAGAATTTGTCAAAAAATGAATTATCGAGGCAAAGGGTTAGGCCTCCATGAACAAGGCATATTGGAACCCCTTCAAGTCAGAGAAAACAATGGTTCATATGGCCTTGGCTACAAAGCTTGTGCTCAAGATGTTGGCATACCTTCCATCTCTCCTAAATACAAAATCCCTTCGTATAAACCAAAATCACACCATCCCCCATCTTCGAAATCCCTTTTGGGTCCTTATGTCCTAAAGTCCATTCCTTCCTCATCCACATCCATTTTGGGTCCTTATGTTCCAAAACTACACCCTTCATCCCTTCCATCCATCTTAGGTTGTTACATCCCTCCATCCACCACTCCATCACCTCAAATAATCCCTAAACAAGACCAAGAAAGGCACACATCCTTGAATTCCTTCCAACATTCTCCCTCCATCATTCAATCCATAAAACCTCTAAGTCATCCAACCTCATCCACTCGTATCATTGGAAGCAATTGGGATGCCAAATATAAAAAGCATAAAGCCAAAAATCCATAAAAATCCAAGGATCAACATGTCCCCTCAAAAAGACATGCTCAAGAAAAGAAAAATATAATCCAAAGAAAGAAAAATAAAAAATGCCACAAAGGTCCAAAAAGAAACAATCAAAAACCATGTGGATTCCCAAACTACTCATAGAAGAAATGCATCTCAAAGTAAAATTCAAATTGGCATCCAAACTTGCTAATCCAAAAGCTCCCTCCACTCATAAGTCCTCCAATCCACCATCTTCAAAATCCATTTTGGGCCCTTATGTCCCAAAATCCACTATCTTAAGCCCACCATCCCCTTCATCTATATTGGGTCCTCATGTCCCAAAATCTACATTTGATCCTCTTTCTAATTTAAAATCCTCTCCTCCACAACTCCACCACCCTTCGAGGTGTGTGTCAATGTTGATCTTCCCAATATTCCCATCCATTTATCCACAAGTCTTTCACAACCCGATCCATTATCCAACATCCATTTTTCATAATCCTATCCCTTTAATCCAATCCTTTGCATGTAAATCCTTATCCCCCCCTTCTTCCATCTATTTCATCTCCCCATCTATTTCTACCAACATCTATGAGCATACCTCCAGTTTTCTTGGTTCAATGAAGCACATCTTTAAGGGATACTATCCATGGAACTAGATGCTTGAGCCCTCCATCCATCCCCTATCACACATCCACTATCTTCCAAATCCACTTATCTAAATCTACTCATCCTCATCCCTATCCATCCAAACTATTCCCAAAAGATTCAAAAGAAAAGAAAAAAAAGAAGTAAAGAGAAAAAAATCCATCCAATAGTTAAAACCACTTCTTGTGGCACCTTGGGTAAGTAACATGATGAAAACTCGATAAACAAGCATCATGTGTAATCCACATCCCCTTGTAGTCTACACTTGGGGGCAAGCTTCATCTATGCTATCCTGCCATCCACATCTTCCATTCCTTATCCACTATCTGCATCATGTCTAAGTCCCTCCCCATTTCCTCTCTTTGATCTTGACTATCCTATACATATCCTCCATCTCATATCCCACATCCTATCCAAATGCATCCTTCATTCATACCTTTTATCTTGATCAATATGGAGGCAAAATAATATCCATGCATGCTTTGGAACACACAATCCTTAATTCCCCTTCCATCCATATCTATTGCACACTATCCTTCCATCCCATTCATCCTTTATCCACTATCATTCCATCCTTAATTCCACTACCTCTAATATGGCGCATTGCACTCCTTTGCAATATAGTTCTTGGATCCCCATTCCACCTATCTTTTATCCTTTACTCATCCATATCCTATCACTATCCATCTACTTAATCCCTCCATATCCCATTCAAGCAATCTCTTCCTCCATTCATCCATTGTTTTACCAAGCCTTAGTTCTCCCTTGTCATTGGTTCCGATCCATTTATCTTATATCTACAATCAAATCCTATCATATTCAATTATATTCCCCATCTCATCCAATCCAATCCAATCCAATCATATTCCCCATCCCATCCAATCATATTCAATCATTAATCCCCCTCCCATATTATCCAACCCATTTGTGATCCCCATCACGTTGAGCTTTATCCACTCAAACTGAGCTTTATCCAATCAAACTAAGCTTTATCCCAATCAAAACTAATCTTTTCCCGTCTATCTTAGCTTATATCGACTTGTACATAATCCAAACACCCATATATACTATGCTAATCAAATCCAAGTGTAAATCCTCTCATCTATAGACCCTGTATAACCAGCTTATCTGTTTCCTCCCATCAATCTATCCACACCCTGCCCATCGAGATGCATCCTTCCCATGTTTGGCAGTTTATCCAAATCCATCACCTGTCCATCGAGATGTATCCTTCCCATGTCCGACAGCCTATCCAAATCCATGTCCTACTCTTGGCAAGAGACATTAGTTGGTCATGTGCATGTTGTTTGCATGTGTAGACACCTAAAATTGTCCTGTCTAATTAAATAAATATCTTTATTTATTTAATTAATTCATTTATCCTCTTCTAGCCTTATTTCTCATTTAAATAAATACTTTTATTTATTTAAATTATCATTTTCCTAAATTAAATAAATATTTTTTTATTTAATTGATCCCACTTCTATTAATTAAATAAATATTTATTTATTTAATTACTTCATTAGCCTTTTCTACATATGACACATGTCATTCATCTCTTAATTCCTACACTACCTACACTCTCATTATTTTCTTATTTCCTCTACCTATCCTCTAATCCTAGCCGACCATTTATCTTTTACACCTCTTAATCTTATCCCTCCATTTCCTACAGTGTCTTCTATATAAGGAGATGATTCTGTCATTATCAAGATCTCAATGATGCTTTCGAACTTTCATATGCAATCAAGCCTACTTGCAACCACATTTTCAATCTCTGTTGAGATCTTGTGCACACATAAAATCTAAGAGAAAATATATCAAGCAAGATCAATGGAGATAGGAAGAATGGAGATCCAAATCCTATTGGACATGTGATGGTATAATCTTTGTGATTTTATTGATTTACATTGTCTTAGGTAATCTTCATATGTTATGGTGGATCTTTGTTGTTGTTAGGCTAGGGTTTTGTGGTTGAATCTATTTAGTCTTTCAATATTGTTGTTTTCATTTTTACCATAAACATTTTGGCACGTCCGGTGGGACTCTTGTCCTTTTGCATTTAACATCTTTTGTTGCAGATTTTGTGTTTTTGAAGTTGCAGATCTGACATTTTCAACAATATTTCGACATTTTCGCATTTGTGCATTTTGGAACTGCGTTTTTTCTTTTCTGTTGTGTCTGTGAACCTTTGAATCGCATCTATTTTTCTGACAGTATTTTCATTTTCTAGATTGTAGGCTTTCATTATAGGCATGTCTGTGGGCAATTTAATCGCGTCTGTGAGATCTAATCGCGTATGTGAGATCTAATCGCGTTTGTGATCATTTTAATTGCGTCTGTGTCCTGTAGGATTTTTTGTTTTGCTTTTTTTTGCAGAAATGCATCTGTGAGGTGTAAAAATGTGTATGTGTAGGGTAGATCACGTTTGTGTTTTAAAAATAAAATAAAATAATTCCTCATGTAGGGTTTTCATTTTCGCCATTTTGTCTTGCATTTAATGTTTCAGATCTGGAATATTTGAGCTAACATCTTGTGATCTAGCTAACAAAATTGGTGCATCTTGTCTTTGAAGCGAATCGCATTGTCGAAGGCCCCTTTTTTACAAAGTCTTTTGGATCTAAAATTTACCTAACTTGTGTGCTTGTAGAAGGGGTATTATTGCAAAACTACTAACAAATCTTTGTTGCAGAATTTTGGCAAGGGTTTTTGATCTTTATTGTGTGCCTTGTTTTCATAGATTACCAAACACTTAAATTGGTGCACTAAAATTGAACCAGTGTCTTTTGTGTCTTGAGTAATAGGCTCTTTTTGTTAATCTCTAGAGGGCTTGTCTCCCCGTGTGGTCATTAGGACTACTAGTGAGGAGAGAACAACCTAAGTGGTAGCGAGGAAAACCCACCTCTTCCGAACCACTATAAATAACTGTATCCATGGTGAAAGCCATGGGTAACGTTTGTTGATTAGTTCATACCGACACTATGTCTCCCCATAAACCCATTTGATCAAATTTATTTGATCAGTTATAGGGCATAACCCCTACCGGCTAAGAGCCTTCTATATTTATAGAGCTGAAAGTGTCATATGTATGGCCACACGAGCGGATGCCCTTACTAGCACCTTTTTGTTTTAGAAATCCAAAATCCTTCTAGTTGTTGGGGCAGGAGGTCAGACCTCTGGAGCGGCCCAGACACATACGGTTCTTAGTAGAGATACAAAGTTTGCCACGGGGAGTTTTTGTGGGCACTGATGCTTGGCTGCCCCGAAGAAGTGAGTGCTGAGGGTGGAGCCAGTGGGGTCAAGCATCTAAGTATCTGCTTTGAATAGCGTAGCCTCCGGGGAAACCCCATGTGGGATCAACAACTATTGTCTTGGCCAACCATAAGAATTGTTCTTGTCTTCTTTTAAACATTCAAACATTCAGGACCAAACATTAAAATATTGTGTCTTCAAGTGTATGCAAAATATTTTTACATCAAACAACACACTTTCTCTGGAGTCATTTGGAGTCTAAACACTTGAAAACATTGAGTCCTCATCAACATTGTGTCCTCTTGTCATGAAAAATAGTCAAAAATTCAGATTTGGTCACAACCGCAACTTTTCAAAATTGGAAAAATTGCATTTAATTTCTGGAAATGCGTATGTGTAGTGTCCAACAGCGTCTGCATCATTTAACCATGTTTGTGAAGGGCAGAAACACGTCTGTGTTATTGCAATCAACATTACATTTACAAAATCCGAGAAATGCTTCTGTGTAGTTTCAAACAACATCCCTGTCATTTAACTGCGTCTATGAAGTATACAGGCACATTTGTGTTCATAATTGGAAAACATTCATAGTCCAACAAACAAGAACAGTTAGTTTCAGACTTATTGAGCTTCCTAGGTCATCTCTTTGTGTTTTCATCTAGCATTCATCATATTTCTGGGTTTCACAAAGTTCATCATTTCTTTACACCTTGCATTACATTCACATTTGTCTAAACTTGAGTCAAAAGGTCACTTGCTTATCCTCATCTTACTTTGTCAACACACTACATACAACAACATTTTACTAAGTGGTCCCTCATCAAGGTTTATCACCTTTGGGTCTCATTTGGTCTTACTTAGAGTCAAGGTCAACTTACCTCATCAAGAGAAACTATCCTCTCTTTGGAAGCCACACCTACTCTACTACATACATACTTGGTCTTACACTTTGGACGTTGCAAGTAAACTTCATATTCATTTACATTCCATCCAACTCTTGGTCTTCCATACTCTTTCCATTTTCATTTAGTCTCACACAACTTGGTCAAGACCTAGTTCATGGTTGAAACCCATTCCCAAAAAGTTAGGAGAGAAGCTAAAGAGGCTCAAGAGTCTGCAAACATGAGTGCATATGAGTATGACAACGATGTCTTCTTCAATTCTGATAATACCACATTACCTGATATGGATGCTTATAGAAACATTCAAAATATTGAGAACATGGATAATACAAACAACAATGATATACACAATGACAATACAAACAACTTTCCTGTACATTCAGCAGAAGTGGAAGACTCCATTATGGATCCCCATTTTAATAGATTGGTTGAAGAAATAATGAGAAGAGATAGACAATATTTTCTACAAGTAATGGCGCAAAGTGGAGCCAAGATTCCTCATGATTTTGACATGTCTCAAATAATGGAACATCGACCTTTGCAAGAACCTCAACTCAACATGGATCAAAGGAGGCCTAATAGTGGAGATAATAGAGGACCACATTTTGTGCCTGAATCACCATCATCTTTGTTTCAAAAACCTGAGGTCCCACATACACATGGTCAAGCTTATGATACTCACCTTCGCAGACCATTATGGAAGTCTTATGCAGAAAAATATACTCAGTCACATACCAATGCTAAGAACCAACCACCAAAGCAATTGGATATCCAAAGGCATATTCAAAATTTGGACACAAGGAAACCCCACGTCAAATTTGGGGACAACACACTAGAACAAACTCATGACATGCCTGTAGAGTATGGTATACATGGACAAAACAGATATTCCATTCCTCATCATGACTCTATACCAAGTTGTCCCTATACATAGCATCACTATAGACCTCCTCCATATGAACATGTGTATGATCAATACCATCCATATATGCAACATGCTCTCCCTCCACCCAATGCCTCAGGCATGGGATATGGTCCAAGAAATTGGTCTCCACCTAAGAACAATTTGGAACAACAAATTAAGGACTTACAAAAGAAAATGGAGGAGATAAATACACTGAATCCAGCTTATACAATGAGATACATATATCCCTATCCATTTGACAAAATCATCCAATGCCTCCTTTTCCTACACACTTCGTAACACCTAAGTTTGATAAGTACAAAGGCAAGGGAGACCCTAAGGCACATATAAGACAATTCTTCACAGCTTGCATTGAGGTAGCAGCAAAAGAAACATACTTGATGAGATTGTTCCCACAAAGCTTAGGTGATCAAGCTATGGAATGGTTTTCCCAACTTCCACCTAGAATTAAGTCATGGGGTGACTTAGTAGAGGCATTTATCCAACATTTCTCATACAACATAGAGATAGATATATCAGTTACCACTTTGTGCAACACCAAGTAAAAGGATGGGGAGTCATTTTCATCATTTTTACAAAGATGGAGAAATCTAGCCAGCAGATGCTCTTGTGAAATTCCACAAAAACAAATGGTAGAGATGTTCACCCAGAATGTCAAAGAAGACAATGGTTATGACTTGATAAAAGCTTGTTTGTCCACCTTCAAGGACGTCATTGAGAAAGGCTTGGTGACAGAGAAGGTCCTAATTGAACAAGGAGTCATTAAGATATTCAAAGAAAACAAAGAGGACTTTAAAGGAAAAGACAAGCCACAATTTTGGAACAAAAACAAAAATACAGTAAATGATGGTGTTGTGGATGCTAATACAGTGAGACCCAAAATCATTTTTCTGGAACAAGTTCTACAAACAACCAAGTGAATCCTCAAACAACTTCCAAACCATGAAGGAGATACACTCCATTGGGAGAACCAATTGAATTGGCTTTCAAGAAGATAGTGGCAAACAAGATCATAACCATTCCTGACAATCCTCCATACGAACCAAAGGTCAAACCAAATTGGTGGAATGATGATGAGTACTGTGAATTTCACAAGAGCAAGGGCCATAAAATAGGAAATTGTCATCGTTTGAAGAACATTATACAAGATCTTATTGATAGAGGTGACATTGAGATTGAAGGACATTCATCCAATCAAGAACGTGAGATGTTTAAAGAACAATTCCTTAAACATGACAAGGGAAAAGCCAAAGCCACAGATGAGCAAGCCAACTATACAAAAGCGTCCTGTAACTATGATTCAACTGTTAATCATATTTCGATGGACAATTGTCTCTACCATTATCATCAAGGACAAAACGCCTAAAAACTCTACCCAAAGACCCAAAGTTGTCCTAAAAGGAACTGGATATTCTTTTGAACCTACCTCTAAATGTAATGTCACAACTCGTCGAGGTAAGGTCACTTTGCAAGGTGCTCCAGCTAAAACCACCGCTTCCTCAGCAACCAAACCTGAGTACGATCTAGTAGAACAATTAGGGAAGACACACGCGCTTATCTCCATCCTTGAGCTTTTACGCATATCTCCCGCACATAAAGCCATCCTTGATAAAGCTTTGAGAGAAACCTTTGTCCCCACTGATCTGAACGTGGATCAGTTTCAAGCCATGGTAAGATACCTTTCTGTTCCACACTCCCTTACATTCACTGAAGTTGATGATGCCTCTGTGAGCCAACCACATAATGCACCTTTACACATTGAAACCTTCTTATACAAACATCGAATAAAATGAGTCCTGATAGATGGAGGAGTTGGTCTCAATATATGTACTTTGAACACAATAATACAATTGGGATATTCAGATAAAGTTGTGAATGCTACAAACAAAATTACCATCAAAGCATATGATGATGAAGAGCGCTCATCCAAGGGTACACTCACCTTACCTCTCAAAGTTGGGCCAGTCACGAAGGATGTGGTTTGTCAAGCCCTTGATCTAGATCTCACATACAACATATTGCTAGGACGTCCATGGATTCATGAGATGAGTGCAGTACCATCTACATATCATCGATGTATCAAGTTCCCACACAATGGAGTTGAAGTGACCATCAAAGCTGATCCTAACCCATTCATATATTGTAACAATCTACGACCTAGATTAGAAATAACAATCCCAGTCAATCAAGAAGTTGTTCCTTCTTTGGCATATGTGGATCCAGAATCCTTGAAAGCTTCCACATCCAAACAAGAAGAGCTCGAAGAAAAATTCAAGGTTAAAGACCTGGGATGTGGTGAGTATATCTTTCATGTTGATCAGCTCCCACTATCTCTTAAGGTATTCAGTCAACAGGAACAATCTATAAACATTTTGTAATGTCAAGGAATTGGGTGTGAACCACCTAGTATTGTGGCTACTAAGTTTGAATGCAAATCTCCTCTAGTGATGCAAGCAACTCTTGATATCAATAGTCCTAAGAGCGGTTCTAGCGAAGAATCTATTGAGTGTATTGTCAACCCTCTTGAGAACTCACATAGCCTTACCATTTCATCCACTCCTTCCATTTCCACTCCTTTCCTAGATTTGGATCAACAAGAATCAGAAAAGACCTTACTCATTGGAGATCAAAAATCAAGCTTTGAAAATAAAAATTTAAAAGTCAAAAATAAAGAAAAGTCCTTCAGTCTAAATCGAAATCAAAAGCTATTGAACTCTACAAAAATCAAAGTCAAGGATAAAAATCCTATGAAAGAAAAAGAACAAGAGTTAATCTCCCCTAATACCAAAATAACTGGGGGCAAAAGTTCTACAATTTCAAGCCAAAAATAATACTTGTTGATCCTAAGTCTCTATCATGCCATCCTACTTTTACTTTTTTTCGCAGTCATAAACCTTCATAACTCATCCACTTGTTTCGCACATCCTTTCCCTTATGGCGATACATCATGGACCTTTAATGGAGCTTCCTCGCGGGACTTTGTTGTCAGGGATGACCAAACTTCTTTAGGTGACATGCATACGGGCCTGTGTAGTCCACACGCTAGTAATTCTATCTCAGTTCCTTTGTCAAGGAAGACAGTCACTCGAGCTACACATCATTCAGTCAAGAAACAATGCAACTACAATCATAAGGTTAAGCCTCATCTATTTGAGGTGGGTGACTTAGTTCTCAAGGAAAATCCTAAAAATTAGCAAGACAGACAGAAGAAGGGAAAGTTCGAACCAAATTGGCTTGGTCCTTACATCATTACAACAGTCTATGGATCCGGTGCATATCAGCTTTTGACACCAGATGGAGAACCTTTGGAAGATCCAATCAACAACATGCACATTCGTAGGTTTTACACATAGCTCTTTAGAATATCCTAATTCAAAAATACAAAAAAAAAATTAAAAAATTAAAAAATGCAAGAAAAAATAAAAAAATTCAAAAATACAAAAAAACCATAAAAAGAAAAAATAGTTACTTGGTAAAAACCTGGCAAATAGGTAAAATAAAAAAAGTAAAAAGAAATTAATTCATCCAACGGTGAAAACCACTTCGGTGGCGCCCTGGGCAAGTACCATGGTGAAAACCGGGTCACCGACGCCATGTGTAGAGACATTGCTCCTCCCTCCTTCAAGATTTCATCTCATCCCGTCACTTTGCACACACTCACAACCTTTCCATCCATAATAAATCAAATCCTATCTGTGGCTAAGGCAAATCCTAAGTCTAGTGATGGGTGTGGAACTAAGAGCATCACACGTTCTGAGGAGTACAGTTTCTTCCAGCTTTCTTCAGTCTATCCGCGCACAATCCACAATAAAGCAACACTTGCATCGCCAGTCCGCAATAAAGTTTCATCTTCTCTGCAATAAAGTACCAGTTTCATGGATTCAGTCAATTCAGATGAGACACAACAACATCAATGGGCTTCAACAAATTGAATCTTTCAACAGACTCAGACAACATTATGGTTCAGTGCTATCTATCCTTTTGTGAAAGTAAACATTGTGACCACAATCAAATATACTTATACAAGTGACAAGAGACACTAAATTTGAGGACTACAGTGAATGTTGGTGTCAAGTCTTGGTTTTCTTTTGATTTTATCTTTTGGTGACATGTCTTTTAGCTTTTCCAGAATGTCTCTAACTAGAGATTCTATCTCTAGGATGTCTTTGACTAGAAAGGCGAGGACGGGGTATCGTCACCTATTTTTCTTTACTGCTTGTGGATTGTCTCTTAGTAATTCTATGACTTGTCCAGGGATATGAGGACACTGTGAGTCTAGTGTGAACCGAGGCATTTCTTGTTTGCGACTGTCTAATCTCCATGCAAATAGGTAAAATGACTTTTTGGGTCGAACATATACCTGGATTGTCATAAGCTATTTGCCATAATAAAGCTCAATGATGATAATAGCACAAGAAGCTCTTTCACTTCCATATCTTCTACCTTCCATCCCCCTTTCTTGACTGAGGAGGACCCATGACCCCACCACTGGACGTCTGTCTCCTGTCTCTCCCTCTAGAGGTCGTCGTCATCCGCAATGGTCCCAAAAGCTCCTAGCTCGCTGATCTTGTGGCACCACTCCATAGTACAGGTCTTGCCAGTAAGCTATCTCCTCTCTTTCCTGCAGAACATAGGCGTATCCGACCCCTATGTCCTCTGTTGCCTATCTCCCTGCCCTCAGTGCTGTCTCAGCCTCTGTATAGTGTTGAATAGCCTGATCCCTCTCCCGCTCAATGTCCCTCGGCTATCTCTTGAGCCTAGCCGTATCCCTCTCCAGATCTTGGATCTCATCTTCCTGTCCCTAGCAGATCTCCCTCAAGGATAGTAGCTCATCCTCCTCCTCTCCTCCCCCATCCCACAACCAACCCTCATGTCGCCTTGTCTAGATAGAGGAACCCACTGATAACTCCTACCAGCACCACCGGTAGCGCCAATCCTGTCGCTGTCATCTCCAGTCTTGGATCCTGAAACACTCATCTCAGTGCATCCATATCTCCCTCCTAATCATAAGAAACTAACTCCCCATCGATCGGTATCCTCAGTATCCTATATACATCCTCTAAGGTGACTGTCATCTCACCCATCGGTAAATGAAAAGTGCAAGTCTCTGAATGCCATCTCTCAGCTAATGCAGTCATCAAACCCATGTTCGCCCGAAACTCAGGCACATACATAATGTATTGCAATCCCATAGCCTCAACTGCTTCCCTATCCTCGAATGTCAGCTTTGATCGCAAACTCTGAGCCGAAGGGAATCTCTCCCATGACTCTAGCATATGTAAGTTCTCCTACAGTCAAGCAAATCAACTGTGTCAATCCTAGTAGTACCCCCTGTTCATCACAAAGTGTTGCTCTTCTATCCTAGTAGTACTCCCTGTTCATCACAAAGTGTTGCTTTGATTCTATCTCCTAGGACACCTACTTGAGTGTATCCTCTTGAGTAGTTTATCCAATTGACAACGTATGTTCTATCACATAATTGTTAATTTTAGCCTAATCCAATTGGCAACGTATGTTCTATCACAAAATTGCCAATTTCTCATAGTACTCCATGTTCATCATAGAGTGCCTTGATCTATCCTATCCTAGGGCCTCTGCTCGAGTATAATCTCTTGAGTAGTTTTTTGATTGGCAACGTATTATCTATCACAAAATTGTCAATCCTATCCCTATCTTCTATCCTAGTCTTCCCTAGAGGACCTGTTTGAGTGTATCCTCTTAGCATCTTATCCAATCAACAACGTATGTTTGTCATAGAATTGTCGATTTGACCTTGAAGACATAAACATGCTTGCATACTTCATAAATGCACCTACTCTGCACAGATGCGCTTGAGTCACATAGACGTGCCTCTATTCTACACATACGCGCTTGTCCTTCATAAACGTGCCTACAATACACAGACGTGCTCGCATTGCATACAGACGCTACTGAAATCATAGACGCGCCTGGCACCAACACAGACGCGCCTTAACATTTTTCCCCCTGCTTGACATTTTTCTAGACATACTTAATGCACATTTATTACACTACCTAGCATGCATTTATGACAACAATTAATGCAACAAAGTACAAGGAGGTCCTGCTGTACTTACCGACTCTCTTGCATCTATTGGCCTTTGATATCGGCGAACGCGATTGAATCTGTGCACCAATGCCATCGCTGCTGACTGCTCTCTACTCTCTCTGCACTCTGATCTCTTAGGTGTGTGGATGACAATGAGGATGTTTTCCCTCGTAGTCTATCTTATAGACTACCCTAGCCCTATTCTCCCGAGTTAGTCTTCTTTATCCCATGACTCTGTCACTTTATCTTACCTTGTCAGTCCATTCTAGCCTTTATTTCTTATCACGAGATTGTCTGCTATCTTTTCAGACATTTTCATCCAATCTCTCGAGGGGGTATATCATTCCCATCTTGGGGCAACTTTGTATCGGTTCATCTTATCTTCTTTGAAATAACGCGACAAGCTGCATTGTCTCAAAGAGGAGCAAAATGTAGACACCTAAAATTGTCCTGTCTAGTTAAATAAATATCTTTATTTATTTAATTATTTAAGCCTAATTCTTCTATTAATTAAATAACTATTTATTTATTTAATTAATTCATTTATCATCTTTTAGCCTTATTTCTTATTTAAATAAATACTTTTATTTATTTAAATTATCCTTTTCCTAAATTAAATAAATACTTTTATTTATTTAATTGATCCCACTTCTTCTATTAATTAAATAAATCTTTATTTATTTAATTAATTCATTAGCCTTTTCTACCTATGACACTTGTCATTCATCTCTTAATTCCTACACTACCTACCCTCTTGTTAGTTTCTTATTTCCTCTACCTATCCTCTAATCCTAGCCGACCATTTATCTTTTACACCTCTTAATCTTATCCCCCCATTTCCTACAATGTCTTCTATATAAGAAGGCTTCCTTCATTATCAAGATCTCGATGACGCTTTCAAACTTTCATATGCGATCAAGCCTACTTGCAACTACATTTCCATTCTTTGTTGAGCTCTTTTGCACACATAAAATCTGCGAGCAAATATATCAAGCAAGATCAATGGAGATAGGAAGAATGGAGATCCAAACCCTATTGGACATGTGATGGTATAATCTTTGTGATTTTGTTGATTTACATTGTCTTAGGTAATCTTCATATGTTATGGTGGATATTTGTTGTTATTAGGCTAGGGTTTTGCGGTTGAATCTATTTAGTCTTTCAATATTGTTGTTTCTATTTTTATCATAAACAGCATGATTCAGATTTTCGCTTTGATTTTTATCTTGTGTCCCAGGACTAGACCTGTTCAGGGCTACTTTGATCATCCTATATCTCGGTATGTCTTGGTTGGTGTATAATGGGGCATAGTTTTTGTGGTATGGTTTGTTTGATGGTTTCTCTTGTATGATCCTACAGTCTCGCATCTACACCATCATTGGTGTTTGTGAACCTGTGTGCATTGAGATACCTATTGTTTGAGAGTCTAGTACATGCATCGGATATTCACAACATCCTAACTTCTATAGTTAGTGGTGTAGATAGTCCATTGCAATCTCAAAACTAGGTTTGCTCTCCACATCTACACAACAAGAAATCCCATCCACTTCATTTCATCCATTCATCTCATTTCATCCATTTATCTTGGAGACTCCAATTCATTCATTCCCCCTTCATCATCTTTATCCTCTTTACATCCTTTCATCCTCGATCCTCTAGTACTCTAATCCATTTCGAGAGCACACCCGTGTTATTAGAACCCGCATGTCCTCTCACGGGGGCATAATGGGATGGGGTTTGGGATAGACTAGCCTAGTCTATGCTCTTGGATCCTTTCCTTGGATCACTAGGTGTTCTAACCACCCCTAGGGTCTCTAGGACTTCCTCTGCTCAAGGAATCCCCTGACCTTACCCAATCCACCCACCAACAACTTGAAAAACTACTCCTAAGGTCTCACCTACTCATGAGTTTCAAGGAACCCTTACTTAGGCTAATAAGGGTTTGGCTTGTTCCACACCATCCTAGGTCTTAAAAAGGTTAGGTAAGGTCTAATACATGGTTTTTCCACCCATTCATGTGCCCCCAAGAGGTTTCAAGCTTTCAACCCCTTACCGATTTCACTATTTTGTGTTTTGCCTACAAAATAGGGCTACAAGGATTGTGACCAATTAGGCCTCCTACCCGGTCCTTTAGGGCTCCCTCTTGCAAACGATGCATTTTCTTGTGAAACCTCCCAAAAGACCTGCTATTCATTTGGCAAGGACTTATGGATTTTTCAGGTTTAGGCCTCCAAGTGTCTATACACTGCCCTAGGTGGATTTTAAGGTTTTTTAAGGGTTTTTAAGAGGGTTTTTAGGCCTGCCAGGGTCACAGCGTAAGTTTGGTGCTCTTGCCACCTTGTCTAGATTGGTGGAAGCTCCTCCTTCACACCAATGGTGCTCCACTCACCCCTCTACAACTCCTCCAAAGGGTGCCTCCTTCTTTGACCTTCCTTGCTCTCCAAGACCTCTACAACTTAACCCTTCCTAGCTGGGCACTGTCCAGTCTCGCCTAGGAGTGGGTCTTTAGATGGCCTCCCTGCATCTTCAAGGGCCCTTCTTGCTTTGAAGTATGGTATAGGTTCTGTACTCTCATTCCCCATGGTTTCATGGTGATTCCACAATGGGGAATGGAGTTATGAGCCCACTGACACAAACCAGTCCAAAACTGGACAGTGAGAAGCAAGTTTACAAACTATTTACAAACACACACAACCTGCAAAACAAAACCTAATCTAATTGCTCACAATGGAAGTAAATACACCATACAAGTCACTCCACATAGTTTTGCTTGAAAATCAATCCATTAACAATCTTCTTTTACTCCACTTGTGCCGACTAGCAACAAAATTGTAGTCACAGTCAAGTCACTTTGCTTGGGTCGTACAACATCTGACATCCAACCCATTATCTTAGGGTTTTAAACTACTTATACTACCCTTTCCTTGGTCTGTGTACCCATATTAGGGTTGTCCACGCTAACCTAAAGATTTTGACCTCTAGGTGGAAAAGTTGCTTGACAACTTTTAAAAGTTGTCATGCAACTTTTGCAACTTTTGAGCAACTTTCTCAATGTTGCTTTTCTTGACTCCTAGACCCATATTGGGCTAACCTAAGGACACCACCATGCTAAGAAGGACCCCTAAACACCTCAAAGGCACACATACCCTCTATTTTCTAGAAAAACTCATCTTTGACTTATGACCCTAAGACCAAACTAGGACCAATGAGCACATGGCTCTTATTTTATATACATTGGCTTCATAAAGAAGCAAGAACACAATCAAAAGCAAATGGTGGGAGCCCTTTGAAGGGTTCTCTTGCACCATACTCCCCCTCTGCAACAAACTAAGGAACTAGGGAGTGAGGAGAGTCGGATCAATGCCAAGTTTCTTGAACTTGCTTTCTTCAACCCAAGTAGCTTCAGACACGGGTTGATCTGCCCACTTTACCAAGTGCTCCTTGTAGACCTGGTGTCTAGTAGACTTCTTCATCCTTGACTCCAATATCTCCTTTGCTATAGGCTACTTCACTTGAGGTAAGGCATTCACATCCAATTCTTGTAATACCTTGGCTTGATTCTTAGTCTACCCTGCTATCTCTCCCTTATACATTATCAGATCAACAACATTGAAGACTGGTGAAATGGCTAAGTCTAAAGGAAGTTCAACCTTATAGGCATTCTCACCATATTTTGCTAGAATTCTACAAGGTCCTACCCTCTTCATTTGCAGTTTAGTAGGCTTGCCACTTTGCATTCTAGATTTGCTCAAATGGACCATCACAAAGTCACCCACCTTGAACTGAACCTCTCTCCTTTTCTCATCCATTTTGGCCTTCAGTTTTTGAGTGGATTCAAGGATGGCTTTCTTAACCTGCTCTTGGACTTCCTTGATGGTTTGAGTGAAGTCCTCTACTTGCCCACTCTTCATCTCCATGGAACCAAGTTCCCTGAGTTCACACACTCCTCTTGGATGTCTACCATAGACAACCTCAAAAGGACTCTTTCCAGTGGTCCTATTCACATTGTCGTTATATGCATACTCTGCTTGAGGAATGATTAGATCCCATGTCTGTCCATATTCCTTAGTTAGACACCTCAACAAGTTTCCTAACACCCTATTGATGACTTTAGTTTGACCATCAATTTGTGGATGGTAAGCTGAGCTAAATGATAAGTTAGTTCCTAGTCTCCTCCATAAAGTTTGCCAAAAATGGCCCATGAACTTGTTGTCCCTATCTGAAACAATGCTTAATGGGAGTCCATGAATCCTAACAATCTCCTTAAAGAAGAGATGTGCAACATAGCTAGCATCATGTGTAGTCCTACATGGAATGAAATGGCTCATCTTGGAAAATCTATCTACTACCACATAGATGTTATCCATACCTGTCTTTGTCTTGGGGAGTCCTACTACAAAGTCCATGCTTATACATTCAAAAGGCCTATTTGGGACTGGTAATGGTTGATAGAGACCAACATTGCTTGATCCTCCTTTTGCTCTTTGACACACACCACATTGCTCCACATACCTCTTCACATCTCTTGGCGACTTGGGCCAATAGTAGTACCTCTGTACTAAATCCAAGGTTTTGTTGACTCCAAAGTGTCCACTTAAACTACCATTGTGTTTCTCTTGGATGAGGTTTTCCCTCATGGATCCTCTAGGCACACACAACTGATTACCTTTGAACAAGAGACCATTTTGGGGAGTGTAATCTGCATACTCACCATGGAAATGGTTCTCAAAATCCTTGCAAACCTTGTAAGCTGATGAGAAGTCTTCATCTCCTTCATAGAGGTCCTTGAAACCTTCTATTCCTATGCTCTGCAACTGTAGTTCTTGAACTGTCAACAACTTCCTACTTAAAGCATCTGCCACCTTGTTGAGTTGCCCCTTCTTATGCTTGATGGTGAAGGTGAAGGATTGGAGGCATTCCATCCATTTCAGATGTCTATTGCTAAGCTTCTCTTGAGGGTTAATGTAACTCAAAGCATGGTTGTCTGTGAACACCACAAATTCCTTTGGGAGTAGGTAATGCCTCCATTTTTTAAGAGACTGCACTAATGCATACAACTCTAGGTTATAAGTTGAGTACTTCTTCTTTGCTTCATTAATTTTCTCACTAAAAAATGCCATAGGTCTTCCCTCTTGACTCAATACACCCCCTACTGCAATTCCACTTGCATCACACTCCAATGTGAATAGCTTATCAAAAGTAGGTAGGAGAAGGATAGGTTTTGTGGCTACTTCTTGCTTCAGTAATTGAAATGCTTTGTCAGCCTGCTCAGTCCATTTAAACTTATTTTTAAGGCCTCCTTTTATGGTGTCAAGGACTGGGGCACATATGCCACTGAAGTTCCTCACAAACTTCCTATAGAATTGGGCTAAACCATGGAAACTCCTAACTTCAGTCCCTGTTCTAGGTGCAGGCCAATACAAGATTGCCTCCACTTTGCTTGGATCCATCTTCAAGGTTCCCTTAGACACCACAAATCCTAAGTAGACCAACTCTTGCTTCAAGAAGTCACACTTCTCTAGGTTGATGGATAAATTCTCCTCATGCAACCTCTCTAAGACTAACCTCAAATGCTCAAGGTGCTCCTCTTTGGTTCTGCTATAGATGAGAATGTCATCTAGGTACACCACCACAAACCTTCCTGTGAAGTCTTTTAACACCTCATTCATCAACCTCATGAAGGTTCTTGGGGCATTGGTGAGTCCAAATGACATCACAAGCCATTCATACAATCCTTCTGTGGTCTTGAAAGCAGTCTTCCACTCATCTCCCTCCTTAATTCTAATCCGGTGATAACCACTTTTAAGGTCCAACTTGGTAAAATACATAGCACCTCCTAAACAGTCCATCAAATCCTCTATTCTAGGAATAGGAAACCTATACCTTATGGTGATCTTATTGATTTCCCTTGAGTCAGTGCAAAATCTCCACTTGCCTCCCTTCTTTGATGCTAGCACTGCTGGGACTGCACATGGGCTCATGCTCTTCTTGATCAGTCCTTGTTCCAATAACTCCAACACTTGCCTTGCTACCTCCTTGTTTTGGTCAAGTGTGAGCTTATATGCAGCTTTGTTAGGTAGGGATGCACCGGGAACAAAGTCTGTTTGATGACTTATAGACCTTCTTGGTGGGAGTTTTGCAGGTGCTCCATCACTTACTATGTCCGTATACTCTTGTGACATTTGCTTCACCTCCTTGGATACTTCTGCCTGCAACTTGTCTTCCTCCTCCTTTGGCTTCACAAAGATGGCACACTCACTGTTTCCTCCTCATGTAGCAAGTGTAAGAACTCTTTACCAGTAGCCAATAAGACACTAGGTGTTCTTGAAGTTCCCTCTTCGTTCTTTGTCAAAGACTGAATCTTAAAGGTTTTGCTATCCTTCTTAAAGGAAATGGAGTTCTCCTCTCCATCATAGATCACCTTCCTATCAAATTGCCAGGGTCTACCTAGTAATAGGTGACAGACATCCATGGGTAGCACATCACAAAGGATCTTATCCTTGTATCCTCCAATAGAAAACTCTACCCAAGTTTGTTCATTGACTAGCACACTCTGCTCATGATTCAACCATGTCACCTTATATGGGTTAGTGTGGGGTATCCTTGTGAGTTTCAACTTCTTGGTTGCCTCCTCTGATATTATGTTATCATTGACCCTGAATCAACTATCACCTTGCAAACTTTACCAAGGATCTTGCATCTCACCCTAAACAATGCTCTCCTATGCTTAGGTTCGTTCTTAACCGGCTGTCTTATCAAGACCCTATTGAACATCAGATTTTCTCCAATCTCTGATTCAATATGGTCCACCTCAGGTGTCTTGCTGCTTGAAGAGTCTTCATGTGCATAATTAACCCTCTTTCCACTGTTTGATGAGGTAGGCTTGTCAGGGCATCTATAGGTCGAGTGTCCCAATTGACCACAATTGTAACATTTCATAGTTGCAAAGTAGGAGTTACCCCTGCCAGTACCTCTACCCCTACTTGGACCACCTTGTGCCCCTCTTCCTCTAGAATGGCCTCCTCTGAGATTGGTTTCACTGCCATGTTCAGTCAACTTGGCTTCTCCTTGGTTCCTCTGCTCATTTGCCTTGCTTTGGTAACCACCTCAGTGATTTATTTGTTCTCTACCTCTGCCTCTACCCCTGTTATTGGAGTCTCCTTTCCTTTTGTTCCTCTCTTCCACCTTGGCAGCAAGCTGATGACTTTTTTGGACAGTGGTAGGAGTCCATAGGCTTATCTCCTCTTGAATGTTCCACTTTAGGCCGCTTAGATATCTAGCCACCTTAATAGATTCATCTTCTTGGACTTTGGATCTAAGACAAAGCTTTTGAACTTCTTCGGTGTAGGAGGTCACATCAAGGTCTTTTTGCTTCAATCCCTATCTCTTCTTATGAAGCTGGACTTCATAATCCTCTGGTAAGTAGTTCTCCTTGATCTTACTCACCATGTCCTTCCAATTGGCAATAGGTAGCTTCCCCATGCTAACTCTCTCTTCTTGCAGGTAGTTCCACCATGTCAAAGCTGCTCCCCTTAATCTTGATTTGGCAACCTTAACCTTTTGAGCCTTTGTCACTCCCTCACACTCAAAGTGGTTCTCCATAGCCTCAATCCATTCCATGACAGTGTCAATGTCCATCCTTCCACTGAAATGTGGCAATCCTTCAAAAGCTTTGGTGTTCAAAGCCTTCATAGCCTTTACAAATGGTTCTTCATTGAACAAGGGATCTGGTTCAGGTATTATGTCATCTATGTCTATAGTTTTCTTGCCTTTATCCTTGGTGTCTTCACCCCAAGGTCCTCGTGTCCTCTGATCCACCACTTCCTGCAGCTTATCCCTTATCTCGCTCATAGCTTCTTCAAGGAGTCTATTCTTCTCCTTCTGCTCTTCTACTCCCTAGCCAGCTCTGCATTAGTGACCATTGTGCTTTCCCCTACTGATTCACCAGAATATAGAGACATACACGGTCCACCAAATCTTTAACAGGCTCTGATACCAATCTGATGGGATGGGGTTTGGGATAGACTAGCCTAGTCTATGCTCTTGGATCCTTTCCTTGGATCACCAGGTGTTCTAACCACCCTTAGCGTCTCTAGGACTTCCTCTGCTCAAGGAATCCCCTGACCTTGCCCAATCCACCCACCAACAACTTGAAAAACTACTCCTAAGGTCTCACCTACTCATGAGTTTCAAGGAACCCTTACTTAGGCTAATAAGGGTTTGGCTTGTTCCACACCTTCCTAGGTCTTAGCAAGGTTAGGTCAGGTCTAATACATGGTTTTTCCACCCATTCATGTGCCCCCAAGAGGTTTCAAGCTTTCAACCCCTTACCGATTTCACTATTTTGTGTTTTGCCTACAAAATAGGGCTACAAGGATTGTGACCAATTAGGCCTCCTACCCGGTCCTTTAGGGCTCCCTCTTGCAAACGATGCATTTGCTTGTGAAACCTCCCAAAAGACCTGCTATTCATTTGGCAAGGACTCAAGGATTTTTCAAGGTTTTAGGCCTCCAAGTGTTCGTACACTGCCCTAGGTGGATTTTAAGGTTTTTTAAGGGTTTTTAAGAGGGTTTTTAGGCCTGCTAGGGTCACAGTGTAAGTTTGGTGCTCTTGCCACCTTGTCTGGATTGGTGGAAGCTCCTCCTTCACACCAATGGTGCTCCACTCACCCTTCTACAACTCCTCCAAAGGGTGCCTCCTTCTCTGACCTTCCTTGCTCTCCAAGACCTCTGCAACTTAACCCTTCCTAGCTGGGCACTGTCCAGTCTCGCCTAGGAGTGGGTCTTTAGATGGCCTCCCTGCATCTTCAAGGGCCTTTCTTGCTTTGAAGTATGGTATAGGGTCTGTACTCTCATTCCCCATGGTTTCATGGTGATTCCACAATGGGGAATGGAGTTATGAGCCCATTGACACAAACCAGTCCAAAACTGGACAGTGAGAAGCAAGTTTACAAACTATTTACAAACACACACAACCTGCAAAAAAAAACCTAATCTAATTGCTCACAATGGAAGTAAATACACCATACAAGTCACTCCACACAGTTTTGCTCGAAAATCAATCCATTAACAATCTTCTTTTAATCCACTTGTACCGATTGGCAACAAAATTGCAGTCACAGTCAAGTCACTTTGCTTGGGCCGTACAACATCTGACATCCAACCCATTATCTTAGGGTTTGCAACTAATTATACTACCCTTTCCTCAGTATGTGTGCCCATATTAGGGTTGTCCACGCTAACCTAAAGATTTTGACCTCTAGGTGGAAAAGTTGCTTGACAACTTTTAAAAGTTGTCATGCAACTTTTGCAACTTTTGAGCAACTTTCTCAATGTTGCTTTTCTTGACTCCTAGACCCATATTGGGCTAACCTAAGGACACCACCATGCTAATAAGGACCCCTAAACACCTCAAAGGCATACATACCCTCTATTTTCTAGAAAAACTCATCTTTGACTTATGACCCTAAGACCAAACAAGGACCTAAACTAGGACAAATGAGCACATGGCTCTTATTTTATATACATTGGCTTCATAAAGAAGCAAGAACACAATCAAAAGAAAATGGTGGGAGCCCTTTGAAGGGTGCTCCTGCACCATACCACTACCTCCTTGTCATCCTTCCTTCCCCATCTCACTTATGACCGGGGCATCGTGTCACCAATCCTTATCCTTTTCATCCACTATGTTTTATTCTTCTTTGATATAACATCACTTCATGATACTATATCAAAGAGGGGGAAAATATAGACATCTAAAATTAATTAAATTTGATTTAATTAATTTAATCCTCTCCACATAATTATTTAATTTAATTGTGTTGCTCCCTTTCTTCTTAAAATTAATTAAATCAAATTTAATTAATTTTATCACTATATTCCAATAATTAATCATTAAATTAATTATTCCCCCATTCTTCTAAAGCCATCTTAATCATTACTTCTTCTATATCCCACTTAGTTGATTAATTTCAATTAACTAAGCTAATAATGTGATTCCTATAAATCACTTATTCTAATCCTCACAGTCTAATTAATTCTTCTAGAAGCATGATTACCATTATTCCTCAATTTAAAATTCCTCCACTCATTCTCTCTCCTCATGTCACATCCTCCTAACTTTCCGACTTGCACTCTAATCACTCATTAAGCCACCTAATCAATCTCCTTAATCATTTGCACATCCCTGATCACCTTGATCCTTTCAAAGAAATTCAAATTCTTTGAATCTCCCCATGCTTCCTCTTCCAAAGGAATTTTTAATTTCTTTGCCCATTTAGTCTTCCCACACATCCTCTTATTTTGGAATTTTTAATTCCTCTCCCCTTTCTCCAAGGAATTTTTAATTCATTTTTTCTCTTCCCAATGTACTTGGGAGCTCTTTCCCATGTACCTTGAGAGGCGTGGAGACAAGAAATGCTTTTATGGCACATCTATTAAATCCCATACCTTGTCCTCTCAATCCTATCCTCCATTTCAAATCAATCTCAACCCTTCATTTTGAAATCAATCTTGGCCCTCCATTTTGGCCCCCTCCAGTCTATAAATCGGGGTCTCCTCCCCTTCATTTTGATCCATCAAGTTAGTAATCTTATGCTATCCAAGTGTGCTTAGCAATCATCCACCCATATCATCATAATGCCAAAATCATTCCACACTTAGCCAATCCATCTATCAACATTATCATTCCTATCCTATCTCTTTGTTGTGTACTGGAGAGTAATCCACATCCCATTTTGGAGCCAATCCAATCAAGTGGAGATAGGGCACTTCTCTACTTCATCAAAGGCTCAATAAGAGGGCAAGAGAGCTTCACATGAAGGTATAATGGTTTCTATTGCATTTGATTATATGTTTTATGCTTATTTTGATTGAATCTAACCATTAACCCTCTCGTGGATTTTCCCTTGGTCCACTACCTATCTATGACAATGACAAATTCATTAATTAATTTAGAAAAATTTACACTTTTATGAAATTTATACCTCCTATGAATTATAAATGCACTAATTATAAAATCAATTAATTAAAGACATAACAATTATTTTTTTCTACACTACCTATTTCTGAGAATGATGAATCCATTGAAATATTTGTAGCAAAATGTATACCTTACAAATTATAGATGCACATATTACAAAGTTGATTTATAAACAATTATTCAAATTTGGTTATACATCTACTTTTTTTGTACACCATCTATGAGAACGATTGAATTATTTGTAACTAAATTCATACTTCATGCAATTATTCCTCTAATAATTGACATTGGTTTATCCTAACATCACACATTAATCGTTAATTTCACACCATTATCATTTTTTAATCAATAATTTCTATTATTCTAAATTATTTATTTAATTAAACAATATAAATATCATTTAATTAAATCAAAGTTAATTATCATTCATAATCTTTATTGTCATCATCAATCACTTAATTTAGAAACTTATAATTTCTATATCTAACTTATTAGCTAACTCAATTTTATTTTATAAATTCAATTCTCATCTTCCAATCAACTTAATTTCCATTTTACAAATTTCTTCTTCTTCCCTTAGTCAACTTAGTTTGCAAATGGAAATTTTGAGGACACATTTATCCATCAAATAAATGAATGTTATCCTTTCATGACTCAAAATTGAAAAATTTCTACTTCTAATTGTGTTAATGCCACTAGTTCTCTAGTTAACTCAGGTTTTCAATCTCATATTCATTTTTTAAGTCTATTTATACATTGTTTTCCTCATAATTTTGAAATTATCCGTCAATCAAGAAAATCTACTATGTTGAATCTATCACTCATTATCTTATTAATGTCTTGTTGTAGAGATCAAGCATCTACATACCTTCAAGGCAATACGATTCATAGAATACAAGAATTGATTTTGATTTTTGTTTATTGTTGTAGGCATCTAAAAATGGTTAACGCTTGTGGTGTCATACTTTAACATGCCCACGTTACCTTCTTTTAGGTTTTTCGCACTTGCTAATACTTCCTCCATGTCGCACATTTGATCTTTATCATCTGTTGGCATTGTGTCATTCTTCTGCATTCTTTTCCTATTCGATTCCAATTTCTCTCATTTGACTTAGGTCTTATTAATGTCAATCCTATTGCTCAATCTATGATTGTGATCAATCTTTCTTATCAATTGGACATCATTATCATTTTTAACCCTAATTGATGTTAATCAGGGTTTGTCTTGAATCATTATCATTTTTAATATTAGTCCTCTTTCTATCAATTATCAATCAATCAATTTGCATCCTTATCAATCTTTATACAATCAACCCTTTTTCAATCATTACCAGTCTTTATCAAACCAATCTTGATTGATTTGTCATCGGTCTCAATCAATCATCAATTCTTGTCAATCTTGATCGATTCGTCATCAATTCTTTATCATTTATCAAATCAAGCCTTTTTGTAAATTTTGATCGATTTGTCATTGGTCTCTATCATTATCAATTTAATCAACTTTTTGGTCCTTGTCATTTATCTTCTTGTTCATGATCATCCTCATTTATTTATCACATTAATCACATTTTGGAATATTGTGACTTATTTCATCCCCTTTCTCTCTCTAAGGGTTTTATGGTTCTTTAATCATTAAATCATATTAACATCTCTTCAGGTTAAATGAATTTATTTCATTTATCCTATGTTTAGTGTCATAATTAAATGTTATGTTTAAGTGGCTATTTGTCCTTTTTGTGAGATAATTAATAAATAAATTTATTAATTATTGCCACATTTTTCTCTCCTAATTTTCTCCTCTATTTTCTCCACTAATTTGTCTCAATATTTTGCTTAATTATGAGGCTAATTTTGTGCTTAATTTGTCATAATTTAATGAGCTATAATTGCTCCATTTTGTCATAATCAATTAACACAATTTTCCTCTCCAATTTGTCATAAATTGAGAAGCACAAGTTTCTCTCAATTTGTCATACCTTGTCATGGTAATTCGTCATAAAATTTGTCATAATCATGTCATTCAATCATGCCAATTTTGAATTAATTGCCTCTTTCAATTGCTCACAACATTTTGGAGACCTTTTCTCTATAAATTGAGCTCTTTTCTCAATGATTTGGATACCAATTTTGAGTAACTATATTTTGTCAATTTAACTTCGAATCTTCTTGCCTTGCTTTCAATACACTTGCAATTGTAGTTTGAGATCCACATACCATTTGATTAGAGAAGTAAGAAGGACAATGGAGGGCATCATTATGAGGGTATGAAGGATGGTTTGTGTTTACGCTTTCTTTGTTTTCCTTGTTTATGCTTTTGTACCTTCATTGATGTGGGATTTTATGGATTCTATTGAATGCCTAACTTTTCCTCTCACAATTGTTTTCAATTTTATTTTTTTAAATTTATTTATGTTTTCTAATTTATGATTTTCATTGTTTACACTTTTGTACAAAATCAATAGTTCTTTTGACTATAAATATTTCTTATTGAAATAATAATAAAATGTTGGCTACGGCCTTTTATCGATCAAAAAAACAAAAACAAAAAAAAAATATTTCTTATTGAAAAAAGTTTGTGGGATAATTGATTTTAATTAGTAAGGCTTCAAATGTGAAGTTTCATCCTCGTGACTTATAGATTCTACGAATAGTAAACAAACAAGCGGCCCTAGTTGACACACTACAAATAACACACTTCATGTGATTGAGAGACTGAACACCTAGTTGAGAGAGGAAGTGGCTATCTAGCCCCTATGATGCACCAATGCATAAGTTATGGTGTATGAGGGTAATTTATGCATTGGTGCATCCTAGGAGTTGGATAGCCATTTCCTGAGAGGGACCAATAGTGGATGTGGCTATTCAATCCCTACGATGCACCAATGCATAAGTTATGGTGTATGAGGGTAATTTATGCATTGGTATGTCTTAGGGATAATTTGCGAGTATGTAGCAATTACATGAAATTTCACATAGCCTCCATTTTTTTAGAAATATAAAATAACCCTCTTTTCTCTCTACAAATAAAGTTTGGAGCTATGACTCATCACAGAACTCGCCATAATCATGTCATTCAATCATGCCAATTTTGAATTATTTGCCTCTTTCAATTGCTCACAACATTTTGGAGACTTTTTCTCTATAAATTGAGCTCTTTTCTGAATGATTTGGATACCGATTTTGAGTAACTATATTCTGTCAATTTAACTTCGAATCTTCTTGCCTTGCTTTCAATACACTTGCAATTGTAGTTTGAGAGCCACATACCATTTGATTAGAGAAGCAAGAAGGACAATGGAGGGGATCATTATGAGGGTATGAAAGTTCGTTTGTGTTTACGCTTTCTTTGTTTTCCTTGTTTATGCTTTTGTACCTTCATTGATGTGGGATTTGTATGGATTCTATTGAATGCCTAACTTTTCCTCTCACAATTGTTTTCAATTTTTCTTTTATGTTTTCTAATTTATGATTTTCATTGTTTACACTTTTGAACAAAATCAATAGTTCTTTTAACTATAAATATTTCTTATCGAAAAAACTTTGTGGGATAATTGATTTTGATTAGTAAGGCTTCAAATGTGAAGTTTCATCCTCGTGACTTATAGATTCTACGAATAGTAAACAAACAAGTGGCCCTAGTTGACACACTACAAATAACACACTTCATGTGATTGAGAGACTTAACACCTAGTTGATAGAGGAAGTGGTTATCTAGCCCCTATGATGCACCAATGCATAAGTTATGGTGTATGAGGGTAATTTATGCATTGGTGCATCGTAGGAGTTGGATAACCATTTCCTGAGAGGGACCAATAGTGGATGTGGCTATTCAATCCCTACGATGCACCAATGCATAAGTTATGGTGTATGAGGGTAATTTATGCATTGGTATGTCTTAGGGATAATTTACGAGTATGTAGCAATTACATGAAATTTCACATAACCTCCATTTAAAAAAAAAAAAAAAAAACCCTCTTTTTTCTCTACAAATAAAGTTTGGAGCTATGACTCATCACAAAACTTGCCACATTAGCATGTCTATTGAGAAGTGTCCTTAAATTGATTTTTATAGATTCAACCAAAACTTGATCATTTAACCCCTAATAATTGAATAAAAAATATTATATTCTTATTTAAAATATAACTTATATGCAACCTTGATGATCTCAATACCTTTTGGTAACCATAAATCTTATTATCTCTAACCTTTATATCAAACACAAATGACCTGATAGTTGAACACAAAACTTCTATTTATTGTTAAGAATAACACATTATTATTCAAAATACAACTTAAATTCAACTTTGAATGATAATAAAACTTTTTCAAAACCATTCATATTTCATGATAAAATACAAGGTATTTATTTTTTGTGATCACCTTTTATATTTATAATAAGACAAATATATAATACGAAGTCCTCCAATGCATATACATTGTTATCTAATAATTGTATAGACAAAATTGCATTTTTTCACATAACAACAATATTTGTTCACATAGAACCTTACTCTATACTTATATTGGATAAATTATAACATTTTATACGAAATAAAAAATATTTATTTCACTTGATGATGAATGTATTTATGATTTTTCTCTACGACATTCATAATTTTTTAATGTTGCAAAAGTAAATCCAATAACCACAAGTACTATAATAATAATAAGACTCTTATCTTGCCCAATTATTGACACCTCTTCCTGTCTAAACTCACAATTTTACTACTAAAAGACCTTGATGTACACTTGAGTTGGCCTAGTAGTGTATAGCTTGTACTCTTGATAAAAGAGGTCACAAGTTCAAATCCTACAAGAAATAATATATGTATGTCTTGTTTGTAGACCAAAAAACAAATCATCCACATCATGAATTCAAACAAAAAAACATTTCCATTACCACTATGCCATGCACTTATATACTTAAATATTCATAATTTAATACATTTTTCTTTTTTTTTTTTAAATTTTTTAATAGGAAATTTTTTCTTTTAATTTTCTAACTTGTTTTAAATTAAATCATGGATTGAGTGAATTAGGACAGACTCTATGATTAGCGCTAAAGTATGCAGTCATGTCCATCAATGAATTCACGATCCACTTACAGGTACATTTGACTCAAAAATAAAGTGCCGATGTCGGCTAAAGTCCCGGCGGTTGGCCGGCTGCCGTCAAAATTTTCCCGGCGACCGGTGAAGCCATCGCTTTCAACTCACGCCCGATGCATGCGATCCACGGCATTGACCATAAGACTTGGCTGACCCCACATTTAACCCAGGCTCAAATTAAACCTTCGCCGTGGTTAAACTAGGGTTGTACAACCCTTTGAAAAATTCTTCGCATAATTTCATACAGAAAGCCTTGGAAATGGATTTTTGAGCGAAAGGTGCGTTACGGATCGGGTCAAGGGTTCGAATTTCGAATTGCGGTGAAAACGGCATAAATTTCTGGTCAGGCAGGTTTTTCAAACGATTCTTTTCCTTATTTTGTAGTTTTGACCATGGAGCAGAGAATACTCAGTAAAAGCGGCGGAAATATTGAGGTGTTAGCCTATATATTGCTTTCGCACAAGTTTTAATGAGAACAAAAGAAAAGGATTTTTTTCTTTTTTAAGGAAATTATTTTTGTACGAATAATTGCGCTGCTCGATTCATGCAGTATAGTGTGTGAAGTCGTTTTTAGGAGGTTTGAAGAATGCTATACGTATTTGTGGCATTCCGGCTGGTCAAAGTTAAATTTTCTGGAAATTTACGGTTCGTTTCAAGCATTTCGTCTCTCTCCCTCCCTCTTTCTCTGTTATTTTTCAAAGAATACGCTTATCCGTAAAAGAAAATTTCAGCTCTCCAAAAAATGAAAAATAATTGTCGATGCTGTTCCAGCTAATTTTTCTGAAAACTTGCGGTTCGTCATAGGCATCTAATTTATTTTTCTTTGTGTTAGAGAGATATTTCCAAAAAAATTCCAAATTCTTTTTTCGCTACAAATTTAGTTGTTAAAGGTAAGGTTTCCGAAAGCTTAAGGATCGTTTTGTATTTAGTGTCTATTTTCTTTTTGTAGGCCTTTTTTTCTCTCCGAGAATTACTTACGTACGTTCGTTTCAGCTATGTAGGCTCTCAATTTTACGAGAATATCAGGTTCTTTTCTTTCATATATTGCCTTAATTTGTTCTTAGCTAAATTATTTTTCCAAAAATATTACTTGTTTATGTGCTACAGCTTGTGAAAGCTCAATTTCCCTAGAATTTTCGGTTCGTTCATGCATTTATTTTCTATATTATTTGTATGAAAATACTTTTCCAAAAAACTTACGGCTTTTTTCCTGCACACCTGGCCCATTTTTCCCTGAAATTTACGGTTCGGTTTGGGCTTGAAATTTTCCTTACTTTGCAATGAAACTTTTTCAGTTTTTTCACATATAAAGAAAGCTACCCAGTAGGTATTTTAAGCTAGCTTCACCGACGCTTTGTTACATTTATGCATTTCAGTTTGTAAAGTTTGCGCTTTAGAAGCCTTGAAGCAATGTTTTGAATCGTCCAATTTATACGTTTACAATTGTTTTAAGTGTTTTGTATTTCGGTATATGGTTCTGAAAATTTGGCCGCTCAGAAATTTGTTAACTGCTTTGTTGCATGAGTTAAGTAAATAAGCCTTGGAAATCTATTATGCCTTCGATTTAGGTATGTAACCTCGTCAATTCATTCATTTATTGACAGGTTTCATGTCATATTTTACATACACTGTCCGTGGAGATAAAATATTGGTTTTTTCTCTAACGGTTTGGAGTGTCTGGAAATTTAGTGCAGATGTTGCAAGACTATATTGGTTTAACCTGCACAAATATTTTAAACTGATTTTATGAACTTGCAAAATCTTTTGTAATGAATATTTGAACTCGGAAGACCTTCTCTGCTCTGAATTTCTGCCTTAATCTAAAAGTTTTGGTTCCGGATGCTTTTAATGGAACTGGACAATTCATGTCTGACAGTTTTTTTATTTTTTGAAAAGGAATTGACTGTTCAATAAAGAAGTTTGATATTTTCTGTTTATTCACCCGCAAAGTAATATCTCCTGATTCTAGGAGAGAGATTGTGTCATTACTTTTGGCTTGACTTGCAGGATCTTGTAAATGAATAGTCTGCTGGTATCTCATGGGAATCTGCTAATTTTGATCTAGGAATCTTCATCTTGTTCTTGAAAAATATGAATTGATTCTGTCTTAATTTAGAAGTGGTAACCATTTCATTCCTTTCTTTGAACTTTTAATCATTTGAGTTTTCTTACCAAGTCTAGGATAGGAAAAGCGAAAAGCTTGCAGTTTCACAGACGGGAAACTTATGTTTTGAAAAGGAAAAAAAAACTACAATTTCATGAAAGGAAAATTGTATATCATGGAAAATGAGAACAAAATGCTGTTGTCTGATGTGAAAATGTTTGTCATAGGTTTTGGATCAGAAAAATGAAAAAAATACTGTTTCCCAAATGGAAAACTTCTGAGCTGTTGTTTTACTTGTAAAATGTAAATAGGTAGCGAAATCAATTCTGGTTTTTGGTAAGACACTTTCTTTCATTCAACTTTGCAGTCTCTTTTAAGTGGAACTGGAGGTTTTAACCTTTACTGGTTTAGATTCTAAAATATACCACTGCCTCTATTGGATGAATTGGCCATGCTTGAAGTTTTGCAGTTTCTCAAAATGACAAGTTTGCATGCAGATTCATTGATGAACATCCCAATTTTATGTTCCCCATAACAAAGAAAATTCTTAATTCTCTTTAGATGTTCACTACACATAAAAACATGATGCAGATTCTGACTTTAATATCCTTTTCAAGGAGGAAGTTTGTTGTAGACTCTGGACATCTGGCACAGATGGTATTTTATCTCAATTTGACAATGATGATGAAATTTGGTTTGTGTTTGCAGGATGATGGAAAACCCATCAAAATCCCTTGAGGATATGTTTGTCCGAGGTAAAAATTCCTGGTTGGGTCATTTTCTTGCCTTTCAGATTGATTATTCAGAAGAATTATTGCACAGGAGTTTCAATTCATTACAGTCGCTGCAATTGAGAAGCTTTATGCGTGTGATGTGAAAAAGAAATTTGATTTTGAACCGGTGAGGTATAGGACTCAAAGGCAAGCCTATACTTCGTAAGACACCAGTACAGCTGTGGGAAAATTCTCCAGTATGGAATACACACCAGTAAGAGGAAGTTGGGGATTACACCTAATTGCTGAGGGAAATGCGTCAGCCCTGCAAACAGTAAAATCCCAATAGTTTCACCTCTGCAACCCTGCAGGAGGGTTTCTTATACCTGGTTAGGAGTGGGCTCAAAGTCTACTGAATGCTCATTGGGTATAAAATAGAGAAGGAAGCTATTTTTGTATTCCATGGAAGAGAGTGTCATGGGTGAGGAAGATGCAGCTGGGGATGGTAACATAGATTGCCAATATCCAAAGAAATTTTGGAGATCTGCTTCGTGGTCCTCCTCTCGTTCTGCACGCCTAACACTAGAACCTGTAAATTGTGGTAGTATACATTCATCTGGGCAGGTTGCAGAAAGGACATCGACCACATTGCAAGGTCCCTGCATTCCTCTCACCCCCCGGTCACAGCAGAGTATCAAGGCCAGGTCGTGTCTACCACCTTTGCAGCCTCTTTCAATCACAAGGAGGTGTTTGGAAGAATGGCCTGAAGCAGGATCTGATGATATTGGAGAATGGCCATATTGTACAACACCTAGGGGTAAAAGAGATGCTGGGAAGCTACTAAATGGTCCAGACATCACGATTGACTTGGGATCAGTTCAAAGGAATGTTGAGCCGACAGAGTTAAAGCTAAAAAGGGATAAAATTGCATTCTTTGATAAGGAATGTTCAAGGGTTGCTGAGCATGTCTATCTGGGCAGTGATGCAGTTGCCAAAAATAGAGAGGTTCTCCGTCAGAATGGTATAACTCACGTGCTAAATTGTGTGGGTTTTGTTTGTCCAGAGTATTTCAAGCCAGATTTAGTGTACAAGACACTGTGGTTGCAAGATAGCCCCTGTGAAGATATCACAAGCATACTGTATGACGTATTTGATTATTTTGAGGAAGTAAGAGAACAAGGAGGGAGAGTGTTTGTGCATTGTTGCCAAGGAGTTTCTCGATCAACCTCCCTGGTAATTGCATATCTCATGTGGAGAAAAGGTCAGAGCTTTGAAGATGCATTTCAGTATGTTAAAGCAGCCCGAGGTATCACAAATCCTAACATAGGCTTTGCTAGCCAGTTATCACAGTGCCAGAAGAGAGTACATGCTGCGCCAATGAGTCCAAGCTCTTTGCTAAGGATGTACAGAATGGCCCCTCATTCTTCATATGCACCCCTACATTTGGTTCCAAAATCAGTCAATCCTCCTGGTTCAGATGCATTGGATTCTAGAGGTGCTTTTATTGTACAAATACCTTCTGCAATTTATGTCTGGATAGGAAACAGTTGCGATCCTGTCATGGAAAGGATGGCTGAGGCTGCTGCTTTGCAAGTTGTAAAATATGAGAGAGCTCAGGGTGCAATTGTTCTCATAAAAGAAGGGCATGAAAATAGTGAGTTCTTAGATGCTCTTTCAAAAGCCCCTCATTTAGTGGATGACCATGACAAATCAGAGAGTAACACATCAGAAGATAATTTAGAAGGATTTTGTTCTGGTAAAGATCAGGTTGATACAGTACACGGAGTTGGTGTTGGAGACAAAAGGGTAGAATCATATAATATAGACTTTGAGCTTTTCGGAAGAGCAATAGCAGGAGGTGTTGTGCCTCCATTTTCATTCTCAGGAACAGAAATTGAAACGCATCTGCCAGCAAGAGAAACTGGCTGGGGTAAATTGCGACGCAAATTTGTTTCTGGCAGTGTGAAGGAGCTTGTTACAGCGTCCAAAACAATAGGTGAGACGTCTGCTCCAGAATTGGATGCACAAAATGATGACACAGCTTCTCATGGGTACAGAGAACTTTTGTCCCCAGGTCCCATAAAACCTTCAATTTCTCCCTGTCTTTCTCCTATGTCAATATTTTCAGTTTCTAGGATTAATTCAAAGTCTCCATCACCTTCACCTTCACCTTTCCCTTCACCATCCAGTCTTTCATTTACTCTATCACCCAGTTCTTCTGTTTGGTCCCCATTTTCGTCATCTCAGTCACCATCTCCTGTCTCAAATTTATGGGAACCCTCTGTCAGAACCATCACACCCTCTGAGATTATTGCAAAGCCAGTATCATTTCCATCCAAGGGTCCTCAGTTCTCTTTAGCACAACGCAGAGGAAACAATTCACCATCTCTAGACATACCGACATTAATCAAAGTTTCAAGTGGTATACGAATAGGACCTTGGATTTGTTCTGATACCCCTCAAGAAAAAGATAACAAGGCAGTTGGTTCAGATTTTCGATTTAAAGTATTTGATGAAATTTCTCATGATTTAAATGAAGAAAAACAAGAGAAAAATCTGGAAGACAACCACCCTACTCAAAACAAAGATGTTTGGCATGATGAACAATACAACGGGCAGAAAGAATTTCAGAATTCAACCAAACAAACTTCATTACCTGAAAAATATTTCTGTGACGCTTCCTCAGAATATGGGTCATCCTGTATAACTAGATGGGAGAAGGAGAATGCCCATAAGCGCACGAGTCCTGTATTGTACAAGTTGCCCAATATGGAAATGTTTAATGTCTTTAATGCAAATGATCTTGATCATAGAGCACGCTTCATTTTACTGGCACCAAGAAAGGCATGTGATGATTTGAAGTCTTCTACTGTACTCTATCTGTGGGTTGGTTCTGATCTGGTTCTGGACAGCAGCTTAGGCAGAACTCTGACAATAGAGAGAGACTGGGAAAGAGTTGGTCATGACTTCCTCAAGCAAATGGGTCTCCCACTGGATATTCCTATCAGGGTAGGCACTAGTATTTCATAATCTACATGATGATAATAAATGGGCATCCCATATTTTTTTTTGTTGTTGTTTCTATTAAATAAGTTTTGTTTGCATAAATATTTGCCACCTACATGAGAAACAAATTTGCCGCCAAACCATCAGGGAGGCTGTCCTTCCACCTACATACAAATTATGAAGTAATCATATAAGTAATTGCATAAATAGGTGCTATCAAGCAATTGTTGTCAAATTTGGACCAAAAAAAAAAACAGCAAATAGCTAGTCTATAATCAATAAGAAGAGTAATGATGTTTTTTTATCTTTTGCAATAGTCTTAAGGCTATATCTAATAAGATTATGTATGAAGCTCCATGGCCACCTTTAAATTTTTATGATTTGGTCTAATGTCCAGCTCTGCCTTTTTGAATAATAAGTTGAGGGTATATTGGCAACCTCACGCATAAAAAGATAATAAATAAACTATACAAATACAACAGCCAGATAAATCTGGACACTGATAACAGCCTCTAATGGCCAACTACAGGGCCTAACTGCCCTTGACCCCACAAAAGGCGAAAAAGGGCCACTAAACTAAAATCTGATGCCCTGGAGCTGCTGTGCAAATGGATGTGCCTAAACTGAAGAAATAGAGGCCTAACCAAATCTGCAATTAGCCAGATGGCCCTTAAACTTCTCCAGTGAGAACACATTTCACACAACACCCATTCTCCTCCTCCCTTAGCATGAGCACTGTCAGCAATATTAACACTAGGCTCTAAAAACGAGTGTTTCTCAATCTGAATCAAGGCATTTCTTGAAACAACAGGAAGAGTGAACAAACTAGGAATCTCCAAACACCCAATTGCAGAGAAGAATCTGCAGCCCACCTACATAAACTGCAAGATCTTGACAAAATGGAAACCAGTTTCTCTTTCTGAGAATGAATCAAATCTCCATCTGCTGGGCTATGAACTTCTGGACAAATGTGTTATTGGTTCCTCTTTTGTTCTGGTGTTATCTTCCTCCAAACTAGTGCATGAACTAACATTGTCTACAAAAGCTAGAACTGTTTTTTAAGATCCAGTCCTTGATCACTAGATCATGAGTGTGAGCATCAAGTGTATCCTTGAAATAGGCCAAAATGGGGTCCCTGATCGGTTCCTCTTAGAATAAACCAATCCAGTCTGCCAAGCTTCTTATTGGTTCCTCTTCTGCACCAGTGCTATCTTCCTTCGAGCTATATTGTACAAACTGGAATTGCTTACAGAACGCAAAACATTTTTTAAGCTCCATTCTTTGACCACCAGATTAGAAGTGGAAGCATCCAATTTATCCTTGAAATTGACCAAAATGGAGGCCTTGGTTTTGAGAATGCCGGTATTCCCAATCTCTCCTCACCTAGGATAAGCTTAATAGACTGAAGGGTATCGACATTAGGAATCACGAAGGTTGCCCAGAACTGCTAGTCTGAGATAGCATTGCTAAAAGGAGAATTGCAGGAGGAAAAGGCACACTGCTGCATCTTGAAAAAGCTAAAGCTTAAGAGCATGCCGAATACCTGTATAGGGTATCCTACAAAGCCAAACACAATTTAAAATTAAAACCTTTCTTCCAAAACAAATTTAGAAGTGATTCACATAGAGAGAAAGGCATGGTTATTGATCTCTAACAATTGAGAAATATGCCCTGACTGATGGAGTATATTTTTTTTCCCATTTTTTTACATTTTGTCATTTTGTAGTCGTTGTCTTTTGCCCTTTTGTTGTATATTTAAATTGACAATGAAAACGCAAACGATGAAATTTTGTCAATTGTAAGTTGATTCATGTGACATCTCCGTTCAGCTCTAACATTCTGAAATATTTTTATATAATGAATTTTCTGAATGCCTTATCATATGAATAGTTCAATTTTCCTATATTTTAAAAATTTCTCTGTTTTTTTACAAGGTCAGAAAAGTTCTCTGATGCCACTGTTATGTTTCAAAAGCTTGTTTTAATTCTTGAAGCAATGCCTGAGTTATTAAATAACAAAAATAAAAAAATGAGCTCTTACAGTTGGCAAAACATTGTACTTAAATCAAAATAATTGCAACTTTAATGGCACTGTTTTCTTAAAGAATAATTAATGGGAGTTCTATTACGGTCCCCACTGTTTGAGAGAGCATAAAATGTAGATTACGCTGGGAGAGAGCATAAAATCAAGATTACAAAGACAATAAACATCATAATCAATAATCAATAAGTACTGGAAAAAAACCCTCAGATTTTATACTTATAGCAGAAAAACTCTTATGACTAATTAAGGAGCAAAGTGTGATATATAGTATTCCAGCCTTTACAAGATAAAAATTACAGATATTTAAATATCCCATAAAACAACAAGATGACAATATATAGGCATGCAAAAAACCATAAGATTGAGTATCCAAGAGACCAGCATAGACCAGCATCTACAGTAATACAAATGTTGCAATTTTCTTCAGTCATGGTAATCCTTCTACGTCTATTTGTCGGTGGAATTTTTGATTTACTAGTCTTAATTAATAACCATTATTCCTATGGATTATCTCAAGATTTGTTCCTCATTATTAAGTTGTTCTGCATCAGTGAACCTGAGAGCTCTTGTAAATAATAGGGTGTTATCACTCTGGCCTTCTATGACAAATAGTGATGGCAATTTGCTATAATGTATATCTCTTTATCTGTCTTTTTCTTTAGATCTGCTGGAAAAGAGAGCCATATGACTCTTTGGGTGGATAAGAAGTCCAAGAAAGGGAGTATGTGGTTTCCCTTCTACTTCCATATTTAAATGAATCTGACTGTGCATAGACTCTGAGAAGCAATCTTCAATCAAATCTTGTGGCCACTAAGGGTGTTGAGGAAAGCACAAAATCCTTGATGGGGCAGGAAGTGTTTCCCACAAATGGCTGCAAATTTCTCAGTTAACTAGCCAGTAAGGTTGTAGGTTGGTAAGCCTTTAGTGTTCACAAGAGGCCCGAGGGGGGACTCAGGCTTGTGTGTCTGGAGTGCCCCATAGATTCTAGGCATGACAGGGTCTTGAGGAATCAACTTAGATATTAGTTCTCTGCTCAGTGATTAATTATTGACCTGCTGTCATCTCACTTTAACTTCTTTTAATGGACTTTCATATACTAAATGAAATTAAATGGTATGCTAATTCATGGAAAAGACACCTTTGGACGGTACATAAAAGTGTTTTTATAGAGAAGGTATGGATGGCAGCTTTAGCACAATATCTCCAAGCAGTTTGTGTGTGCGTTTCATTTGGCTAACAACTTTAGTCTCCTAAGAAACTACCTTGGAAGCCAACATCTCCAAAAGTGTTTTTCATTAAACTATGTTTAAATAAACTCTTACCACTATCATTGAAGTCCAGATATTTACCAACAACTTTATTAAGTAAATTTTTTCATCCTTGCTTTGTACTTTTGTTTTTTGAACTCTTGAGTTCCACAAGGCACTTCTTTAGACCTTCTAAAAATGGAGGCCTTTGGAGATTCTATATTATATGTCTACCATAAACATTAATAGTGACCAGTGGGGGCTAGTGGGCTATTTATTTCAAGAAATTGTTTCTGCTAGGGCCTCTCCCATAATGTCCAAAAAAAATATTTTTATACCACTAATATGATACAAAATATGGAAAACAAAATCTGAAATTTTGATAAAAAATATGATATCTTTGATACCAATATTAGGTTCTTACGAAGAAGCTATATTATAGCTCAGAAAACTTGGTACTTAAAATATGGAAGTTCTGATATGAAATCACAAATTTGTATATGATTATTATTTATAAATTTAAAATTTTGAACTGCAATATAAACATTCCAGATATATGCACAAACGAAATTGAACTTTATTGTCTAGAAAGTACTTTCAGACAATGCATAAAGTTATCTTTCTAGAGAAGGCATTGACGTAGGCATGGGTCCAAATTATCAAAGCAGTGAGGGTGCTATACTAGGCCAATAATATTTGTTTCCAATGAACTACGTTGTAAGCTGGATTGCCCAAAAAAGTCTCCAAACCTAACTAAAACTATTTTGACTGTTTTTAAAACATAACTTTGGTGCTCTTGTATATACTAAAACCGTTCTAGTTACAACCTTGTGTTTGAAGCTATTTGTTGCAGGTTTTAATTATTGTTAGAAAATTTAAAATACACCCAGTTAAAAACATGAGATTGAGACCCCATAACTTGCACTCCAATGTATGGGATAACCTTCAATGGTAGCAATAGTGTTGACTTTTAATCTTCTATCAATTGAAGCAGTCAATGTTGTAAGAAGGAAATGGGAGAAACTGGCACATGTTGGAGTTCTGTACATGCTTATTTATTAACGAGGTAACTTATTCTGTAAGTTAATTATTTTGTTTCACATAATTAACATACAATGTATAACTATAAGCTATTGAACAAAAATGTCTTATGGCGAATACCCCACCTTAATGGATTGACAAAAACACATAATTAGCTCCAAGATTGTTTCAAAATTTTACAAATTTATCAGGCCCAGTTGATTTAGTCATTATTATGCTGTCTGCTTCCAAGTGACACATTAGTGAAAACAAACATTCTTCATATCAATCCACTTTTAAATGTTGTGATAGTGAACCTTAATGTGTTTGGTTTGGGAATGGAATATTGGTTCTCCACCAACTTCAAAATAGTCAAATAATTATAATGCAGCAAATCTAGTGTGAGTGGATCCAGTTGCAAGTCATATAGTAGCCATTGCAACTGTTTGGCCTCACAGTCTATGCTAATGTCCACCTCGCACTCTACTTGAGTGGAAGACAAGGCAATACCATGTTGGAGTTTGCTTTGCTATAAAATAGCTCATGAATGCATGTCAAAGACACGGTTAGTAATTGATTTCTTGTTTAAATAGTGCTGGCACAGTCAGAGTTAATCTAGTCTAACATCTTGAATTTTGAAGATTGTTGTTACAAAATGTCCAAGTCCAGTGTACCGTTCACACATTAGAGTGCTTGTTTTACTGCTTTCTAGTGGACTAGTTTCAGTCATGACAAGAATTAAAAAATACATCTAATAGCAATACAAGATCTGGTTTGAGTGGATTTAAGATAGATTAAATTGCCCACTAGCTATCTAAATGCTGATTCACTGACTCGGGGTGAGTCAAGGTGCAAGCTGAATTTTTAAGACTAGGCTCCATAGTTATGTACAGGATTACATTCTTTCATTTTGAATTTCTCATGCAGATTTTTGGTACATTTGTCCCAAGAGACAAAGGTTGCATGATCATATGCTAAAAATCTACACCCTAGCAATAATGTTGGAGGCCAAGTCTGTCATGTCAATAACTAGGCATAAATCTGATTTTAATATCTAAATGGCATAAGAATCATATAACTATCATCATTGTTTTTGACATAGAGATTCATATTAGTGAAACTTCTTAATCCAGAATCATGTAAGTGTTGATAAATTTTTATGTACCAGGCTTGTGGGGTCTGCTTAAGTTCAACAGAAGACTTGACCAAGATGGTCCTTGCTTATCACCTGTTTTACCATATAAATTTCCTTGGCTATATGCTTATTAAGAAAGTGCTCGATGATGGCGTGTGCGAGGGTTGCAAGAGTCGAGCTAGGGCATCCGTGCCCTAGCTCATGAGTGGAATGTGTTGGTTGTGCGCAAGGGGGAGGGCAGTGTATGTTTTTGTAGGGAGGGGTGGTGTTGTTTGTAGGTGCGATTGGTGTAGGAGGCGAATCGAGGGTGGGGTGTTTGCAGAGGAGTGTGGTTCGAGCTTGTTTTTGCAGGCAACTTTGTGTGGTTTCTGCGGGGTGAGGTGGGCTTGGGCTCGTGCTCTTGTTTTGGAGGAGCTTGAGAGGAGTGTGTGGCAGGTATAATCGGGGAGTGGAGTCTCATCTCCCATAACCGTTTGGGGGGTGGGTTTTGCTGTTGGGTGTGATGTTTAGTTCTCGAGAAGAGGCCTCGGGGGCATCTCCCGGCTTGGATTTTCGAGCGGCTTTGGGCTCGAAACCCCTAAATCAAGGTATTAAGACCTTTGATAATAACCTATTTGATTCAAATTCGGGGCTTGCTGGCGCTGGTATGTCCAATGGATCCCGGATTTCGAAGTTTAACAACTGTCTTGAGAGATGCAAAGAGAGGTCGAAATTGGTAATTCTGCTTGAGATGATTGTCGAGGATGTTGAATATTTTTCAAAGCATTTGCTTTACTGCAAATTTTTGGGGATGAGGGTTTCTTTACAATTACTTCATGGTCACTTTTAATTGCATGAATGATCACAATCGAGTCTTTGAGGGAGGCCCCTATTTTTATAACCAGGTGGGGATGTTCATCAAACCTTGGCATGCGGGATTTAACCCTTCGGAGGAGCTCCCGAATCAGGGCCCAGTGTGGGTTCGATTACCTCGTTTTCCGGTGGAATGTTGTCGAGAGGATGTGTTGCGAATGCTAGCTTCACTTTGGGGAAGCCTGTTGGATCTTCAACGCAAACCTTGGGGAGAAAGGTAATGACTTTTGCTCGCATTTGTGTTGAAATTGATCTTAGTAAGCCTTTGCCAGATGCTATAGATATGTGTGTGGGCTCTTACTGTTGGGTCCAACAGCTTGATTATGAGACTTTACCTTTCCGGTGCCATCTATGTCATGAGTATGGTCATTTGCAGCGCAAGTGCCCTAGGTTTAAATCGGCTGAGCATCAGCCTCAACAGCCGTCCCGTAACCTTGATGGGGCTGATAAAGGAAAAGCTTCCATATCTGGTGTGGCTGTGGGTGCTGATGGTTTTATCCCAGTTAAGACAAAGAATAGGAACCAAGGTCAAAAGAGGTCTTTGCAGGAGAGTCAGGAGGAGGATACCTTTAACATATTTAAAGCCTTGGATGATCTTAACCAACAAGAGGTGAATCTGGGGATGATTCCTTTGGATTATAGTGCAGCAGGGTTGATACTTGATAATGTGAACTTGGATACTACCCAGGGTCTGCAGGAGGTTGGAAGTCAACAGATGGAGATGGATCAACAGGTAGTGGCTCAGAAGGGACCCATCTCTAGTTCTGAAGTGAAGATGGTTGGTGGGGATGTTTCTCTTGCAACACAGAAATTGGACTCTGTTGGGGTTAAAAGTAATAAGATCTCTTTACATCTGGGTCTTCTTCAGAAAGACATTAAAAAAGGTGCAACGGAGAAGATTTCAAAGGTTGGCAAAAAGGAGGACTTGGATAAGATCAAATTGATGGGGGAGAATTTGGTTGAGTCAGGGTCAGGTGAGACTCTGGATTCTCATTTTTGTAATCCCCTGAAATGATTGTGCTATCATGGAATGTGAGGGGCTTGAACAGTGGCCCTAGACAAAAAGCTATTTGGGAATTGATAAGGAGTCATTCTCCTTATGTCCCTTTCTTGCAGGAAACTAAATTATCTGTGGAAAGTATGTTGGGTCTGGTGCCAAAGCTATGGGGGAGAGGCGAATGTCAGTGTATTGGGGCATTTGGCTCCTCTGGAGGTGTGGCTTATCTTTGGAACCCCTTGAGGATTCGTCCTATATGGTGGGTTTCTTCCAGATCATCTTTATCCGGGGTTGCCTCTAGTCTTGAGATTGGGGAATATATCTTGCTTACTAACATTTATGCCCCCACTTATTTTCAGGGTAAGCAGAATTTGTGGTCTCATATTACTTTTATGTGTGGGTTTTTTCCTTTTCATTCGTGGATAATGGCGGTTGATTTCAATGCCATCTTAGAGTTGAGTGAGAAAAGGGTGGTGTTATGCGGGTGGAGCCTTCTTCCTTCCTTCTTCAGGATAGTATATCAACCTTGAATCTTGTTGACATCAAGCCCAACAATGGTCTGTTCACATGGAACAACAGGAGATTAGGGGAGTATTGGATTGCAGAGAGGCTGGATCGCTTTCTGGTTTCTAGTTTTTGGGTTGGTGGGGGATGGTCCACATGCTTTGAGATTTTAGATTGGAAAGGTTTGGACCATTGGCCCATCAAATTGGTGTCCTCTTCTGCTTGAGTCGCTCGCATCCCTTCATTCAAATTCTAGCTTATGTGGTTGCGAGATTCTTCTTTGCAGGTTTATGTTGCAGAGTGGTGGAAGAAAGGGAGGCTAGCCTTTGGCACTACTATGTACACTTTTGCCAAGCAGCTGCAATTTAAGTTTCAACTTAAACGGTGGAATCGTCAGTGTTTTGGTAATATTTTTCATGCTAAGACAACTGCTCAATTAGAGTTGAATGGCATTACCAGAGAGATAAGATAGCATGGATTGTCAGAAGCCTTGCTTAGGGAGGAAGTCAGGGCAGTCAAGGATTTAGAGGAGTGGGAGCTTAGGGAGGAGATCTACTGGAAACAGAGAGCTCATATTGATTGGCTCCAAGCGGGGGATAAGAATACGACGTTCTTTTTCAATTCAGTGAAAGCAAGAAGACATGGCAATTCCATCCCTGTTCTGGTTAATGATAGAGGTGAGCAGTGTTTATCTTTGTAGGAGATTTCTAAGGAGTCAATGCAGTTTTTTCAATCCCTTTTTAGTGAGGATTCTCAGGGGGAATCGGAAGAGGAAAATCAGGTTCTTGCTTGTATTCCTTCTCTAGTTACTAGGGAAATGAATGAGCAGCTTATGGGACCTATTTTGTTGGACGAACTTGAGATGATTGTTTTTCACATGAAGAAGGGGAAGGCTCTTGGACCGGATGGGTTTCCGATTGAGTTCTATCAAGAATTCTGGGATATTATCAAATTGGACTTATTGGAGGTGGTTCGAGAATCCCAGAGGAGTAAGTAGATGCTTTGGACTTTGAATGCAACTTTCATTGCGCTCATCCCCAAGTGTGATGAGGCTGATCGGTTAGGCCAGTTCCGCCCTATTTCTCTCTGTAATGTGATTTATAAGATTATTTCCAAGTTGATAGTGGAAAGGTTGAAGAATTGGCTTGGGGGGGTCATTTCTGAAGAGCAGAGTGGGTTCGTGGAGGGCCGTCAAATCTTGGATGGAGTGGTCATCACTATTGAGACCATTCATTCTATATGGCATCTTCCAAGGAAAAAGCTATGTTTATCAAGCTGGACATGGCAAAAGCTTATGATAGAGTCCGATGGTCCTTTCTCCTTTAGATTCTTAGGGCCTTTGGTTTTGCTGATGAATAGATCCAATGAGTTATGACCTCTTTCTCTGTGCTAATTAATGGAGATCATACTGAGTTGTTTTGTGTGTCCAGAGGTCTTCGTCAAGGGGACCCTCTTTCCCCGTACTTATTCATTCTTCTGGCCGAGGGTTTGGGGAGATTGATTAAGTATAATGTGGGATTGGGTATTATTCATGGTTGGAGTTGGGGTAATGAAATACCTCCTCAATCCCATTTGCAGTTTGTGGATGATACGACCCTGATGGGACTGGCTAGGATCAGAGAAGCTATAAATCTGCGTAAAATCTTGGATGTCTATCTTGTTGCTTCTAGCCAGTTGATCAATGAGGATAAATCTTCCATTCTCTTCTTCAACACACCTGGAACTATTCAGTTGAGGATTGCTCATATCTTGAGATTCCAGGTCGGTTCTCTTCCCTTGACTTACTTGGGTATTCCTATCTCTGTTGGTAATCCTCCCAGGGACTCTTGGCAGGGTATTTTGGACAAATTTCGCATGAAGGCTGAACATTGGACTAATAGATGGTTATCCTTTGCTGGGAGGGTTCAACTAATCCAATCGGTGGTTCATGCTCTTCCGATTTATAGGTGTATGCTCCAAGTGGCCCCAAAGTGGTTTGTGAAGGAATTGGACTCTTTGGCAAGACAATTTTTATGGGCAGGCAACCTGTCCTCCTATAAATGGAGTCTTGTCAAATGGGACTTGGTGTGCAGCCCGAAACAATTGGGTGGGCTTGGCTTAAGGCAGTCTACTTTATTTGGGGAGGCTTTGGTGGCAAAATTGTATTGGAGGTGGTGTGTTGAACAGGATCAAGGCTGGGCTAGGATTTTGTCTTACGAGTATATGCAGAGGATCCCAAAGGAGGAAATCCCAAGATATCCGCTTGCGGGAAAAGGCTCTACGATTTGGAGTACTCTCAAGAAAGGAGTTGCATTGATAAAAGGACTTTTTTGGATTTGTAAGAGGGGGGAAGAGGTGCTATTTTGGTTCGATTCTTGGGATGGCTATCCCCCCATTATTGGTCAGTTTCATAATTTAGTGAATCTTTGCTAGAGGTTCCTAGAGGCAGGGTGGTCTAGAGTGAGCGACTTTAAGTCTGTTTATAAGTGTGGGCAACTGGAGATGGTGCGGTGGAAGGATCCTAATGAATAACCGATTGTTGGTATGGAGGAAGATTGCACTGAGCTTCATGGCATTTTGGCTAGTAGACATTGCAGTTCCCTTAAGGATAGGGATAGACTTGATTGGTCCCTGAATCCTAAGGGTGTTTTTACTGTTGCCAGTGGGTACCAGGAGCTGTTGTTCCGTAGCTTGGAGGGGAGGGAGGTGCACTGGTGGAAATATGTTTGGAACAACTTCTCTTGGTCGAAGTGTAACTGTTTTGCTTGGACTTTGGCTTTGAATAGATGTCTAACCTGGGACAATATTCACAAGCGTGGGTTCCACAGGCCTTCCATTTGTGTTTTGTGTGGTAATGGAGAGGAGGATTCCTCACACCTGTTCTTCAGATGCCCTTTCTCGTTGGTGCTCTGGCATTACTGGTGGGGTGTGTGGAAGCACCCTTGTGTTCACGCGGATTCTTTGGTGGAGTTTTGGAGCAGTTTGGGCAAGCCTCCTATTTTGTCCTCTTTTCTCCACATTGTCTGGCACATTGGGCCCATTTTCATTCTTTGGCAGATCTTGCTAGAGAGGAACAAGAGGATCTTTAGGGAAGTCAGACTGTTAGTTCAACAAGTGTGGAATAGAATCATTGGAATGATCAAGGAGATGGTGGAAGCTAAATGTGAGGTGAATTTTCCTCTGGATAGAGGAGAGGCTGATATTGTGAGTAGGTTGGGTTTGCAGGAGATGTCTCTTGTCTCAGCTTGTGTCAGGAGAGGTAGACGTGCTAAGCAGAAGGTTCAAAGGGTGGGAAGATGGTTGCCCCCTCAAGATGATTCCATTAAGATTAACACCGATGGCTCCTCTCAGGGTAATCCGGGTCTTGCTGGGATTGGGGGTGTTTGTAGGGATTGTATGGGGGATGTGGTTTTTTTCTTTTCAGTGCATAAAGGGCAGCAGTCTAATAATTTTATGGAGGGACTTGCAATTTTCTATGCCTTGGAGCGTGCTTATGAGTTGGGGTGGCGTAAAGTTATCTGTGAATTGGATGTGTAGATTATTGTTAATCTGTTGATTGAGCAGAAGGTGAATGGGATTAATTGGCAGGTGGTAGGGATTGTGCACTAGATTTTGCAAATTAGTGCTATGATGGAGAGGGTGTCTTTCATCCACATTCCTCGTGAATGGAATAGAGCAGTGGATTGTTTGGCTAAGTGTGCTTCGGAACATGGTGATGATTGGAAAGTTGAGGGTTGGGAGCATCTTTCCCCTGATTACTATCAGGACTTGCATAAGATCTTTGCTGAGGATATGGATAGTTATGAAGCTGGATGATTTCTGGTTGGGTTTGTTGCTCTCTTCTGGAGCCTTGTGGCTCTGGTTTTCTTGTGTAATGCTGGTTTCTGATTATTGATAAAGTTTTTACCCCTTCATTCAAAAAAAAAGAAAGTGCTCTTTACATCCATTTAATACACTTCCCATTCAAACTGAGCTGCAATGGAGTGTCTAATAAAAAAGCGACCTGTTTGACAGTATGAGCAAAGGTCTCCTAATTTAGTTGGTTCCTTTTCATTATGCGTTGCCTTTGGCAACAAAACATGACATTTACTTAATTAAAGGACAATTTGCTTTGCATTTCATCCTATAAACCCTTTGCATGTAATGAGCTACTCTCTTGGAGGCAACTCTACCAACATACTAGTATGACTCTTCATCAAGGCATAATTACCATCCTTCATGGTGGCTTCCCAGTTGGGTTTGCCTTCTCAGGAAAGGTATTTGGCTCATTAACCTAAAATGAGATCAATGAGAGACCAAAGTTCTCAAGCTCGTTAGAACCAACAATTTGCTTTCCCAACCTTTTGGGCCATGCATTCATTGGGGAAGTTCATCCTCCTGCACATTGTAATGTGGTGTAATGCCACTATGGTGCTTTCTACAGTTGAAGTTGTGAAGTTGAGATGTTAGAAAAATACCTTTTGACTCACGACCTTGTCCAAATCGGGAAATTGGGATTCATGTAGGATTGGGGATAAGCTAAGTTACCAATTTGGGTACGGATACGGAATCGCGGAATTGGCCCAAAAAAAACCTCCTTGGGTACGGGTATGGGTACATCGGTACACACGCGCACACACATATGTATGTATGTTCAAACATCAAAATTAAGAAAATATAAACTGTATCAATGTAGAACTATAAGAAGAGTAATACTCATAAATCCATAATTGCCAATAAATAGAATGTTTTGATAGCTCATTCATAATTTGCAAAAATGAAAATACTCAAGTCTCAAAATGTCATTACACAATGCAAATACAAATTATAATCGTTTTTAATATTTATTTTCTTCAGCAGAAGCATCAAGGTCAATCACAATCAATTGGATTGCCATTACTACTAGCTGTACCTAGTGTAGAAGTTGGTTCAATTTCATTTTTCAAACATTTGACAAAATGCCAAATCATTAACAACATAAGGAAAGCGATTTCACAAAACATAAGCAAACAACTGCTACATATGCATAATGTAAATCAACTGAAATCAATCTCAGTAATGTTGATATAAAGTTTACTAACCCCGTGTTCATAGGTATAGCTCACAAATGCAACTGAAATGATATTTAATTGCTTGCTTGCTGGCTTATTCTGATAAAAAATGCTGTCACAAAGTTATGAAAGTGAAATTGAAGTTTTAATTTATGAAATTAAGTTTGGGTACGGCCCTTGGTACTTCTGGGGTGCTTGGGTTCTTTGTGGGTCCTTCACAGAAGAACCCACAGAGAACCCAAGCACCCAGGAAGAACCCAAGCCGTACCCGAACCCGAATCGTACCTGTACCAGGACCCGGGCTAAAACAGAAGAATCCAGTATCTTAGGGGATAAGTTTACATTATCTCATTGGGATCTATGTAGGATTGGGGATAAGGTTACATTATCCCATTGTTTACCTCCCTGGAAATCAATGCTACTGGTGTGTTATTGGATCAGATTTCAACAATGAAACAAAAGCAAAACCATTATGGGGCATATCAATGGATATTGCATGTTGTTTAGTAGCAGCAATGTTTAGAGCAATTCTTTCCCTCTTCTTTATCTCTCTATATTAAAAACATAAAAGAAAGAATCACCTATTGGTCAATTTAGAATCTCTAATACAAACAATGCAGTTAAATTTAAAGCAATAAATTGGTTATCAATACTTTTATTGATTAAATTTTAAGATGAAACATCAGTGAAGTGCAATGCAGAAAAACAAATATTAAGCTTGATAGGTGGAGGTTTAATGTAGAATTGCAAGCAGGGCCCATCCATATATGATATAACTATTTTATTAATTCCTTTCATCATATTAATATAAGTGGATTGGCCGAGCTTAGTTTACTCTTGTTCATGAATTTAATTTATACTGGTTCAAAATTGGCATCTAAATACATCAGCTAGACTAGAACAACCCCCCCTTCCCCTCCCAAAACAAAAAAACACTTCTACCTACATCATTAACCTATTAGAAATTGCACTAAAACATGAACTCCAATATTTTACTGTTTTTAGTTTTAGGAAGTTAAAAGTGGGAATGATGACCCAGTAGTAGTGTTTCTCCCACCTCTTCACAGGGTTATCCTCCAGAGATAAGTTTTTATTTTCGCCAGTTTCTTTTACCAAATATCATTATATTTTAAAAATTTACAAAGTATAAAAAGTGATTTTAACATTCTTCTTTTTCTTCTCTTCATTCCAATGCTCTTTTCATTTATTAGCTCTAAAGTTAATGAATAGCCCTAGTTGATATGTATGTGTTGGTTTCCCGATCACCTTTTGGAAACATTATCCAAAGTTTCAAGCTGAGTAAGGATTTAAAACAAATCTGTCTATTTTGTACAGATTCAGCTCCATCCACTCTCTAATCCTTGGCATCTGTTCCTAGAATTACTTTTTTTTAAACTTTGGAAAATTATAATTGTCACTTCCAGAAATTTTTTTAGACGAAGTTATATTTCCTTCACTGTTGTTATCTTGTGTCAAGCTTTAGTCTGCACTGAAACTCACAATAAGCTCTGAGGATCAACATTTATGGTTTTTTGAAAAATGCACTTCTCAACTTCTTTTTCCATGTGAGATTTTCCCTTTGATTTGACTTTTCCCTTTCTGTGAACAGGATGAACCAAATAGTAGGGAGTTTTTCATTCTTTATAAATAACATATATTTTGCAAACAGGACGAATTCTTTGCCTTTCAAACATAACAAACAATCAAAATGAAGTCCGTTGCTTGTTGCTTCTAGTTTCTTGGTGTAAATATTGTTATTAGCATCTGGAAAAACAGACGCTCTTGAAAGTTAGCAGCAAAATTAGAAGAAATACAGAGGATCATGATATCATGTTATTAATGTATGTTAACATAATGTCTATTCAGAAACTTTTTATTGTAACCCGTAACCTGGACAGTTACATGTTATTTAAGTACTAAATCATAGGACAGCTTAGATGTACAGCTGTCATTTATCAATATTAATTTAACAGGTTTTTTGGGAAGGGTTGCAGGTATAAGGTGCTATTCAACAAAGTTGCATGGGACTTGCACCCAGCGTCATTTGTATGTAACAAAATGGGTTTTTGGGGTGCTCTTTGTCATCCAAGCAACTGCATTGGTGAACTTGCCACCACTTTTAAAATATGAATGTGCTGTGGAGGACATCCAAGGCAGTAAATTGCAATATATATTAAAAATAAAACAAGATTTACTGTGCATGTGTTGGTATGAATTGAGGTAATGTAGGAGTGTGTTTTCAGTGCATATATTGGTATAGGTTGAGGTAATTTTGGGCTATGTCTACAGTGTGTATGTTGGTGCAGGTTGAGGTAATGTGGGGGTTTGTTTTGTAATTGTGAGAAGCAGTTGTGGTACTTTTCAAATCTGGATGTGCCCTTTCTGAATGTTGGGTGAAACAAATTGTAATATAAAATAAAAATGACATATATAGAACATTGAGACATATAATATATTGCTTAATCCCCAAATAATCAAAATAAGGTGACTGGGTGTTGGATGGTTTACTTGAATATTGTATTGATTGTTTTTTAATTTTTATAAGTGTACTATATTTCACACTCTATTTCTATTCTCTTGGGTGTTATCCTTGCATGTATAGGTGCTATTCCAAGTACAAAAATACTTATAAAATAATTTCATGGTTATGGAGAGATCTTTAACTTACTCCTTTTGCTTTCTTCTTATGTTGTTTTGCAGATAGTTAGAGACGGGGAAGAGCCAGAAGAATTTTGGGGGCACTTCAGTAATTGTTGAGGTTGGTTATGTGTATTGAAAGTTTATAAGGAAGCTGGATAATTCAGAGAAATTAGGATCTTGTACAACTAAATGTTTTATTTAGTTGGTCTGGATGTTGCCTACAGCCATCCTTCTCATAAGGTACATTCAATTGCAGTTTATATTTGCTTGCTAATAGTGCTCTTTTATTTTCTCCCTCAGCATTGCATGTGAAATTGCATTATCTAAAGTGGTTTTCTGCTTTAGTTGGAAAGATGGAATTGTGCTTATGGTCTTTGGCGATGCTAAATTTTTTCATATTAAATCAATTTTCTTTCATTGATGGCAGTAACTCATTCATCAGGAGTTAATAAGTATCCATAAGATGCAGTCTACCACAACTGCTTGTCTAAAGGAGTGGTCATCAATGTGGTCTTACCAGAAGGATTTGTATTTTTGGTGAGTTGTTTTACTGTGTAAGAGCATAATTGATCACCCACCCATTACACTTTACAATCTTTGTCATGGTACATTATATCTAGCTGAGAACTTGGGTGATCATTGTAATCAATGTCTCATCTTAAGCTAGATTACAACCAAATGGACTACAGTTTCTCGTTGTTTTTTCCACTTCAGTCAAGACATTTGTTCAGAGCTTCATGGTTTGCCTAAGGCAATTGAAACAAGAGAGGTTTTGATAAGAGCTTCCTTTGTTTCTTCTGCCTTATTTTGTCATCAGTCAAACTTAATACCAAAGAAGGAAATTTTGGTTGATAACAAGAGGCACCTTATATTTTTCTTCAAATAGTTTTGCTCTTGATATTCAAGAGTACAGGAAGCAAGTGACTTCAAAACAATTGAAACTAAAATTTGAATTGTGTCTTCTGTTTCATTTAGCTTCATTAGCTTCTTGTTTGAAACAAACCAAATTTAGTATCCTATGTTATTTCAGCTGCTCAGATGTACAGCCACCTTTGACTGCTGAAGAGTATTTTTGCAGAAAACATTGTCAAAATCTGTATGAATCAAACAACAGGTTTATTAAATGTAAATATTTGAAACTTTGCTGCAGTCAGTCAGAACTTTGCAGTTTGTGGTTTTAATATTTTGCTAGTTGCTTAAATTGCTGAATGAGTTACAAGACAAATATGGAGAATCAATTGATGATTGGAAGTATAGCGTTTCTTTCCTCTATCCTGCATGTTAGGAAGTACTTTCCACCTTATTAAGCAGAAGATTTGATACTAATATAATTGTGGATTCCTACTATAAACTGAAGACCACATTGTACGAGGAGAACTTTTGCAATTGGTTTTAAGTTAGTGGTATTTTAACATATCCTTTACTGATGATATATTTTGTTTAAAGAGTCTTTATATACTATAGTTCAAATGTAGGGATTGCCAAACATTATTCCCTGGTTCTTGATGCATTAATGATATTTGGAGCAATAATGATGCATAATAGAAAGGGGAAACATTGCTTGATGTTAAATACTGAACTTTCTAGATGTATATTTGTATTGGGTATATCGACCCAATTTTTTTGGTGATTTTTGTGCCTTTGAATGTCTTTCGAATCCTCTTCCAATTTGTTCCACTCTCTTTGCAACACCATTTTGTTGTAGAGTATATGAAGAGGTAAGATGTCTTTAGAGTAGTGTTGTAAACCTTTTCATCATTATTCTCCTACTGTGTTTGTGATGTCTCCTACTAGGAGGCTGCCAATTCTCAATGATTAACGTACATCACTATGCATTTAAATCAGATTAAATCAAGAAACAATTAATGATTCATAATATATTTGACAGTTAACATACTTAAGCCCCAATTAATTACTTCTCTCCTAATCATCAACCCTAAGGAGGATGGGGAATTACTTGTCATAGGGTGCTTGGAAACCAATCTACAAGTAGGCTCCCTCAAGGCTTCAGGACCCCGTCCATATCTTATCTTGGGATTCACCCACCATTTGAGGAATTACTCCGCCTCTCCCTAACAAAACCAACCTATCCTCTTAAGGGGCAATAGGGAGTGATTGAGGAATGGGCTAGAAGTGTACTAGCTTCAAATGGATTATGAATAATTATGTAATCAATTAGATTAAGCCAATTATTATATAAACTTGAATTACCGATGTAAATCTTGTTATTTCTGCAATAATGTATAAGATAAGAATAATTATAATATCTATATTATAGGCCCTATATCTGCCTTAACTCTAGTAGTATTCAGATGTAATTATAATTGTAAATAAGTATTTAATTTTTAATCAAGATCATCATACCAAACTGATATTTTCAACAATGGCTGCAATAATCTGCCAGCTAAGAAATTTGATCTGCCAACTAAGAGATTCAAACTGCATGGATTCTGATTTCTAATCATTTGATATGATGATCCTTATCCCAATAATGGACTGCCCTTTTATATCTTAAGGAGGGACAGGGAGTCACCTTCTTTCCTTTGAGACCCGCCCCTTTGAAATGTTATGTCTCTTGGTTGACCCGATGCCTCTTCATTCATAACTATTCAATGGTTACTGCCGTTGTGGTGTCTGATGCTTTAACTAATGATATTGCTGACTAATGATGTCTTCTCCCTTGTTCGTGGATCAATAAACACAAGTCGATGCTATAACCAACTCTTTGAAGAATCAAATTACTGTATACTTATGTATTGGTGCAGATTGAGGAAATCATCGCAGCCCTATGAAGATTATTACTGGTTCTGCATATTAATTCTTACAGAAAATTGTGATGTCTCATAAATGAGACGATTTTCTGATCAACGATGTCTCTTTATTTATTTGTTTCTGCCTTCTTTCATGCTAGAAGGCGGATAACAAGTAGTTGATAGGTGGGGACATGACAGTGTTTGTTTGAAGTAAGTTGATAATTTTTACATCTTTCTTGTCATTTAAGTGCATATTATATTTCTTTAGAAAATCCTTGAAAGATACTTAGATTTCAGCTTCAGTGTTTGATGGCCTAAGGTCTACATCTCTTGTTATGTTTACTTGTCTTTAGTGCTGTTGTATTTAGTTGCATCGCTTAGCTAAGGTTCTTTGTATGAGTATCTACTATTCTAGAGGTTGGTTAGCATCTCAAAAATAGTATCCCTGTTCTCATCGTTGCTGCATGCATACATTATGGAGTATGGATGTTGTTATTTTTTGTTGGCTTCATGTGCAAGTGCTGGTATGTAATAATGAAAATGTATCATGCAAATGGTGAGAAGCACTTTTGTGCCCTTTTTGCCCCTTAAATATTTGTTTTTTGAATTCGGAGTCTCCTTGTAATGGTACAGAAGTATGTCCTTTACCATTTATAGCAAGCTCATGTGGAGCTGACATAGTCACACCATGAAACTCGGGTTCACAACACTTTTTCTGTGCCTGTACCCATGCCTCCTAATGACTATGCTAAATATAATAGCACACCTTGCATTGCCCTTGGTATCTAGATATTGTAGTTTGCACATCTTGATATAGCAGTACTGTTGGTTCATATCCTTCCACATCCTCCTTCGAAAGGATAACTCTGTTCTATCCACATCTCCAAATGGTGTCTTACAGCATTGAACTTTGCATATTACTTGTTATAGTTCCTCCAATTTAGTTGCCCATCTAACTCGTTTTTGGGTATTTCTCTTATTTGCAGTGGAGATCCTCAAATTTAGTTCTTGGTATCAATGATATCACAGCTTGCATACTTCTGGCAACTTTATAGTTTGTCTAATTTAGTTGTCCAATTCCATTCTCCTGGTATTTCTCTTATAAGCAGTAGGCATCCTTCAATTTAGTTCTTGCTATTATAATTATTGTACGCTGAATATTACTGGCCATTATAGGGTTTCTCCAATCTAGTTATGCACTCCCATCGTCTTGGTATTTCTCTCATCTACGCTATAGATCCTTTGATCAATTCTTGCAATCAGTGGTATTGTACTTTTTATAGATATTTGCATTTTAATTTTTACAATTTAGATGTCCACTACCATCATCTTGATATTTCTTTTAACTGCACTAGAGATCCTTCAATTTAGTTCTTGCTGTTAATAGTTTTGCACCCTATGTGGTTCTTGCCATTATATATTCTGTTCAATCTAGTTGTCCACCTCTATTCTCTCCAATTTAGTTTTATCTGTTGCAATAACTCCTTGCATAGTTCTTTCTATTTTTACATTGTATTTAATTTAATTCTCCAATTCCATAGAAAGAACTATGAAAATTCATACTGCATTTATACTGTAGTAAACTGTGAAAATTCAAGCCTGCAGGTCATTTATAGTTATATTTATACCCATCCCTGTACCAGGACTGACAACTTAGGCATAGAATTAATTGGAGGATCTTTACAGAGAATAAGAGAAGTACTGAAAGGATATGGAAGTGGACATCTAAATTGGATAAACTATAAAATGGTCAGATCTACCCAAAGTGTTGCACCACTAATTGGAAGAAATAATTCGAAGGATACCTGCTGCAAGGAGTTATTGCAGCAGAAAAAACTAAATTGGAGAATTCATTACTTCCTTTCATCTAGGGAGAACATCAATTTTCACAAGGTCCCAGTTATTAGCACGTTATCTAAGTCATATAAAAGACTAGTTCACAATGATCACTTGTAAGGGATTGGCATTTATTGAATTTAGTGAACTATAGCTGTACGATGCAACATAGTACTACTATTTGCAATCATCCATAAAGGTAATATTGTACCCAAAGATTCGTACTGACATACTTAGATTATACTTGCTGCATACTGGTTTATAACACAAAAGAGTTTCCAGATGTTTTGTTTACCTTTATTGAAAGGTTCTCAACATTTCTTTCACATTTGAATTATCGTGCAATTTTGCTTAATATTCTTGTTTGTCACCAGTCTAAACTTTGCTTTTCATAATCTATTCTGCTCTCAAGTTCTCAAAAAATTGCTTCATCGCCATTTTCTGTGTAGTGATCTAATCTTTTTGCTTTCTTAGGGTGTGAACCATGAAGACTGAGTACTGCTAATCTTAATTCAAGACTTCACCGAATTTGTTTGAAGTATAATGGATTTTAACATATTTTCTTTTTGTTATTCAATTTACAAATTCTGTTTCCAATTGTCTCAATGCAATCCAAATTTGTTATAAATAGATAAATTAAGCTGAATTCTATAAGTGGAAAAGCTTTAAATCTGATCTTGCTTTATCTATTGAATTGAGTTTTGCTAATGAGTGAAGTAGCTGATGATCTGCTTCATTCGATTCAACAATCCTGTTGTAAAGCATGTCATTTATTCCACCTGAGGATGAATATGACTGCAGCCAGCTTTCAATTTTTTTTTGCAAATACACAGACAAAGGAATTTCGTATTGATGCATGTAGTTATTTATCTAGATCCCAGGATCTATCTGGTGGATGATACATTAATTGCAGAGTTAATATATGTTGTAATTAGATGGTAGTGTGCAGAAGTGTGTATGGAACGAACTGAGGCAATTGCAAAATCCAGGAAGAAAATTACTGAACTGTAATATTATTCAACATCTCATGACTTGGTTGAGGAGAAGTTTTTGTATTCATAATCTTGGACTTAATATGATTGTTACAGATTTTGTTTGGAATGTGGATTGTCATGGACATACCAGAAATCTGAAATTATGGCTGTAGTTTTCAGTACGTTATCAGCAAGAACATGATTATAAATCTGTTAGAACTATCATTCACAGCAGGCACTTCAATCATTTGTTATAACTATGAGATCTCCTTGATTTTGTCTGTAACTAAAATCAGTGCAAGGGCAATCTTAGCATTTTCATTTTTGTTATAGCCATTGAAGACAGGTAAGCGATTACAACAGTTTCCTCATTTTCCTACCCTTCCGTATGATCATATACGCGGAACTTGTTTACCAAGTACTCTCTCAAGGACATTATAACTTAGCTAAAATACTAAATATCTTAGAGGTAGTTCTTACTAAGTATGGCTATAATAAAAACTAAATTAATCGTTCCATTTTAGTAACAAAATCTACGAATAGATGAAGGAAATTAAATTGATTGTGCCATTTAGTGACTATATATATATAGATATATATGTTTTAGAAGACTTTGTTTGAGAGGCTAGAGTAGTTCCAAACTACAATAAACTAGTGGACATCATATTTTCATAGTGTGCTTAAATAAGTTTCAGTGCTAAATATAAAATGGAGGGTTAGCACTACATGATCCATACTCTTTAGAAGCAAAACGTTTCAATGTAGATTTGTGCAAACATAAAACACAATAACAATTTTTTTTTTTGTATTGTAGAAGATTTGAACTCAGTACCATCTAGCGTCTATAACATGAACTTTAGACTTTGTCATTAAACCAAGTGTCTTATGACAAAAAAGATGTTTTCAATATTTTTTCTTCAAAATTATTATATATTACTAGTGTTATTTTGTTCAAAGTGGTTACTCTCTCTCACTAAACTAATCCAATCATTAATTAATAACTCATCAAATATAAATGGATTTAAGATCTAGATTATTTTATTTCAAACTAATTCAATCATTAATTAATTATTCATCAAATATGAAATGGACTTAAGATCTAGATTTTTTTATTTCAAATCAATTTGAATTCCATTGCAAGTAATTCATGAAGAAAAATTACAATTTCCTTATGGCTAATTAAATAAATGTTGAGTAAGTGCACAATCATCTTTATAATAATTAAGTAAAGTAGACAAACTAGAATAATAAATACTAATTTAAAAATTAAGCTGCTTTTAAATTAAGCTGCTTATTTGTGGGAATTATGATTTAGAGTTTTGGGTAATAATGCACAGATTGTCTTTGTATTGAAATCAATGTCTTCTATATGTTACACGCCATAGAATTATAACAATTTGATTTTTGTGCAGGTCAAGTTTGCATTGTGTGCGCTTAACCTTGCATGTTGTAGATAGGGGAAGAGCACCAGCTATTGCCCATGTTTCAATTACAGTTCACTCCATGTACACCTAACTTAACCACCAAAAAAATTGTATACGAGTCATTAAAAATCTTTAAAAGCGTTAAAAAAAAAAGGAAGTGCACCAATACATGTTCACAAGAGGTGTATTCCTCCAGTGAATGCAAACAACTACACATACATTTGCATTTGTAATATAAGATAGGTTGCATTATTATTTCAAATGTAATATAAGATAGGTTGCATTATTATTTTTTTAAACTTGTCTCTACAGTTACCACCACCTAAAATTCAAAACATATTGTATTTACATATACATATGCATGGTTAACCTTCTCCTATACTCGCTCTCACATTGATATGCTTTAACTCCATCTACTAAAGGTACTTGCACAATCAACATATGTGTAAGGCTCCCTAAATAAACATAAAACCAAATATAAACCAGATAAACATAAAACCAAATATAAAACTAGATAAACATAAAACTAAATATAAACCAGATAAACATAAAACCAAATATAAAACTAGATAAACATAAAATCAAATAATAAAAATATAAATAAAGCCTTGTAAAACATTTTTTTAGTTATTACAATTCAAGATTCCAAATTTAAAAACAATATCATTTTCATTTTTTATAATTACATCGCAGTTAAATATTTTTCTTCTTTGTATTATTATTCATGCTATACTTTCAAATTGCATACATCATATATATATAAACTATAAATAAAAGCTTGTATATATTTTTGGGCAACAATTGCAAATGTCACTATCAGACATGCTTCTCTATAGGTCATTTAGCTTTGAACTATTCTATTTTGCGTCACAAATGTATTGCTACCTGGTGGAAGGATGCTACAACTGATCACTCGACTATCTATGTTGTTTATTCTGATTCTGATTTGGTTGGCTCCTCCCAGGAGGATGAGTTCTCCTTTTGGGATGATGTGCCTCTTACTGTTGTCGTTGATGCCACTGTTGTGGCTTCTTCTATCCTCGAGGATTCAACTCCTGTGACCCTTGTTTTGCAAATCTACTCTACTCCTGTTGATTCTGCTCTTGATGTTGTTACTCAGCGACAATTTGTTGCTGTTCTGCAATAGTCTACTACTGTTCTGCAACAACACATTATTGGCGCTACTAATTGTAACCCTATGAGGTCCTCCTCGCTTAATCTCTCTCTTGATGATCTTAATGATAGTATCGCCTAGATTGTGGTTTGTCGTAGGTAGAAGGGGAAGTCCTCCCCCCTCCCCCAAACCCCTCCTTGTCTATGCTCGGGGGGGGACCTTGAGTTGGGTTTGGGTTGTTGATGGTTAGACAGGTGTTTTCCTTTCCCCTTGTCCGACCTTGTTTTTTAGGGGCTTGCTCCCCTAGTTTGTTGTTCTTTTACTGCATGCAAGCTATTGTATTGAGGGTCAACACCCTTGTTTTTTGTTGCTTTCTTAATAAAAAACAATTACAAATGTAAGTTTCCAATTTTACTCATATTTTTCATTTTTTGATCGGTAATAGATTTAATTTTTATTAAGGTATTGGGTTTTGACTTGGCCCGAACCAAGTGGAGCTACAACTAGGGAGCCACCTCCCCTGCAACAAAGCACCAGAGTGCTGATCTTGTTAACAAGTTTACAATCATAAGCTAATTTTAACTTTGCCCCTGTCATGAGAATGAAGAAGCATATTAAAGGTGCTTTCTTCCTTTACTCTTTTGTCTCTCTTCCTCTTCATCTCTGTCCATCCTTCCTCTAGGTTTTTTGAAGTCAGCTTCTTCGCCTTGGATTCTTCCACAACAAACCTACTCTTATCATCTGAACTCCTTGAGCCTGCTCGAGTTACATCCTCCTCCACCGCTTCACATTGCTCCACCTTTCGGTTATTTATTGCCCTCTCAACCAGGTTTCTGCCTTTTCTAGCCTTGTCCTCACTACTACCAATGTTAACATATTAGTAGCCAGAGTCCCAAAGTCACTTGAAGCCTTCGAAGATAGAGGATCTTTGCACTAGGATGGGGGCTCATTGTTTACATATCCTAACCAACAACCTTCTCATTTAAATCTTTTGGGATTTCATTGTGACCAACACTTTCTACCACATAATGTTCAATGCAAAAAATATACACAAACATACAAATAAAACCTTGTCTAAATTAACTTATAACTGTTACAAATGCAATATTCCAAATTGAAATTAGCAGCATTTTCATTCTTTATAATCATATAATATTTATATCTTTTTCTTGTTCACATTATTATTCATGTTTAGCTTTCGAACTGTATATACCACCATACACTAATCTTGTATTTTTTTGTCATGAATGTATCCATACCATCTAGGGGTTCATTACCATGATCCCTTTCACTTTACATGGTGAAATAATTACAGGGACTATGAAATAATTAGCAAATTTTATTGTTTTACTATGAAATCTCATTTATGGGATTCGTAAAAGGAAATGACAAAAACAATATATATTTTATGGTAATTGTTCTTGCACTATGTTTTAGTCACATATTTTGTGCCCCATTGATTTGTATGTGTGTTGCTTGCAGCCATTTAGCTGAAATTGTGATTGATGCAATAATATATGCTACATATAAATATATGTGTAAGTAGTCATATACATACATATATTCAAGCATATGTAAACAAAAAAATGGTCAATTATACGTATAAAACAAAAATGAGCAACATACATAATGAGCATAATATATGTCTAATGAAATCAATAAGTAAACAAAGAGAAGAACTTGCAATTGCATTCATAAGGGTTTGCCATATTGTTTACAACTGAATATGCTAGCAATTTTGCCATATTGTTTACAACTGAATATGCTAGCAATTCATCTAACAATTGGCATTTTTGAATTTTGATTCACTCATTTGGAATGATATTGTGAATAATTTTCAAACATTCAATTCCACTTTAACACTTTGCCATAACATCATTTATTCCAAACCATTTACATAAATAAAAATCACAAATAATTTTTTTAATTTTAAATACTTAAATTGCTAATAAAATAATAATTATCGAAATCACTTCAGCAAATAATTTCCCAATAATATAATAATTGATGCTGACCTTGGCAGTGTTGATTGCTCAAATCCCAATCAATAATTTGTAGTTTCCTTGTGTAAGTTTGTGAGCTACTCCCAATGGAGGGGCCCACACCTTGGCTTGGAGAAGATGGCGCTCAGGTCATATAAACATAAATAAATTTTGGTAGCTCCCCTTTGACCAACGGTCACCTTGATAGTGTAGCAGACAAAAAAAACACAATCAAATATTTCCTTATGAGTTGTATAGAAGTTCTCTATGAGTTGTGTAGAAGTTCTCTGACCATATTTCCATCACCAAGAATAACAAAACTTGGAAAAGTGACAGCTTGCTGCTACTTGTATAGTGGAGTACCCCCAAAAACAAAAATAAATTTGTGACATGCTCAATCTCCCTCCAAATTTGGTAACCTCCACGTCACACTACGTCCTTGGCAAAGTTTTGTCTTCTTTGATTCTCTTAAAGCAAACTATTTTGTCTTCTAGTGCTTAGCACAATAGTAAACAATTCGATTCTTTTGTCTTTAGTGGCCAGTGTTCAAGTCTGATTTATTTTTCTGATTTTAAATTTGACTCCCCACTAGCTCCACATCATGTTCTAATTTTCTCAGGATTTTGTCTTAGTGGGAACATTGATATGTATTTGGGCTATAAAGCCACGTCCTCCTTCCTTTACAATGCCTTGGTTTCCATACTTTTCTTTAATCAGATTAGAAAATGTGACGATATTGCTCTTAATTTCAATTGCCCAACTATGCCAAGGAACAAGTCTAAATAATTGCCATACCGCTCAAAGAGGTTATATTCCAAAAGTACACATCAACTATACATGGGTTCTCTTATTTCCATGATATTGTTATCTAGGGTCCCATTTCATATTAAGATCACTAGATTCATTAACGTTCCAAACGCTCAACTTAGAGAATCAATTAATGTTTACATTTCATGCATTAAAATATCTCAATTTTAAGGCATGCGATTCACAAACTAAAAAGAATCTCCTTTCCACTTGAGTAGGAAGAAACTCACTAAATGCCAAAAACCCAATTGATCAATTCATCTTTCCCCCTAGTCTCTTTTAGAAACTTGAAATAATATTTATTTTCCTTTCTCTTTAAATCATCGACCAAGGGAGAAGCAAGCACACACACAACTCAAACCAAAACTTTGGTTTATTTCTCAAGACCTCTGAGACCATCAAAATTGAAAGTTGTAGATAACCGATTCTTGAATGCACAAGCTGAGACTCTACACAAATCCCATAGCATTGACTTGGGTAGATCTTCCACCACCAAAGCCAATCTTCTTCAGAAGGGTTTTCGACCTCTAGAAGGATGAAACTACAATCCCAAAATCCTAGGAATTTCTCCAGAAACAAAATATAATAATCTTCAACATATCAAAATGAAAGCCGAAGCCCCAATATATAGAAACTCAATGAAAAATTAGTGCAACATCAGAATAGGGCAACCTGGAAAATAATAAACTAATAATATTTGCCCCTTTTAATATTTCCTTTTTTTCATCTTAAGTTGTCAAATAAGTCACTTTATAAAATATTTTATCTCGATTGCTCCAAAAAGTGGCTTAATTAAAATATTAAATCTTTTAGCACTTTGACACTTTATAAATAATTAATTAAAGTTTTAATTTAATACATTTTTTGTCTAACAACTCAAAATTATTTATTTAATTAACTAATCATTTTTTGCCCGAAAATGGGGACATTGTAGTCCACCCTCCCCAAATATTGCTTCTAGAAAGACCAACGCGGACTAGACTAAAACCAAATAATATCTCGAGGTCCTACGTCAACCTTACAGAAGAAACACCATGCTAATGTTGTGGCACTTTGATCACAACCATAAACTCATCGAGCCCAAACTACAATCCTCTCTCCTATAGCCCAATTAAGTAGCCAACATCAACACCCATACTAAAATACTTTAGAGGGCTGAAATCAATGCCATGTAACATATCTTGCCAAGGTAACTTAGAAAAATCCACATCAACAAACTCATTGCCAATCATGATCCTAAGTAAAAGAAAGAATAATCCACTCAACCATAAAACATAAACCCAAACACCACTCCTCATGATGTCCTCAAAATGAAGAGGATCAATCACTGTTACTACTCCGAAATCTACCAACCAAGGAATGTCTCTGCTGTCACCAATTGAAATTGTATTACCAACACTTAATCTCTACGTGTCAAGGAAAGAAACTCGAGTACACCAACAAACCAAACTCATTGCAGTCAACCAATCATCATCTGAAAGCATGATACTAACATTATGAAGTGATCATAGTAACCCAAACTCTCCCATGTGGAAGTGGAGAATAAATGAACTGTACCCAAAGGATCTCCCATAGCTTATTGCATAAATGTCTACAGGTGCTCAAAATCAAACTATCCAAAGGCTAAGGTCACCATAAACCATGTGAAACAACTAGGAAAATAGTACAAACAATTTGAAATCTCACTAAATACATTGGAGTCATGAGTGTGGGAGTAGCTGAAAAGCCAACTCCTATGATCAATTCACCTCTACCACCAATCCTCAACCATAAACTCTCATCTGCTGGCTTGAAGGAACCATCCAACTATTTTGCAGGTCAGAATCTGAAGTCATGTGTAAGCTAATTGAAAAGTGGGAAACAATACTAACTTTGGAAATTGACCCATTACTCCTGTCTTCAAACAACATCTCCTGGTTGCAAATTGCACCTAGGTCCCAGACTCTGCAATCTAATCCACTCTCATAATTGAAGTTAGAAGGAACTACCCAATCCAACTTGAAAAGTGGATTAAGAAATGTCCAAACAATATCTACATCAAACAATGGATCATCAACTTGTTGATTACTATCATAGTCCTCACCCTCCAAACTCACTTTTTCTGATCTTATGGGACAAAGAGCAAGATCATTCTCCTCCTGGATGCAATCAAGCTAATTTATTACCTGATTGATCTCCTTGGCCATTTCTCTATTCTCCCTACTCTCTGAAATGTTTGGCCTCATAGAGCTGATCATTTGCTTTCAAAAATGTTGTGAAAACAAGCCTAGGGGAATCAAGCTCAATGGTGAGCACACTAACCTCTCCCCTCAATCGCTTAGTCAAAGACAAAGTCTCATCTACAAACTTGGTGGAAACATCTCTATCATGCATCATGTGTAAGAAAATTAATTTATTCCTTCCATAGCGTTCTTGATCATGTGTGAATCAACAAGGGGAACATTTTGTTCGCATTGGTCTATTGGTGTCATGAAGATAATTTTTTTTAACTAGGCTTCTAATGTCATCCATTCTAGATAAAGTGTGTATCTCATTTTCAGTAGAAACCGACAATTCATTCTTCCAATCATAATCGTGCAAGGTAAATGTATTGCTATTACAATGAATACCCAAATAAGAACTATCATACTTGGCATCAAATTCTTCTAGGTTATCCCAAATCACCTATCTCTTCTTTATCACCCTCAACTATCAACTGTGAATATAAATCAACAATGCCACTATGTCCATGCTCAAGGTCAACAACATGCAATGATAAATTAGTCATGTCATCAACACCATCAATGTCATATTCCATGTAAACATTATTCTCTAAAACCAAAACATTATTAGGGTCAAAAGGAAACTCATCCCATGTTGGATCCTCATCATACTTAGGTTCTATCACACTCGGATCCGAAATGCTAAAGAGTTGATTTCTTTGTTCAGTTAAAAAGTGCTCACCATACTCCTCATGATTAGTTGTCCCTGTAAATAAATTACTCCCCAACCCATAAGTACTTAAGACATCATAAGCATCATCACTAGAATAAGATATAAAATCATCACCATTAGCTTATTAGAGAGCATCATCATGCATGTTTTCAACATGCTCATCATCCAAAGTTGATTTGGAATCATCACATTTGTTCTCTCGGCCCCCTTCATCTGAAAATTTATTTTCACCATGCTCTTCATCAACAAGGAAATCATCAGTCTCATTAAGATCACTAGATGAGTTTGAAATTGGATCAAATATTGTTGTTATGATACTTTCATTGCACACTTATCATGCTTAGTAGTTGCACACATAACAAAAGAATCATCCTAAAGATATTTGTGCTCCATGGTAATCTCCCCATCGATTTTTGCAACATTAGCGTCCTCAATTTCCAAGAAGGTTTTCAGCTTCCCCTTGAATTGTTTGAACACCTTGTTGACCAACTCATTAGCAAATTTAGGAATACCTTGTTCTTTCCCTAAAATAGTTAACAACATAAGCATAAGGGGTTGGAAAATAGTATCACTCTCATTAATTGACACAACCATAATAGTCTTCATGGTCGCTATAACATCTTCATTGTGTTCTTTCCTGATTGAGACCAAGAAATGGTGAAACATGCTATGTATCAAATCATGAAATCCCAAGTCTAGCATAAGATTACTCAATCTAATTCTTGAAAATGTTTTTAGTATGACAACCCTTCTAGAAAAGTGATGACTTCTGATGTCCCCAAGCTCCTAGAAACTATCAACAATTAGTTGAAGTACCTCCTTCAATGTGTTATCTTCGTAAGGTTCTTGAGGTGCTAAGATTCTTGTGATCTCTATCAAACAAGTAGTAACCAATAGCCTTATCTCAACCTCAACCACCTGTGTTCACTCAAAGCAATCACTATAGGAGCAAGAGCAATTTGCAACAAATTAGGAGGTGATTGCTCTACAATGGTCAAACATCCTTCTAATTGGATCAAAGCAGTACTTTGGCCAACTCCAAACTGTCATTTGATTCCATGTTTAAATTTGAAAATCACTTTTTGAATTTGTTCGATAGGCTGGCAGGAAATTTTGAGCTTTGATACCATTGTAGTGAGCACCCCTGTTTACTATTTTTTATTGTAATTCTTTTCTTAACTGCCCATGCTATCAATTCATCTAACAATTGGCATATTTGAAATTTGATTCACTCATTTGGAATGATATTGCGAATAATTTTCAAACATTCAATTCCACTCTAACACTTTGCTATAACATCATTTATTCCATACCATTTACATAAATAAAATTCACAGAGAATTCTTAATTTTAAATACTTAAACCATTGATAAAATAATAAATACATAAATCACTTCAGCAGATAATTTCCCAATAATATAATAATCGATGTTGACCTTGGTAATGTTGATTGCTCAAATCCCAATAGATAATCTATAGTTTACTTTTGTAATCTTGTGAGCTACTACCAATGGAGGTGCCCACACCTTGGCAAGAAGAAGATGGTGCTTAGGTCATATAAACACAAATAATTTTCTATATCTCCCCTTTGACCAATGGTCACCTTGATAGTGGAGGAGACATAAAAAACACAATCAAATATTTCCTTATGAGTTGTGTAGAAGTTCTTTGACCATATTTCCATTACCAAGAATAACAAAACTTGGAAAAGTGACAATTGGTTGCTACTTGTATAGTGGAGTGCCCCCAAAAACACAAATAAATTTGTAACATGCTCAATTTCCCTCCTTAAAATCTGATAACCTCCATGTCACACTACATCCTTGGCAAAATTTTTTGCTCTTCTTTGATTCTCTTAAAGAAAACTCTTTTGTCTTCTAGAGCATAGCACAATAGTAAAAAAATCCGATTCTTTTGTCTTTAATAACTAGTGTAGAAGTCTAATTTTTTTTGTCTTATTTCAAATTTGACTCCCTAGTAGCTCCATGTCATGTTTTGATTTTCTTAGCACTTTGTCTTAGTGGGAACAACGATATGTATTTGGTCTATAAATACATGTCCTTCTTCCTTGATAGGGCCTTGGTTTCCATACTTTTCTTTAATCAGATTAGAAAATGCGACAATATTACTCTTAATTTCAATCACCCAACTATTGCAAGGAATAAGTCTAAATAGTTGCCACACCACTCAAAGAGGGTCTATTCCAAAACCACGCTTCAGCTATACAAGGTTCTCTTATTTCCACGATATTGTTATCTAGGGTCTCGTTTCATATTAAGATCACTAGATTTGTGTTCCAAATGCCCAGCTTAGTGAATCAAATAACATTAAAACATTTCATCCATTAAAATATCCCATAAATCTCTCACGACTAAGATAATACAATTTTAAGGCATGTGATTCACAAACTAAAAAAAATCTTAGAAACATGAAATAATATTTATTTTCCTTTCTCTTTAGATCAATGACCAACAAGGGAGAAGCAAGGACACATGCAACTCAAACCAAAACTCTAGTTTATTTCTTAAGACCTCTGAGACCATAAAAATTGAAAACTATAGATAATTGAGTCTTGAATGCACAAGTTGAGACTTTGCATGAATCCCACAACATTGACCTGGGTAGATCTTCCACCACCAAAGCCAATCTTCTTTAGAAGGGTTTACATCCTCCAGAAGGATGAAACTACAATCCCAAAACCCCAAGGGTTTCTCCAAAAAAACAAATAGAATAATCTTCAACATATCAAAATGAAAACCAAATCCCCAATATATAGAAATTCAATGAAAAATTAGGGCAACATTAGAATAGGGAAACTTGGAAAATAATAAAATAATAATATTTTCTCCTTTTAATGTTTCCTTTTTTCAGCTAAGTTGTAAAATAAGTCATTTTATTAAATATTTCATCCTTATTGCTCCAAAAATTGACTTAATTAAAATATTAAATCTTTAAGAACTAGCAATTGGGTTTATAATGGTTTGCCATATTGTTTACACAAATTACGAAATATACATAAAATATAGGAAAAATGGAATGAACAATAGAAAACAACACACAATGTCTACTGGGTCATTGTCAAAGTAAAGTCTTCAAAGACTATATGTCAAATGTATGGTTACAATATGACGTCTAGTTACCTCCCATGACTCTTCACATGCTTGTCAAAACAAATTTATATACTTGAGAAACTAATTAACATACATCTAATCATCCTAACAATTTTGCATGCACAGTTATAAATATTTATAGAATATAAACACAATGATGCAACAATAAAAGGAGAAACACTCACATTCTACAAATCAAAATAGTAGCCATTAGAGAAAAATATCCCAAAATTTTTAGTGTGTTAATGAACACAAATTCATTGATATGTCGGTGACCCACATAGTCATTTCACTTGTCAACGCTCTCACATGCCTGCATTAAATAAATATAATCGGAGGTAGTAATGAATAAACATCAAATCTTTCTAACAATAGTGTATATCATGTGCATATATTTGAATTTGATTAGCGGATTATATTCCCATAATAGTTTGACAATTTTGAACATTTCTCATCATATATGTATGTATGTATATAAAAAATATAATAAATGAAATCATATATGTGTGTCCCTTTTCAAATTACATTGTCAAGGCATTGATACATTTTGACATGGTGTAAATTTCATTTTCCTTAAGAAACACACATATTACAAGTTAATCCACCACCAACATACAATTCATTTAGTTGACACCAAAAAAGGTAGGGAATGCTCAAATTACATTATGTATAGGAATTAATAAACTAAGAAAAACTATGCATGCCTTTTACAAATTTTCACATGACATAGTAATCCATAATTAAATGACTCATATTTAGGCTCACAAATACACACCATGACATATCTCATAGTTGGAACTTGAGCTACACAAGAAATAAAAGAAGAAAAAAATAGCCAAGATTACAAGCTCCCCTTTATCATTGTTGTTAGGTCAAGAATCTAAATAGGATGAACCAAAATGCACCAAAACATTTGTGTGGCATGAAATAACATCATGTGATACATCTTAAAGGTTGGAAAGGAACAAATTATAAATGAAAGGATGGGTTTGTAATCTAGGTGAATGTTATTTAATTATTTAGTTTCATCATTGTTAATTTGTGTCTAACTTATATATATATATAGAAATTATATGGTGGTGTATACAATTCGAAAAAAAAACATGAATAATAATATGAATTTAGGAGAAAGATATAACTATCATATGATTAAAAAATATTGTTATTGCTGTGTTGAGTTGGTTATGTATGTGTGTAACAATTTTAATCATATGACAATTATATCTCTCTTAGTCATGTTATTAATCATATAATGAAACTATATGGTGGTGTATATAATTCAGAAGAAGAATACGAATTTTATATATATATATATATATATATATATATATATATATATATATATAGACACACACACACATAAAACAATGGTAACAATTTTCTTTCTTTCAAACTATATAGACTATCATATAATTTGATTATATATAAAAAATTATGAATAAGAGAAAGATATAAGTGTCATATGAATAAAAAAAATGTTGTTGTGTTGAGTTGTGTGTGTGTTCAGTTGGACACAGTGATATAAATTTTAATTTAGTAAAGAAACTCATGCACATATTGAGACACAATTTAACCCAACACTTGTTGGACCGTGACAACAATAAAGCAATAAAACAATAAAAGAAATCACATCTTTATCCTTTATGAGGAAATTCCTAATTCATCTAAAAGAAGAAAACAAGTTTTCTCTATATTTAGTGGTGGTTGTTATCTTGAAGACAAAGTACAAGTCTAATACAAATTCAGTGCATCACCATCATAGTTGTAGGTTCATCTCTTAAGCATCTAGAAATAATTTTTAGAGTATTCTTCCCCCCTTATTTTTATTATCAAAAGTCAGTAGTTTAGAGTAAGTTTTAGGTGATTAGGCATGGGAACCCAAGTTTTGTGGAGGTTGACCTCTACCATTAGAGCCAAAACTCTGAGAGGTCATCCCATGTTTCATTAGGTAGCTAAGTTAATAGCTTAGCTAGGGTGCATACTTTGTTGATAATAAGTACTTGTATTATAATATTGTACTCCACATGGCATTAGGGTTCTGGTGCATTCTCCGAATGAGATTTACACCAAGTGTTTGATTTTGTTTCTGAAAATCCCTAATACTAGCCTCATCATTCTCCTTTCTAAGATTGACTTTATGCATGCAATTAGTAGGATCCATTTCCTCTCCAACATAAATTTTCATTGGACAATGTTTATTTCCTTCTCATCTTTGGCTAACAATTCCATATAGGAAAGCATCTAAAAGGGGATGGCATCATGACGGTGAGGATAACCTTTATAATAGTAATTCTACTTGCTAGTGTGAGTCAATGACACCTCCATATATCAAAATTATTATTGTATTTTCCTAATGTTTATGCCCATAAGTAAGCTCATCGATTACATTGAAATAGACAAATGCCCAGGTAAGTGCTAGGAAGAGAATTGATACCAAATCCCAACATAGCTAGGATCCTTCTCTATACAACTTTTTGGTGTTGAAGAAAAATAAATTGTATCTCTTTCTTAATCATTTTCCTAGAACATCAAACATATGCCTCCAATGTGTCTTTGATCATTGAAGCTTCATCCATTGTTGGGATACCATCTAATAATGTGTCATCACCAAAGAGCCAGTGGGAGACAACCCATGTGTTGTTTTCTAGAATGTCGTTCCATCAACCTACTTTTATGTGCCTTGAGGCTACCTAGCTAATAGCTTATGCGATAATTAAAAATAAAGAGGGAGACAAGGGACCTCTCTATTTGATTACCCTAACAACCTCAAAAAACCAATAGGGGATATAATTCACCATTACAAAGAATCTGGGAGAACATATGCATGCATATGTCCATTTGAATCATGTTTGATCAAAGCCCATTTTTCCATAATTTTTTAACAAAAATCTCTAGCTTACCATAGTTGTGCTTGGATCAAAATTTAATATCATACATTTTTAGTTTTTTTTTATGGAGTGGATGGCTTCATGAGCTATAATGATTCCAAATTATATAATTTATCCCAAGTACGAAACTTGTTTGTTCTTAAGAGATTATGGATGGAAGAAATTTCTTTAATCAATTGACCATTATCTTTGAGATGATTGTGTATACTTTGTTGCATAGGGAAATTAATCGATAATTAGAAAAAGAGAAACAAACCTATTTTTTGGGAATTAGAATTGTTTATGGTGAAAGTGGAAACAACAATATTGAAAGACTAAATGAATTCAACCACAAAACCCTAGCCTAACAACAACAAAGATCCACCATAACATATGAGCATTACCTAAGACAATGCAAATCAAATGAAATCACAAAGATTATACCATCACATGTCCAAAGGGTTTGGATCTCCATTCTTCCTATCTCCATTGATATTGCTTGATATATTTGCTCTCAGATTTTATGTGTGCATAAGAGCTCAACAAAGAACGCAAATGTGGTTGATAGCTTGATCGCATATGAAAGTTCGAATGCTAGAAGGCTTCAAAGATCGATTAGGTTTGATAATGAAGGAAGCATCTCCTTATATAGAAGACACTATAAGAAATGGAGGGATAAGATTGAGAGGTGTAAAAGATAAATGGTCGGCTATGATTAGAGGGTAGGTAGAGAAAATAAGAAAATAATGATAGGGTAGGTAGTGTAGGAATTAAGAGATGAATGACACGTGTCATGGATAGAAAAGGCTAATGAATTAATTAAAAAAATAAAATGAAGAAGTGGGATCAATTAAATAAATAAGATATTTATTTAATTTAGGGGAAGGATAATTTAAATAAATAAAGGTATTTATTTAAATGAGAGATAAGGATAGAAGACGATAAATGAATTAATTAAATAAATACAGATTTATTTAATTAATATAAGAATTAGGCTAAAATAATTAAATAAATAAAATATTTATTTAATTAGACAGGACAATTTTAGGTATCTACATTTTGCCCCTATTTGAGACAATGCAACTTGTCGCGTTGTTTCAAAGAAGATTAGATAAACTGATACAAAGTTGACCCAAGATGGGAATGATATGCCCCCTCAAAAGATTGGATGAAAATGTCTAAAAATATTACAGACAATCTCTCGATATAAAAGAAAGGGTAGAATGGACTGACCGGATGGAGTGACAGATAAAGAAGACTGACACGGTAAACTAGGGCTAGGGTAGTCTATAAGATAGACTACGAAGGAAAACATCCTCATTGTCATCCACACATCAAATAGATCAGAGTGCAAAGAAAGCAAAGAGCAGTCAACAACGATGGCATTGGTGCATAGATTCGATCGCGTTCGTTGATATCAGAGGCCAATAGATGCAGGAGAGCCGGTGAGTACCACAAAACCTCCTTGTACTTTGTTGCATTAATTGTTGTCATAAATGCATGCTAGGTAGGGTAATAAATGTGCTTTAGGTAGGTCTAGAAAAATGTCAAGCGGGGGAAAAAATGTTAAGGCGCGTTTGTGCAAGGCAGAGGCACGTCTGCGTGATTCAGGCACGTCTATGCAGGACGGACGTGTTTAGGAAGGATACAAACACGTTTGTGTCATGAATGCACATTTATGTCTTCAAGGCCAAATCGACAGTTCTATGATAAATATATGCTATTGATTGGATAAGCTGCTGAGAGGATACACTCAAGAAGGTCCTCTAATGAAGACTAGAATAACAGATAGGGCTAGGATTGACAATTCTGTGATAGAACATACGTTGCCAATCAGGAAACTACTCAAGAGGATACACTCAAGAAGAGGCCCTAGGATAGGATAGAGCAAGGCACTTTGTGATGAACAAGGAGTACCATAGAAATTGACAATTCTGTGATAGAACATATGCTGCCAATTGGATTAGGCTGAAATTGACAATTCTATGATAAAACATACGTTGTCAATTGGATAAGCTACTTAAGAGGATACACTCATGTAGGTGCCCTAAAAGATAGGATCAAAGCAAAACTTTGTGATGAACAGGGAACACTACTAGGATAGAAAGCAGTACTTTGTGATGAACATGGAGTACCAAAAAGAGTAGCACTTTGTGATGAACAGGGAATGCCACTAGGATAGAAAACAGTACTTTGTGATGAACAAGGAGTACCACTAGGATAGAAAGTAGTACTCTGTGATGAATAGAGAGTACTAAAAAGAGCAACACTTTGTGATGAACAAGGAATGCCACTAGGATTGACATAGTTGATTTGCTTGACTGCAGGAGGACCTACCTGTGCTGGAGTCACGGGAGAGATTCCCGTCGACTCAAAGTTTATGAGCAAAGCTGACACTCGAGGATAGAGAAGCAGTTCAGGCTATGGGCTTGCGATATATTCTGTATGTGCCTGAGTTTCAGGAGAACATGGGATTTTTGAATGCATTAGCTGAGAGATGGCACTCAGATACTTGCACGTTTCATTTGTCGATGGGTGAGATGACAGTCACCTTGGAGGATGTATACAGAATATTGAGGATACCAATCGTTGGGGAGTTAGTTCCTTATGATCAAGAGGGAGACAAGTATGTACTGAGATGAGTGTTTCAGGATCCAGGACAGGAGATGAGGGCGGGATATGTGGCTTGGGACACCATGACATAGACAAGATTGGCACTATGGGTGGTGCTGGCAGGAGTTATCATTGGATTCCTTTGTCCGGATAGGGAGACATGATGATTGGCTATGGGATGGGGAAGGATAAGCTACTATCCTTGAGAGAGATCTTCGAGGCACAGGCATATGAGATTCAAGATCTAGAGCGGGATACGACTAGGCTCAGGAGATAGCTGAGGGACACTGAGTGGGAGAGGGATCAGAATATTCAACACTATACAGAGATTGAGACAACACTGAGGGCAAGGAGACAGGCAACATAGGACACAAGGGCTGGATACGCCTATGTTCTGCGAGCAGGGGAGGAGATAGCTTGCTGGCGAGACCTGTACTATGGAGTGGTGCCACTAGATCAACGAGCTAGGAGCTTCCAGGTACCATCACGGACTACGATGACCACTGGAGGGAGAGACAAGAGAAAAGAGTCTAGTGGTGGGATCATGGGTCCTCCACCACCACCAGATAGAGGGGGCAAGAGAGACGATCTTGGGGTGGGTCCTTCATGGGCGCAGACTCCGTCGAGGCCAGCTGGCTCCGAGGGAGGGAGTTCATCATAGCCTTAGAGGGGTATCAGTTTCCAATCAGGAAACTACTCAAGAGGATACACTCAAGAAGAGGCCCTAGGATAGGATAGATCAAGGCACTTTGTGATGAACATGGAGTACCAGGAGAAATTGACAATTTTGTGATAGAACATACGTTGCCAATTGGATAGGCTAAAATTGACAATTCTGTGATAGAACATACGTTGTCAATTGGATAAGCTACTCAAGAGGATACACTCAAGTAGGTGCCCTAGGAGATAGAATCAAAGCAACACTTTGTGATGAACAAGGAGTACCACTAGGATAGAAGAGCAACACTTTGTGATGAACAAGGAGTATTGCTAGGATTAAAACAGTTGATTTGCTTGACTGCAGGAGAACTTACCTATGCAGGAGTCACGGGAGAGATTCCCTTCGACTCAGAGTTTGTGAGTAGAGCTAAAATTCAAGGATAGGGCAGCAGTTGAGGCTATGGGATTGCGATACATTATGTATGTGCCTGAGTTTCGAGCGAACATGGGTTTGTTGACTACATTAGCTGAGAGATGGCACTCAGAGACTTGCACTTTTCATTTTCTGATGGGTGAGATGATAGTCACCTTAGAGGATGTATATAGGATACTAAGGATACTGATTGATGGGGAGTTAGTTCCTTATGATCGAGAGGGAGACAAGGATGCACTAAGATGAGTGTTTCAGGATCCAGAACTGGAGATGAGGGTAGGACATGTGGCTTGGGACACCATGACAGCGACAGGACTGGTACTACCGGTGGTGCTGGTAGGAGTTATCAGTGGGTTCCTCTATCTAGATAGGGCGACATGAGGGTTGGTTGTGGGATGGGGGAGGAGAGTTGGAGGATGAGCTACTATCCTTGAGGGAGATCTACCAGGGACAGACAAATGAGATCCAAGATCTGGAGAGGGATACGTCTAGGCTTAGGAGATAGCTAAGGGACACTAAGCGGGAGAGGGATCAGACTATTCAACACTATACAGAGGCTAAGAAAACACTGAGGGTAGGGAGACAAGCAACAGAGGACACAGGGGCTAGATACACCTATGCTCTACGGGTAGGAGAGGAGATAGCCTACTGGAAAGACTTGTACTATGGAGTGGTGCCACCAAATTAGCGGGCTAGGAGCTTCCAGAGACCATCGCGGATGACGATGACCTCTGGAGGGAGAGACAGGAGATAGGCGTCCAATGGTGGGGTTATGGGTCCTCCACCACCACTAGATAGAGGGGGCATGAGAGATGATCCTGGGGCAGGTCCTTCCAAGGCTCAGACTCTGTCAAGGTCAGTCGGCTCCGAGGGAGGGAGTTCATCATAGCCTTAGAGGGCTCCCTATTTATCAATGTTGTACCATTTTTGTATGATGATGTAGACACCTTCAGGTGATTGTAGCCATATGATTTTGACATCATTGTATCATGACACTTATGATTTTTGATATATATATATGTGTGTGTGTGTGTGTGAGATGATTCATCATTGCGGCAACTATATGCATGTTTACTTATGTGATGCTTATGATATGGATGCAAATATGTACATGATGAAATGCAATTTTTTTGTTTTTTTATGTTTTTAATATGTTATGCATATGCAAATGTGAATGTATGAAATGCAGATGAATATGATAATGCAAATAACTATTTACATGATGAGAATGTAAAATGAGCTAACATGTGTTGTGTGCAGGATGTGATGTAATTGTGATATTTATATGTATGTATAAAATGCTAATATGTGGTAATGCAGGTGAAAACTACATGAAATGAAGATTTTTTTAGTGTGTCATTATACTCAGTCATGTGATAGCGGGCTACACGGACTCAAGGACAATGGAAGTCAATCAAGAAAGGGGGATGGAAGATAGAAGATATGGAAGTGAAAGAGCTTCTTGTGCATTATCATCATTGAGCTTTAATATGACAAATTAGGTTATGACAATCGAGGCATATGTTCGACCCAGAAAGTCATTGTACTCGTTTGCATTGAGTTCAGACAGTTGCAAACAAGAAAAGCCTCAATTCATACTAGACTCACAATATCCTCATATCCTTAGACAAGTCATAGCATTACTAAGAGACACTCCACAGATAGCAAAACAATAGGTGATGATACCCCATCCTTTCCTTTCTAGTCAAAGACATCCTGGAGATAAAATCTCTAGTCAGAGACATCCTGTAAAAGCTAAAAGACATGTCACCAAAAAAGATAAAATCAAAAGAAAACCAAGACTCAATACCAACATCCATTGTAGTCCTCAAGTTTAGTGTCTCTTGTCACTTGTATAATTCTTATTTGATTGTGGTCACAATGTTTTCATTCACAAAAGGATAAATAGCACTGAACCATAATGTTGTCTGAGTCTGTTGAAAGATTTGATTTGTTGAAGCCCATTGTTGCTGTTGTGTCTCATCTGAAATTGACTGAATCCATGCAACTGATACTTTATTGCGGAGAAAACAGAACTTAATTGCAGATTGGCGATGCAAGTGTTTCTTTATTGTGGATTGTGCGTAGATAGACTGAAGAAAATTGAAAGAAACTGTACTCCTCGAAACATGTGATGTGCTCAGTTCCACACCCATCACTAGACATAGGATTTGCCTTAGCCACAGATAGGAGCTGATTTATTATGGACGGAAAGGGTGAAAAAGGGGTTATTAGGAATGGCTAACCAATCTTGGGTAGATCAATAACAAGCCATGATGGGAATGGGTAAGTTTATTATGGATGAAGAGGTTGTGAGTGTGTGCAAAGTGAAGTGATGAAAGAGAATCCAAAAGGAGGGAGGAGCAATGTCTCTACGCATGGCGTCGGTGACTCGTTTTAACTATGGTACTTGCCCAGGGCGCCACTGAAGTGGTTTTCATAGTTGGACGAATTTATTTCTCTTTACTTTTTTTTCTTTTTTTCTTGTTTTTCATTTTTTTCTTCTTTTTTTTTCAATTTTTTTTTGTGTCACAAGGTGCCTGTTTGCCAGGTTTTCACCAAGTAACGATTTTTTATGTTGATGATTTATTTATTTTTTTTGTTGATTTTTTTGTATTTTTGAACTAGGATACTCTGAAGAGCTTTGTGTAAAACCTGCGAAGGTGCATGTTGTTGATAGGATCCTCCAAAGGTGCACCATCTGGTGTCGAAAGCTGATATGCACCGGATCCATAGATTGTTGTAGTGATGTAAGGACCAAGCCAGTTTGGTTCGAACTTTCCCTTCTTCTCTCCGTCTTGCTGATTTTTAGGATTTTCTTTGAGCACTAAGTCACCTACCTCAAATGTGCGAGGCTTTACCTTATGATTGTAATTGTGTTGTTCCTTGAATGAATGATGTGTAGCTCGAGTGACTGTCTTCCTTGATAAAGGAACTGAGATAGAATTACTAGAGTGTGGACAACACAAGCCCGTATGCGTGTCACCTAAAGAAGTTTGGGCATCCCTGATAACAAAGTCCTTTGAGGAAGCTCCATTAAAGGTCCATGATGTATCTCCAGAAGGGAAAGGATGTGTGGAACAAGTGGATGAGTGATGAAGGCTTATGATTGCGAAAAGAAGTGAAAGTAGGATGACATGATGGAGACTTAGGATTAACAAGCATGTTTTTTGACTTAAAATTGTAGAACTTTTGCCCCCAGTTATTTTGATATTAGGGGAGATTAGCTCTTGTTCTTTTTCCTTCATAGGATTTTTATCCTTGACTTTGATTTTTGCAGAGTCCAATAGCTTTTGATTTTGATTTGGACTAAAGGACTTTTCTTTATTTTTTACTTTTAGATTTTTCTTTTCAAAGCTTGATTTTTTATCCCCAATTAGTAAGGGCTTTTGTGATTCTTGTTGATCCAAGTCTGGGAGCAGAGTGGAAATGGAATAAGTGGATGATATGGTAAAGCTATGCGAGTTATCAAGAGGGTTGGCGATATGCTCAATAGATTCTTCATGGGAACCACTCTTAGGACTATTGATATCAAGAGATGCCTGCACCACTAGAGGAGATTTGCATTCAGACTTAGTAGCCACAACACTAGGTGGTTCACACCCAATTCCTTGCAAATTGTTTGTAGGTTGTTCCTATCAACTGAATGTCTTAGGAGATAGTGGGAGTTGATCAACATGAAATATATACTCACCACATGCTAGGTCTTTAACCTTGAATTTTTCTTTGAGCTCTGCTTGTTTGGATGTAGAAGCTTTCAAGGATTTTGGATCAAGATATGTTGATGACGGAAGAACCTCTCGATTGACTAGGATTGTTATTTCTGATCTAGGTCGTATATTGTTGCAATATATGAATGGGTTTGGGTCAGCTTTGATGACCACTTCAACTCCATTGTGTGGAAACTTGATACATCGATGATATGTAGATGGTACTGCGCTCATCTTATGAATCCATGGACGCCCTAGCAATATGTTGTATGTGAGCTCTAGATCAAGGACTTGACAAACCACATCTTTTGTAACTGGCCCAACTCTGAGAGGTAAAGTGACTGTGCCCTTGGATGAACGCTCTTCGTCATCATATGCTTTGATGGAAATTTTATTTGTAGCATTCACATCTTTTTTCAGAATATCACAATTGTATTATTGTGTTCAAAGTACATATATTAAGACCAGCTCCTCCATCTATCAGGACTTGTTTTATTCGATGTTTGTGTAGGAAGGCTTCAATGTGTAAAGGTGCATTATGCGGTTGGCTTACGGAGGTGTCGTCAGCTTCGGTGAATGTAAGGGAATGTGGAACGGAAAGGTATCCCACCATGGCTTGAAACTGGTCCACGTTCAGATCAGTGGGGACTGTAGTATCTCTCAAAGTTTTGTCAAGAATGGCTTTATGTGTGGGAGATATGCGTAAAAGCTCAAGGATAGAGATAAGCGCGGGTGTCTTCCCTAATTGTTCTACCAGATCGTATTTAGGCTTGGTTGATGAGGAAGTGGTGATTTTGGTTGGAGAAACTTACAAAGTGATCTCACCTCAACGGGTTGTGACATTACATTCAAAGGTAGATTTAAAAGAAGGTCCAATGCTTTTTAGGACAACTTTGGGTCTTTGGGCAGAATTTTTAGGCGTTTTGTCCTTTATGATAATGGTAGAGACATAATTGTCCATTGAAATGTAATTAATAGTTGAATCATAGTTAAAGGATGCTCTGGTATAGTTGGTCTGCTCATCTGTGGCTTGGATTTTCCCTTGTCATGTTTAGGGAATGGTTCCTTAAACATCTCATGTTCTTCATTGGATGAATGTCCTTCGATCTCAATGTCACCTCTATCAATAAGATCTTGTATAATGTTCTTCAATCGATGATAATTTCCTATTTTATGTCCCTTGTTCTTGTGATATTCATAGTACTCATCATCATTCCACCAATTTGGTTTGAACTTTGGTTCATATGGAGGATTGTCAGGAATTGTTATTATCTTGTTTGCCACTAGCTTCTTGAAAGCTGATTCAAGTGGTTCTCCCAATGGGGTGTATTTCCTTTGTGGTTGGAAGTTGTTTGAGTATTCACTTGGTTGTTTGTAGAACTCGATCCAGAAAGAATGATTTTGGGTCTCACTGTGTTAGCATTGACAACACCATCATTTACTGTGTTCTTATTTTTGTTCCAAAATCGTGGCTTGTCTTTTCCTTTAAAGTCCTCTTTGTTTTCTTTGAATATCTTAATTACTCCTTGTTCAATTAGGACCTTCTCTGTTGCTAAGCCTTTTTCAATGACGTCCTTGAAAGTGGACAAGAAAGCTTTCCTTGGATCATAACCAATGTCTTTGTTGACATTCTGGGTGAACATCTCTACCATTTATTTTTGTGGAATTTCACAAGAGCATCTGCTAGCTAAATTTCTCCATGTTTGTAAGAATGATGAAAAAGATTCTCCATCCTTTTGCTTGGTGTTGCACATAGTGGTGATTGATATATATGTCTCTATGTTGTATGAGAAATGTTGGATAAAAGTCTCTGCTAAATCACCACATGACTTAATTCTAGGTGGAAGTTGGGAGAACCATTCCATAGCTTGATCACCTAAGCTTTGTGGGAATAATCTCATAAAATATGTCTCTTCTCCTGGTACCTCAATGCAAGCTGTGAAGAATTGTCTTATATGTGCCCTAGGGTCTCCTTTGCCTCTGTACTTATCAAACTTAGGTGTCACAAAATGTGTAGGAAAAGGAGGCATTGGAATGATTTTGTCAAATGGATAGGGACATATGTCTCTCATTGTATAAGCTGGTTTTGGTTTATTTATGTCCTCCATTTTCTTTTGTAAGTCCTTAATTTGTTGTTCCAAATTTTTCTTAGGTGGAGACCGACTTCTTGGACCATATCTCATACCTGAGCCACCGACTGGGGGTAGAGCATACTGCATATATGGATGAGATTGATCATACACATGTTCATATGGAGGAGGTCTATAGTGATGCTGCGTATAAGGACCACTTGGTATAGAGTCATGATGAGGAATGAAATATTTGTTTTGTCCATGTATACCATACTCTACGGGCATGTCATGAGTTTGTTCTAATGTGTTGCCCCCAAATTTGATGTGGAGTTTCCTTGTGTCCAAATTTTGATCATGCCTTTGGATATCCAATTGCTTTGCTGGTTGGTCCTTAGCATTAGTATGTGATTGAGTATATTTTTCTGCATAAGACTTCCATAATGGTCTGTGAAGGTGAGTATCATATGCTTGACCATGTGTATGGGGGACCTTAGGTTTTTGAAACAAAGATGATGGTGATTCAGGCACCATATGTGGTCCTCTATTGCTTCCACTATTAGGCCTCCTTTGATCCATGTTGAGTTGAGGTTGTTGCAAAGGTCGATTTTCCATTATTTGAGACATGTCAAAATCACGAGGGACCTTGGCTCCACTTTGTGCCATCACTTGTAAGAAATATTGTCTATCTCTCCTCATTATTTCCTCAACCATTTGATTAAAACAGGGATCCATAATGGAGTCTTCCACTTCTGCTGAATGTACGGAAAAGTTGTCCATATTGTCATTGTGTGTATAACTGTTATTTGTAGTGTCCATGTTCTCAACATCTGGAATGTTTCTATAGGCATCCATGTCAGGCAATGTAGTATGATCAGAATTGTAGAAGATATCATTATCATACTCATAGGCACTCATGTTTGCAGACTCTTGAGCCTCTTTAGTTTCTCTCCTAGATTTATGGGAACGAGTTTCAACCATGAACTAGGTATTGACCAAGATGTGGGAGATGATGAAAATGGAAAAGAGTATGGAGGACCAAGAGTTGGATGGAATGTAAATGAATTTGAAGTTTACTTGCAATGTCCAAAGTGTAAGACCAAGTATGTATGTAGTAGAGTAGGTGTGGCTTCCAAAGAGATGATAGTTTCTCTTGATGAGGTAAGTTGACCTTGACTCTAAGTAAGACTAAATGAGACCCAAAGGTGATAGACCTTGATGAGGGACCACTTAGCAAAAATTTGTTGTATGTAGTGTGTTGACAAAGTAAGATGAGGACAAGCAAGTGACCTTTTGACTCAAGTTTAGACAAATGTGAATGTAATGCAAGGTGTAAAGAAATGATGAACTTTGTGAGACCTAGAAATAGGCTGAATTCTAGATGAAAACCCAAAGAGATAACCTAGGAAGCTCAATAAGTCTGAAACTAACTGCTCTTGTTTGCTGGACTGTAAGTTTTTCTAATTCTGAACACAGACGTGCCTGTATACTTCACAAACACAATTAAATGACACAGACGTGTTTGAACATTGCACAAACACCTTTTTGAGATTTTGTGAATGCAATTTTCTTTAAGATAACACATACACGTTTCTGCCCTTCATTGACGTGGTTAAATGACACAGACGTGTTTCTGTCAGACACAAACGCGTTTCTGGAAACTGAGTGCAATTTTTCCAATTTGTAAAGTTGCTGTTGTGACCAAATCTGATTTTTTGACTATTTTTCTATGACAAGAGGATACAATGTTGATGAAAACTCAATGTTTGTAAGTGTTTAGACTCAAAATGACTCAAAGAAAAGTGTGTTGTTTGATGTAAAAATATTTTGCATACACTTGAAGACACAAAAGACACAATGCTTTGATGTTTGATCTTGAATGTTTGAATGTTTAAAATAAGACAAGCACAATTATTATGGTTGGCCAGGACAATAGTTTTTGATCCCACATGGGGTTGCCCCCGAGGCTACACTATTCAAAGCATATACTTAGATGCTTGACCCCACTAGCTCCACCCTCGGCACTCACTTCTCCGAGGCAGCCAAGCATCGGTCCCCACAAAAACTCCTCGTGGCAAACTTTGTATCTCTACCAAGAACCGTATGTTTGTGGGCCGCTCCAGAGGTCCGACCTCCTGCCTCATCAACTAGAATGATTTTAGCTTTCTAAAATAAAAAGGTGCTAGTAAGGGCATTCGCTCGTGTGGCCATACATGTGGCACTTTCAGCTCTGTAAATACAGAAGGCTCCCAACCGGTAGGGGTTACACCCTACAAATGATCAAATAAATTTGATCAAATAGGTTTATGGGGAGACATAGTGTCGGTATGAACTAATCAGCACACGTTACCCATGGCTTTCACCATTGATACAATTATTTATAGTGGTTCGGAAGAGGTGGGTTTTCCTCACTATGACTTGGGTTGTTCTCTCCTCACTTGTAGTCCTAATGACCACACAGGAAGACAAGCCCTCTAGAGATCAAACAAAAAAAGCCTATTGCTCAAGACACAAAAGACACTAGTTCAATTTTAGTGCACCAATTGAAGTGTTTGGTAATCTATGAAAACAAGGCACACAATAAAGATCAAAAGAAAACTCTTGTCAAGATCTTGCAACAAAGATTTGTTAGTAGTTTTGCAATAATACCCCTCCTGCAAGCACACAAGTTAGGTAAATTTTATATCCAAAAGACTTTGTGAAATAGGGGGCCTTCAACAATGCATTTTTTGACAAATTCAAAGATCTGATTTTCCATGAGTTCTTTTTGTATCATAAAAAACAGAGAACCTGTAAAATTTCAAGGCATTTTCTGAAATGTTAGAAAATCCAAAAAATTTGCTAATTTTCTCTAAAAATTTATTTTTAATGAAAAATAATAAAAAATCATATAAAATGCACAATTGATCCAAAAAATATGAAATTTTTATTGGACACTCTTGATAGTTTTCCAAACATGCATAAAAAATTTTCTGCAATTTGTGAGATATGATCAAAGTAATGAAAAACCCTAACTTTTAAAGATCCAATTTTTAAGAAATTATTTTGCATCAAAATTAAAATCACAAAGAACAAATCCTATGTATAATTTTGAGAGATTTCCAAAAATGTAATAAAATCTGAAAAAATCGCTCATTTTCTCTCAAAAATTATTTTTTTATGAAACTTCATAACAAATTCATAGAAAATGCAAATGTCCTCTAAAAAATCTGATTTTTTTACTGAACATTTATGATACTGTTCTTGACTTGAAAAAAATATTTGATGCCAAAATGAAGAGTCGTTTGTGAGATTTGATCACAATAATGAAAAACCCTAATTTTTAAAATCCATTTTTTTAGGAACTATTTTGCATCAAAATTAAAATCACAAAGAACAAATCATGTGTATAAATCAGAGAGTTTTCCAAAAATATAAGAAAATATGAAAAATTTGCTCATTTACTCTCACAATTATTTTTTTTATGAAAATTCATAAGCAATTCATAGCAAATTAAAATATACTCCAATAGATTTGAATTTTGGTTTGAGAGCTGTTGATACAGTCTTCAACTTGCCAAAACAATTTGGTGCAAAATTTCCAATCCGTTTGTGAGATCGGATCAAATCTCTCCAAGATCTTGATTTTATATCCAAAACCCTAGCATCACAAGGTTATTCTCCAAATTGTTTTACAAAATAACAATACAGTGTTAGAAAAACCTACAAAAAAATATAGATCTAACAAAAATCCATGTCCCACGGGGCATGCCAAAATGTTTATGGTAAAAGTAGAAACAACAATATTGAAAGACTAAATGAGTTCAAATTCAAAACACTAGCCTAACAACAACAAAGATCCACCATAACATATGAAGATTACCTAAGACAATGTAAATCAACAAAATCACAAAGATTATACCATCACATGTCCAATACGGTTTGGATCTCCATTCTTCCTATCTCCATTGATCTTGCTTGATATATTTGCTCTCAGATTTTATGTGTGCATAAGAGCTCAACAAAGAACAAAAATGTGGTTGATAGCTTGATCGCATATGAAAGTTCGAATGCTAGAAGGCTTCAAAGATCGATTAGGGTTGATAATGAAGGAAGCATCTCCTTATATAGAAGACACTATAAGAAATGGAGGGATATGATTGAGAGGTGTAAAAGATAAATGGTCGGCTATGATTAGAGGGTAGGTAGAGAAAATAAGAAAATAATAATAGGGTAGGTAGTGTAGGAATTAAGAGATGAATGACATGTGTCATGGAAAGAAAAGGCTAATGAATTAATTAAATAAATAAATATTTATTTAATTAATAGAAGAAGTGGGATCAATTAAATAAATAAGATATTTATTTAATTTAGGGGAAGGATAATTTAAATAAATAAAGTTATTTATTTAAATGAGAAATAAGACTAGAAGAGGATAAATGAATTAATTAAATAAATAAAGATTTATTTATTTAATAGAAGAATTAGGCTAAAATAATTAAATAAATAAAATATTTATTTAATTAGACAGGACAATTTTAGGTGTCCACAAAAATAACATTTTTTTTGTTGAAGTCTTTTAATATCTTCCTAGGTTTCCTTGATTTCTCAACCATAAGCCAAATTTATTTTCCCATGAAGTCCCAATAGAACTAAAACAAGATGCCAAAAGGTCATTCAAACAAGGGGCCTTATTTGGATGGAGGTGGGAAAATGCCCCCTTCACTTCCTCATATATTATTGGAACATTGATGAATGCATTTTCTTCATCATTGATGATTCTTGGATTGTTGGTTAGGATTTCACTATAGGTGGGGTCAACGATTTCACCTCCACCTAGAAGACTCCTAAAGAAGTTTATTACGCCACTTTAAACTTTTGTAGGGGATGACAAAACCATTCCATTGGAGTCCACTAGACTTTAAATTTCGTTAATACGCCATTTGATTTTTTTGGTATAGTGGAAATATTTTGTATTCTAATTGCCCTTGTCTAGCCATGATTCCCTAGATTTTGTCTTTCAAAAGCTCTCCTCTTTGGTTAATATCTTGGTATATTCTTGTAGTATTTTTTTTTTTTTTATGTTATATAGTCATTTTGATACATTCTATTTTCTATAACATGTTCATTTAGGATTTTGAGTTCTTCAATTCATTCTTTTTCTTTAATGATATCTTTCAAAGAATGCTTATTCCATTGATTGGGATTTCCTTTAATGAATTGGATCTTCTTGCGAAAATATTATATCCTTGAACCACTTATGTTTAAATGTTTGTGCGACCACTCTTTGGGAAATCCTTTTAAATTTGGACTTATATACAACATTATTTCAAAAAGGAATTCACATTCAAGGACTCAATCAATAGACATGGAAACTAGGTAGTGATTTGATCTAGATACAAAAAATATTATTTCAATTCTAAGGTCACTAATGAGTTAAATGAATTATCAAATTTCAACAATCGATCCAATTGCTATGTGATATTCATGAAATTGAAACTTCTATTATTACATGTGAAATGACCATTTCTTGGGGTGATGTTGATGAGACTTATGGTATAATTATTTTTTATAAAATTCTTTTATGCTTGCAAAATTTTACCCCTACAACCCTATTTTTTCAATTAGTCAAGGATGGGATTGAAATCCCACTCAATAATGACCCATTAATCTCTAAGGGCTCCAATCTCCATTTTGATTTTGTTGCATACACTTTTTTATATTTTACAATGTGGTAGGGCCATAGACATTAAATATGGTAAAATTTAACTAGAAATTATGCTACGTATCTTTGTAGACTTCCATCAAGGATATGAAAGTAGGGGATCAACATTAATGTGACCATGTTTCTAAGGAAGACCAATTTCACCCAAAGTACTTGTAGCCTCAATCAAACATCCATCCCAATCTTTGCAATGTTTGATAAATGAGTTTTCTTCCTATGCGTTTAGCTTAATTTCTTGAAGAAAAATAAGTTCAACAAATGTTTTTTCAAGTTAGTGTTTGAGCACCTTTTTTGCCCCATTTTTGGGGCATTTAGGCCCCTAAAATTACATGTTAGGACCTTCATGGATCCCTAAGGGAGGGGGCCTCAATTAGATTTCAAAAGGTAAGCTTTGATAGATGTTTGATTACAATTCAAAGGCCTATTCTTTTTTATTGGTTTTCTTACCCTTTTTAGGGTTGAACACATTGATCCCAAGGTTGAGATGTTTGGTAGTTGATTGGTTTATTCTTTTGGAGTTGAAAAAATCCATCTCATCTTCTATGTTCATTTCAACATCATAAAAATCTTCCTTTTCAATATGTGCAGATTTTTCATTTATTTTCTTCATAGGGGATCATGGCTAATTGAGGCAATGGATTCTATTACGATTATATTTATTGGTTTGTGGGCTTGGTGGGATTAAATATCTCAAATCATCCTACACATTTTTGTCTTTTGGTATCCACTACATTTTGGTTTTGGCAAGTTGAGGGAAGAAATATTCATTATATGCTCTACTTTTGCACCTCAAGAAAAAACTTTTGGGGTCTTGATTTCTATCTCCTATTCCTATGAACCTGGGATAATGTAGAGGGAGAACATTCTTGGAATTTATTTAATTGCAATCAAATTTATGTGAGCACATATTTGGGATTCTCCTCCTTTATAGTCGACCTCTAGAGTCCTTCAGATGTTGTTGCCAATTTTAGTTAAGAATCCTTGCAACTAGTATTCGAGTGGGAGATTGTGAAATATTATCCATATTAGGCCTTCTATCGAATGAGTTTCTCTAGGTCTAAAATGTGTTCCCACTTCTATAAGTATGTAATAATCATACTAAATTTTTTATATTTAACAATAAGAAAACTTAATAGATAACACAACAACAATGAAATTTACACAGTTACAAAATGTTGAGGAGCATAACAATGCAAATACAAAGTGTTTGAATAGAACAACACTAAAGAAAATGCCTCCCAAAGTTTCCCAAATTACAAAACCTCAACACCCAATTGGAAACAAAAAATAAATGCCTAAGAGAGATGCCAAGAAGCTTGATTATAGGTCTATATGTGTATAGAAAATGTACTATTACAAGCAAAACAACAACGATAACTCACCCAAAAAAACCTTTCAACATACAACCAATAGGTCCCAAAGGTCTAAAACTATATCAACACAAAAAAACACCTCCAAAACCCTCCAAACTCATTTTTATGATAGTAGATAGCTCTACCATGATGAATTGAGATATGGAAAGTCTAAAAGGTATATGTACAACTAGCACAATGACTATACAACCCCATTGAGGACCTTCATACATTGAAATTGCAACCTTAAAACTTGAAGAATAGTCATTAGAAGATGAACCCATCAACCAACATGAAAAATCACTCAAATTGGTAGTGCTTGGGACATGAAAGTCACACGCCCCTCTAACAAGAAGCTCCAACAATGATAAAACCCTCCTAGAATTCCATGTGCTTTGTAAATGTATTCAAACTTATCTTCAAATGTGTTATCGAACTATAATTAACAAAAAATAACTTCCATTTATTTTTAAACACCATGAACTATTTTTCTAGCAAACAAGAATAGTTTGGTTAAGCCTAAAAAGAGTGTTATGACAAACAATACTGTAAAGCGGAAAATCAGTCGAACCCTAGTTGCTCTCCCCTCTTCCAACTCCGAGGAGAGAGAAGGGAGGTTGCTAGGGTTGATGGTTTTCACTTAAGGAGACTTTACATTCAAAAGAGGGGTTGAAACCCACAAGATCCAATCCCACACAAGGCAAGATTGGATGCTAAATGCGTTTCAAGGGTTAAGACAGCAAGGCTACCCTCTTTTGTAAAGAATGTGCATGGAATGATTAAGCTAGGAATGCATAGAAAGTGAGAAAGATTTGCTTATAAACTGAGATAGGGATATAGGATGAAGCTGCGGACCTGGAATTAGCAGTAAAATGTCGATACGGCGCTGTCCTGCAAATTTGAGCAAAAGTTGACGGGACGATGGCGCCCGACGTGCACACGGTCCTCCGAAAAATCTGTGAAACGAAGGGGGATCTGTTCATCTCTGCACAAGGATTCCAGATCTTCAATTTCAGCCGCGTACCTGCAACCTACACACAGAAAAGCGAAGACGATTGGGGGGTTAGGGATTAGGGGTTTGCCTTTAGGTCAAACCCCGGTTTTGGAATTAACCAAGAAATGAGAAATGCTGTAAATGTAAATGTCTGTAATGTAAAACAAGTACTAATACCTTGTTGTAAGGATGTTTGTATCCTTATGTGCGAAGGTATAGATGTTGTTGTTTGTTGTATGTTGTAGTAGTATGTAGTAAGTGATCTCCTCTTCAATGGTTGAATCCTTGTCTTGAATGCAACACTTAGCCTTGAATGGAGACTTAGAATGATCAATAGCTTGAAAGAATGCTTGAATGCTTGAATGCTTGAATATTTGAATGTTTGAGTATCGTTTCCACGCTTTTTTCGTCATCCATCTTACCAAAATGGGAGAGGAAATGTAGTTTATATACTTGCCAATTAGGGTTGATAGACTGATTTTCCCGACCTTAGGCTGACCAGGAAAGATAATTTCCAATTTGCAAACAAAAAGACCCGAGACCCCATAGGAGACCGGGCCCAAAATAGGGCCAGGGACCAGGGCACTGGGCGCTCTGGTCCCACCTCCCGGGACAGTAGGGTGCAAAGGAGGTTCAGGCCAGGGTGCAAGAAAATGCAGTTTTTGGTGTCGTAGACAAGTTTCGGGGTCTCCATTCAGGTTGCGTGTTGCGTCGCCATCGTGAAGACTGAAATGCAGTCGAAATTGCAAGTGTCGCAATTTTAGGACGCTACAAATACCCTCTTTCCCAGTTGTCTAAGAAAAATCCAATAAAAACACGCAAATAGGCTAAACCCACACTCCATAATGTATGCAAAATAAAAACACATTGAACACCTTTATATTAAAGCCCTAGTTTAAATTTTTTGTTGAAGCATAGTGGTGATCCTTGAATAGAACCATTTACACAAGTTAGATATTATCTTCCAAATCTAAAACAAGTAATCTAATGAGGTTTTTTATTCTCACAAGCTTCAGGGAAGAAGAAATAGGTCTTATCTAATAGTATAATAGTATGTGTAATCCTCAACATATATAAAGATGAGACACCAAACCTCCCTTTGTAACTTTGGGAGGGAAAGGAGTAATTTGAAATTATAAATTAGTTCATTCTTCCCTCAAATGTCCTTTTTGAAATTGTAGACATACAAAAATGACCACTTTCCTAAGTAAATATTTAATATTCATTTAAACCTCATTCCTCTATTTAATTAAATTCTTTATATTCATCTATTTTGGTTATTTAAGTTACTTAATTTATTTAATTAAGTTCACCTAAGCCTTTTTCTAACCTTTGATTAAATAAATCATTTTATTTAATTAATTCCCCCTTCTCCCCTTTTAATTAAATTAATCCTTTCAAGTAAATAAATCTAATTTATTTATTTTAATCCCCCATTTGTATTTATGCAAGTTGCATCTATTTTTGTTGAAATAAAGTAATTTATTTTAACTAAAATTCCCCTCCATCCACTTGCAAAATCCTACATGTCCCACTTGCCTCTCTAAACCCCCTTTATACTCTTCTAATCACTTCTAATTTAGCCTAATCCATCTCCTAAATATTGTCACATCCCTAAGAAAAGGGAAGTCACTTCTCAAACCCTCAAAGTCTTTGAAAACCATTAAAGGCTTTATGTCCTCAACAAGTTAACCCTCAAAGTCTTCATAACCATTAATGGTTAGCTCAACCTTCTTGCATGATTAGAGAGTTTCTCTCTAACTCAACCCCCATCTAACCCAAGGGTCTCATCAAGCATTCATGGCTTTAACCTTGGTTATCCCTTTAACCCTTGCACAAGAGTTTATCCTTTGGGTAAAAGCTTTATCCAATGGATAACCCTAACTTAACCTTAACCCTTACCTCCTAGGGTAACCATCACGTCTTCTCAATCATTTAATGCTTCTTACATCTCCTCTCAAGTAGTCTCTTGTTGACAATTGTCACCAATTCATTGGTGAGAATTGTAAACATGGATTGATAACTTTTAATCCTGGCCCTTGATAAGATTATCCAATGTTGACCATCCATTGCCCCGTTTTTCCTATAAATAAAGCTCTCATTCTCTCATTTTGAGATATCCAAGTTTCATGCATCTAATCTATAGTCATTTTATTAAGAATTTAGCCTCTCTTTGATAAAAATCATCTTAATAGCATTTAGAAGTTATTTTAAATATCATAGCATATCCATGCTAGACTAGTATATATTGTTAGGATAGGATTACTAATCTTCATCATAACATTATATTCATGCTAGTTTAAATCATCATAAATTCAATATCATACATATCTAGGAATGCATTCATGCTAAATTAATCAAACACCACTCATTCTTGGAGTTGTCATTCCTAAGTCACTTTTCTCAGTGATCTGAGATCAAAGGCATTGACTTGAGGGATCCTGTGAGATAGAGAACAATGGAACATCCCTTGGGAAGTTGAGCTATTTCAATATAGCTCCATAACTTGAACCAAGAGTCCCATTGGTGTGTAGATCTTTTTTAAACTGAATTTTACGTTTCTACTAACCACTTTTCTCACACACATTTCTGGCGCCCACTGTGGGGTAAGACCCCATTAATCTTATCGTTTTTGATACAAGAGAAATATTGCAAGCATGCGGAAAAGTTGAGTTAGCGCATTGGACCCTTTCTTTAGCATATACAACCCTTTTAGTAGCGCTTCCAATATACTGTTTAGCGCTTCAGACTCATTCATTAGCGCATTTAGCCTTTTTATTAGCGCCTAACAGTTCTTGTTTAAACTGTATCATCATAGTGCATTCGACAAATAGAGTAGTGCATTAGGTAATCAACTTAGCACATAGTAAGCTTACTATGGTGCATATGCACTTTTCTGTAGCGCATCTGTGTTGCAGTCTAGCGCATAGCTGTAACAAGAAAAAACACAATTTGTAACCGAAGCAAAAAGTTAGGCTTGTATAAGCTCACATGAGATCTAAAATCTTTCACTAACTAGTTTTTTTGCTGCAAGTTACTAATCTTTATTTGCAGGTTGGAGGAGTTTCATTTTAAACATTTAATTATTTTTGTTTCTCTTTTTCAAGATAGTTTTAAAAATAGTTCATTTTCTTGTTAGTAAAAACAACAACCTCATTTTCCTTTGGTATTGCTTTAAAAAGAACAACAAACTTTCAAAGTTTTGCAAAGGTTTAAAAAGAACAACCTCGTTTTCATTTGGTATTTCTTTAAAAAGAACAACAAAATTTCAAAGTTTTGCAAAGGAGTAAAAAGTAAAACCTCATTTTCATTTCATGTTGCTTGAAGAACCTCACCTTCCTTTGGTGTATTAAATGATCCATTTTTTATTTCTTTACAAAGGGATAAAAATAACCTCATATTTATGTTGTGCAAAGCAAAGGAATTTTTCATTTCATGACTTCCCCTTTGTTGACCAAGATTTCTTTTACTTAGATAGAGAATCATTGCTATAAAGGGGTAAAAAGAACACCATGCTTTTTTTCAAAAAATCTCCAAGTAGAAATTAGAAAATCACTGATTTGAAGGTTAAAAAGAACACTTGTGTGCCTTGTCTCGAAAGTGGAAGGTATATGCTCTCCCCTTAATTGGGTGACCAAAAAGCCAAACCACTCTTATGCTTTCTTCATTTCAAGCATTTAAATCTTTTAGCAGGCCTACCCTCCCAAGTTTCTCGTAGAGTGCCATTTAAATGGTCAGTGAGAGGGGAATGACCTAAGTGGAAAACGACTCTATTGCCAAATGTTCCAACCCGCTATAATCAAAAGTGGAGGCTGAGGAAAGTACCCTTCAATGATTTTGCTCAGCGATTAGCCTTCCCCTAGTATATTTAAGATACGTAAAGCCTTTGTTCTAAAGTTTGGGAAGCCTCCTGAGGGAGTTTATCACTGAAGACCGAACGAAAGTCTGATTAAGAACCTTAGAACTAGAAACTTTGAGCTGAGTCAGTATCTAAACATCTTCAATATCATAGTACAAGGGTGGGGAAGAATCTGCCCCCAAGATCACTCACCATATATCTCCCAAGATAACTACTCAATTGTGGAGCAGTTCACTTTGAGTTAATTTTTGGTAAAAGGCAAAAAAATGGGTGCCCCCTAGGGGTGACAAGGTTGTTTGAGCTAATAGAGTATGGATACTAGTGGGCTATGATATTGTTGATGACCCTTGAATAAAGAGTCTATCTGATTTGTCTTACTTGTTATCTAAACCTGTGAAAACATCAGGGATTTGAACACATCCTCACAAAACATAAACTATTTGTCTAGCATAGGCAAATTTTTTTCTCATTTGTGTGTCGTGTTTGCAATTTATTTTTCAGAAAATCATCCATCAAAAACACAAATTAAAATCCCAAAAATGCAGAAAACAAAGAAATCAAGGTAGCTTAGAGCATAGGAGCAACTTCCTAGCGCGTATCAATCATTCTGTAGTGCATCTACACCAAAACTTAGCACTCTCAGCCTTCTTTAACGCATAACCAGTTTCAGATTAAGAAAATTTTCAGTAGCACTTTGTGATACCAATTTAGCACATTAGCTTAGCGTGTAAGAGGCATCTCTTAGTGCTTTTAGCACAAACATTAGCGCTTTTCAAGAATATATTGGCACGTAATCTTTTAGTCAAAGCAGTTTCAAACAAATCTAAGTTAGCGTGTAGAAGAGGCAACTTAGTGCATAGAGAACTGTCTGTGGTGCATCTAGATCATTAGTTAGCGCATCCAGTTTTTGCTTTAGTGCATGGTACAAACCTAGAAACACAGAGAGTAAACCAGGCCTTTCGAGAAAATTTTATCATTAGTTGTAAGTACCCTTTTTGGTCCTCTATCAAAATCATTAGTCAACATCCGAACCAAATTATCAGAGAAAATAATTCCAAAATCAAACAAGCATCCCTAGAACAAATTTTTCAAATCTTAAACGAGCTCGAGATAAGACTTCATCCAACCAAAATCCGGCAGTACCATCACATTGATCAAAGTTTCACCATCTAACAGATCCTATCACAAACAACATACCTAGTTTAATTATTAAGTTGTCAAATCAAGTTTCTATATCGGGAGACTTTTATCCATATCATTTGACACACTTTGTTGTGGGGGCGAATCTAACTAAACCTCTACTTGATGAAGTAAGATTGAGTTTTTCAAACAAAGTATCACAATCCAACATCAAAGGAAACCCTTGATCATTCATGTATGACCACTCCTAATATTTTGAGAAGAACAAGTCTTCATCACAAAACTAAGTTGAAGAAGAGACAACCTAGTTCTAAGACACTTACAAAAAGGAATAAGTTTCTCTATTTCAATTGCCAACTTTTTAAATCACATCGCGCATTCTTGCGTCACATGCGATTGTATATTCAAGGAAAATCAAACGAGTTTGATAGAGAACCTTTAAGAAGAAGAGCTTATATTCAGAAAGTGACATTCAACCAATGCTTAAATCATGGAGGAAGGATCAACCCCTCTTTATTCCCACAGTTCTGTATCACTTATAACGAAGCTTGACCTAAACCACCAACCCCTGAGAGGGAAGAAAAAGAATAAACTCCCTTTGTAACCGAAAGTTTTTATTGAGGAACATATTCTATCCACCAAACACCATTAGGAACTCCGATAGAAATAAATGCCCATTGTCACTCGCTCTCAAAGAAACAAGCAAAGCGAATCACAACCAGAGTCAAGTATGGGTCGTAGATTATCGAACCCTTTTGAGTATACTAATCTGGGAGACACAAAGATCACTGAGGAACTTCTCCAGGAATGTCAAGAAAACCCCTCATTCCAAAGGCTCATGGAAAGACTTATTGAAGAAGACAAGGAAAAATATATGCTCATGCTAACTAGCAAAGGAGACAGATTTCCTGAAGATTTCGATACCAAAAACTGAAGGAATATAGACGAACAAATTTTTAGAACAAGGTCTAGAAATTACGCCTATCAAGACCAACAAAGAGAAGAAGAAACACATGACCCAGAAATCATTCCTGAACAAAATAACACACCCGAACACAACCGTGCCCGAACTCAGGATAATCTTAATGAAAGGGAGGAATCTTTCCCTCGACGTACAAATGCACCCATGGTCGCTCTTACACAACAAATTCAAATACTGTAAAGGCAAATGCAGGACATGCAACAAGGGACCATAGTGTGATACTCCTTGGATGAGATCTGTCCTTATCCCTTTGACAAAAGATTAAACATGATACCTTTTCCCCCGAATTCAGATATACCAAAATATGACAAATACGATGGTAAAAGTGATCCCTGCGATCATGTTCGAGAATTTTGTACCATAAGCCTAGAGTTTGCTCATGATGACACTTAATGAGACTATTCCCAAGAAGTTTGGGAGGGCAAACAATGGAGTGGTTGTCTAAACTTACACCTCCCATCAGATCATTTGATGAGTTGGTAAACAAATTTATCACACAATACTCCTATAATATTCAACACGCAATCACCATGTTGGAGGTATGTAACACCAAACAAAAAAACAATGAAACATTCATGGTGTTTCTTCAATGTTTGAGACGTATGGTTTCGAGATATCCTCAAGACATTCCTGAAAATGAAAAGATGGAGATCTTTATTGACAATCTAAATAGTTAGATGTGTTATCAACTCAAACTCCAATGCATACCATCTTTCGCCAAGTTGATAGAAAACATAATCCAAGTAGAGGAAGCCTGCATCAAGAAAGGAAAATTGAAGCTCTTTAAGGAAGGAACTAACTCATCCAACACTCACTCCTTTAACAACCAAAACAACAACAACACTTTAGACAAATCCAGATTTTGGACAAGAAACAAAAAAATTGTTAATGATGGAGGAGCTGATGCTAATGATATGAAGTCCAAACAACCACTATTAGCTTTATCAAGTAATCCACAATCTAACAAAAATAAAAAAAGTGTTAATCAAGGCACTAACACTTATCCACAAAATACGAATCAAGGACCTTCAATTTCAAACACCAACAACAATACCCAAGGCAATAACAATACCCAAGGCAATAACAATAACCAAGGCAACAACACTAGCCGAGGGAATAATACAAACCAAAGAGGTAACACTAGCACTTTCCCAAATAGACGCATCTACACACCATTGGGGCAAACCTTAGAATCAACATTTCAAGAACTCCTGGCAAACAAGATTATCACATTGCCGGTCATAAACAACTTGAACCCCAGATCAAACCACTTTGGTGTAATGACTTGCATTTTTGTTATTTTCATCGAAACAAAGGACATCACACAAATGATTGCATGAGGCTTAAGAATACTGTTCATGATATGCTTGATAGAGGTTATTTAATGGTTGATGGTCTCAAAACAAACGGTGACCATGACACCTTTAAAAATCCTCTTCCAAATTACAACAAGGAAGGAGCTTCATCATCAAATGATACAAGGTGAGCTCGTATAAATCACCTATACAACAACACCATCAATCACATGTTGATAGATGACAACCAAATAAATGTCATAAAGATCAAGGACAAACAAGACCATACATCAATCAATGTGACAACTAGAGCTCAAAAATACGTCTTGAAAGGGCATACATCAACATCCACCAATATCCCCAAGACTCAATATGATTTGGTTAATCAAGTGCGAAGAACTCCCACTCAAATATCCATACTCAAGTTACTCAAACTCTCGCCAAAACATAAGGACATCTTAGAACAAGCACTAGTTGAAACAAATGTTCCTCAAGATCTGGACATTGATAAATTCCAAGTCATGGTGGCTCATATGATAGGGCCTCATAACCTCACCTTTTTCGAACATGATAATATCTGTTTGAGTCATCCACATAACACTCCCCTTCATATTGAAGTCTTAGTCTACAAACATCGAGTTAAAAGAGTATTAATAGATGGAGGAGTTGGTCTCAATATCTGTACTTTAAATCTTATCAGTGTATTAGGCTTCTTTGAACAGTCTATTAATCCACACAAAAATATCACCATCAAGGCCTATGATGATGAAGAAAGGTCATCCAAAGGAACAATGATACTACCTATTTATGTAGGACCAATACAAAGGGACACTATGTGCCAAGTCTTAGACATAGACTTAACATACAATATTCTATTGGGTCATCCTTGGATACATGAAATGCAAGCTGTACCTTCAACATACCATCAGAGTGTCAAATTCCCATATAATGGACAAGAAATTTTAATATCTACCGATAATAATCCTTTTCAACATTGCAATGCTATGGGAACAACTCAAGACAACTTGGTTCCACACAACAGGGAAGCTCCAACTTCCTCAACATTAGATCATCATCAAGAAAAGCTCAAATCTTTATTCATGGACTTAAAAAAAAAGATGAAAATCAAAGAGAAAGGCATGAGAGAATACTCTTTCGAACCCATGTGTCTATCCAAATTGCCAACATCACCAAAATCTCATGGGCAACCTTCTGCATCAACACATCAAGCAACACAACCCATCACCAAGTTTGATGGAAAATTTATCCAATTAGGCACACTAGCAAATGAATTAGAAGAGAAAGACATCCTTAGTTGGCTATACAAGGATGAGGAAGAAGTCAAAGCTGCTACTCTAGAGGTGGCCATACCAACACAACAATATAGAAAAGGATTCCTGATCATACAACATATGGGATACAACAACAAAGGACCTATAGGCAAGCATCAAGAAGGCATTACAAAACCGCTAGAACCTCCATCACAATTTTCTCGAGACAAAACAAGACTAGGATATGGATGCAACATACCACCTAGGCACAAACAAAATAAGTATCAAAAACCTCAATGGAAAGAAAAGAAGAAATACAATGAGAAATCATGGCAAGAGGCACTACACCAAGCAACAGAAACAACAAGGAAAGAGCAAGAACACCAGGAAGAAGAGACATGACAAGAGGAACTAACCATTCAAAGGGAAGAAGCATCTTATGAGAAAGTTCATCATGTAGAGGAACCTATTCAAAACAAGGCAGAGTCAACACCTGAAGAAATCACTACTCCCCAAGGAGAAACAATGTATGAACAAATGCAAAGGGTACAAGTAGGCTCTGATTCTAAATAAAAAAAAACTACAAGATTGGCATCAATTATCAGAGATCTTTTCTCACCCTACAACATACCTATCAGCAACACTGAAAGGCTCTGGGATAGTACTTCTGAAACTGATTCTAATGACTATGAATGGGGTAGTTGTTCAAATATTACCGAGGATGTCGAAGAAGGTACTATCCATTCACACACCCCCCTTTCTCAGGAGGGACAAGGCGTAGAGTCTCGATTACTTGAATTCGGTCCACGACATATCTACGAAGCTAAGGGGAATGAGCAACAACACTACGAACAAGTCTACACTGAACATGATACCATCGAAGACCTTGACAATATAATTAACCTAACCAACATCCCAGACAACTTTAATTATACCTTTATCATGACACTTACCGCAGCCGACCTTGACCCACCAAATGACTCTCTACTGCTCGTATTTCCTGATTTGATAGACTGGGAAGAACTTGAACACCATGATATACCTATTTTACCAGATGATGAATCCATTGTCCATTACCTATGTACAGTCAACCTGGAAACAGGCTCTACCAGCGAACAAAATAACGATATCTGCAATCGAGAGAGTGCCAAGTCTCTCAGTCGCAAAAAAGAAAGAAACAGAGGATCTAATGCTGAAAACTAGTCAATGGCAACACTAGATCACAAAAAGTCAAAATAAAGGATGCATTTGAGGGTGAAAACCTTTTTAAGGCACCTAAGGATGGGAGACTTGACACTCTTCTTGAACACTATCAAGTGTGGTCACCCATATTGATTGAGCCAACTCAATCAATAAAAATCGGTACACAAGTAACATCTAAAAACATACACCTAGCAAAATCACTGACCAACCAGAATTTATCAGATTCTTCAAAGAAAAGCAAATCAATTTTGCTTGGTCCTATGCTGATATGCCCATAATAGATCCAAACCTAATCATGCATCATTTATCTATTTCTCCAAGAGCTAAGCCAGTCAAACACAAGTTAAGAAAGATGAATCCGCATGTAGCATTAATGGTCAAAGATGAACTAAAGAAGTTATTAGATGTTAGATTCATTCGACCTATATACTATGCTGAATGGATTTCAAACATTGTACCAGTTTCAAAACCAGATGGAAGCATAAGAATATGCAAAGATTTTAGAGATGTCAACAAAGCATGTCCAAAGGATGACTTTCCTTTTCCCAGCATCGACATAATTGTGGACCTAACAACAGGCCATGCAATGCTATCATTAGTGGACGGTTTCTCTAGCTATAATCAAATCAAGATAGCTCCATAGGATCAAGATAAAACTGTGTTCACCTGTCCTTTGGGAACGTATTGTTGGAATATCATGTCTTTTGACTTAAAGAATACTAGGGCAACTTATCAAAGAGAAATGACGACAATCTTTCATGATATGATGCATACCTTCATGGAGGACTATGTGGATGATTTACTGGCTAAGTCATTCACCCGGTTAGAACATCTGGGAATATTAGATAAAATCTTTCAAAGATTGGAGCAATTCCAAGTCAGGCTAAACCCTAAGAAGTATGTCTTCAGGGTGACACCAGGTAAACTATTAGGCTACATTGTGTTTGCAAAAGACATTTAAGTAGATCCAACGAAGGTACAACCAACGAAGGTACAAACCATCATGGAGATGCCACTTCCTAGGAACATTAGTCAACTCAGATCTCTACAAGGACGACTATAGTCTATCAGGTGATTCATAGCTCAACTAGCAGATAAAAGTCTACCATTCAATTATCTGTTGCATAAGAACATACCTTTTAGATGGGAAGCCAAGTGTGCGGAATCATTCTATCAACTCAAGCAATATCCATTGAATCCACTAGTTATGGTACTACCAATAGCAGGGAAGCCGCTCATTCTCTATATATCAACAACAGAAGTATCATTGGGGGAATTGCTAGCACAAGAAGATCAAGAAGGCAAGGAAAGAGTTATATATTACATCAACAGAACATTAAATGGATATGAGCTAAATTACACATTCATTGAGAAGGCTTGTTTAGATGTGGTATCTGCCTCTCAAAAGTTTTGCCATTACATGCTAGCTCACACAATCAAGCTAGTAGCAAAAAATGATCCTCTCAAGTATTTACTCAACAAAGTAGCTCTTACAGGCCGACTGGCTAAATGGGTCATGATTCTCGGTGAGTTTGATATCCAATACACAGAGCATCGGGCTATTAAAGGACAAGTAATTGTAGATCAATTAGTTGAAGCACCACTACAGGATAAACAACCAATGCAGGTGGAATTTCTAGACATGGATGTCCTTACTGTTGCACTCAAGCAATGGACCCTGTACTTTGACAATTCATACACCCAACATGGATCGTGTGCCGACATCTTGTTCATCGCTCCCGAATGACACACTATTCCAAGATTGTATAGACTCATGTTTCCATGCACCAATAACATTGCCGAGTATGAAGCCCTGGTGAAAGGAATCAAAATGCCAGTGGAATGGAGAATCATGACATTAAGAGTCTATGGAGATTCTCAACTGGTTATAAATCAAATCAATAATGAATATCAAACAAAGGATGACAAGTTGCTGCCATATAAAAGAATGATGGATGAATTCAAATAGTACTTTTTACACATCACCTTCGAGCAGATACCAAGGTTGGATAACAGAGCGGTTGATGCAATGACCACTATCGCTTCATTACTACAAATTTCAGAGCAACAAAGTCATTATGAGTTCCTAGTAGAGCAACTGTTTTCCCCAGCCTATGACAATTATGCTTCCCATGTCATCTATGCCTTAACCGGTTCAGACTCTTATCTATATGGGACAATCTATGAATATCTTAAAGCCAATGCCCTACCACTTGACCTATCTCATAATAAAAAGCACAACTTTATTCGGCAAGACACCCATTATACCTTAACCGCTGACACACTTTACCGTCGAGGTCTAGATGGTACTCTTCTTCGTTTCCTGATTGTAATAAATCCGACTCTACTTTACACAAGCTTCATGAGGGTATCTGTGGCACGCATTCAAGTGGTCCTACTCTCGCTAAAAAACTTCTGAGAATGGGATATTACTAGCCAACAATGGAAAAAGACTCTTATCAATTTGCAAAGAAATGTCCTAAGTGCCAAATTCATGGCAATCTTATCCATGCACAAGCATAGGAGTTGTAGCCATTTACAACATCTTGGCCTTTCTATTAGTGGGGACTTGATTTAGTAGGTAAAATCCATCCTTCCTCTTCAAATGGACACAAGTTCATTATCACTGCGACAAAGTATTTCACAAAATAGATTGAAGCAGTCCCAATGACCACAATAACTGGAAAGCAGATTGCCTCATTTATTCTCAATTATCTAATTTGCAGATATGGCATTCCAAGTTCCATCATCACAGACAATGGGCATCCCTTCAAAAATCAGGACATGCAAGAACTATGTGAGCGATTCAAAATCAAACATCGCCTCTCTACACCTTACTACCCACAGGGGAATGGACAAGCAGAGGCATCAAATAAAATAATCTTGAAAATCCTAAAGAAAACAGTAAATGATGTGGGTAAGGATTGGCATGTACAACTCAATCCGGCACTCTGGGCATACAGAACTAGCATTCAGACACCTACAGGGGCTACGCCATATTCATTGGTGTACGGATCAGAAGCAATTCTACCTCTTGATGTAGAAATTCCCTCACTCCGAGTATCTTTGAAAGGCCTCATACCAGATGAGGAATATTGGGTAAACATATTGCATGAACTAGAGATTCTAGATAAAAAATGACAACATGCCTATGATCATCTCAAAGCATACCAGCAACATATGTGCAGAAGCTACAACCATAGAGTCATCCATAGGATTTTTAAGGTCGGTGATCTTGTACTCAAAGAAAATCCCAGAAATCAACAGGATCGGGAAAATAAGGAGAAGTTTGAACCTAATTGGTTAGGTCCCTATGTCATCATATCAGCCTATGGATTAGGTAACAACTTCAAAAGGATATGTGCTCGATGAACCAACCAACAACATCCATATGAATAAATTCTACACTTGAGTCATCTAATGCATGGAAAAAGTGAAAAATACAAAAAAATAAAAAAATCAGAAAAATACAAAAAATTAAAAAAACAAAAACAAAAAAAAGTGCAATAAAAACAAGTGGTGAAAACCTAGAAACAAGCGCTATTTTTGAGAGAACAACTCCTCTATCTATCAATACTAATATCTTTTGAACCATCCAAGTCAAAGCTAATGGCCATCGCCCAACACTTTTCACGTAGCATTATCACAAACATTCTTAGCATAGTCATTGTCCTTGATTATCTGAAGATTAGTTCATCATATCCCACCATGGCTTGGTAATCACCGTGTATATCCACATCAATAGATATCTATAACTAGGGTAGCATTCCTCTAACTTCAAGCATTCCAACAACGAATAAACAAAAATCACAACATGCTAAGGAAATCTTGTCAACAACAGCTCATCAATCGGGAAAACAAGACAATGATCCAACTAAAAACTTTAACACACACATGATGGATGATTTTCTGAATTATAATTTGTTTACATCTAGCATGAAGTGTTGACTATTTTGTATCTTAAATTTTTTGAATCATTAGTGTAAAGCGGAAAATCGCGAGCGAACCCTAAGTGTTCCCTCCACCACTCCCAAGGGGAAAGGGGGGTCACTTAGGATTGTCGGTTTTCACTTAGGAGAGACTTTACATTCAAAAGAGGGGTTGAAACCCACAAGATCCAATCCCACACAATGCAAGATTGGATTCTAAATGAGTTTCAAGGGTTAAGACAGCAAAGCTACCCTCTTTTGTAAAGAATGTAAATAGAAGGATTAAGCTAGGAATGCATAGAAAGTGAGAAAGATTCACTTATAAACAGAGATAGGAATATAGGATGAAGCTGCAGACCTAGAATTAGCAGTAAAATGTCGAGACAGCGCTGTCCTGCAAATTTGAGCGAAAGTTGACGGGACGATGGCGCCCGGCGTGCACACGGTCCTCCGAAAAATCCGCGAAACGAAGGGGGATCTGTTCGTCTCTGCACAAGGATTCCAGATCTTCAATTACAGCCGCGTACCTGCAACCTACACACAAAAAAGCGAAGATGATTGGGGGGTTAGGGATTAGGGGTTTGCCCTTAGGTCAAACCCCGGTTTTGGAATTAACCAAGAAATGAGAAATGCTGTAAATGTAAATGATTGTAATGTAAAACAAGTACTAGTACCTTGATGTAAGAATGTTTGTATTCTTACATGCGAAGGTGTAGATGTTGTTGTTTGTTGTATGTTGTATGTTGTATGTGATCTCCTCTTCAATGGTTGAATCCTTGTCTTGAATGCAACACTTAGCCTTGAATGGAGACTTAGAATGATCAATTGCTTGAAGGAATGCTTGAATGCTTGAATGCTTGAATGTTTGAATATCGCTTCCGCCTTTTTTCCATCCATCCCAAAATGGGAGAGGAAATGTAGTTTATATACTTGTCAATTAGGGTTGATAGACTGATTTTTCCGACCTTGGGCCGACAAGGAAAGAGTATTTTCCAATTTGCAAACATAAAAGACCCGAAGCCCCATAAGAGATTGGGCCCAAAATAGGGCCAGGGACCAGGGCGCTGGGCGCCATGGTCCTGGGGGACCAGGGCGCTGGGCGCTCTGGTCCCACCTCCTGGGACAAAAGGGTGCAAGGAGGGATCAGGCAGGGTGCTGGAAAAATGTAGTTTTTGATGTTGTGGACAAGTTTCGGGGTCTCCATTCAGGTTCCGTGTTGCATCGCCATCGTGAAGACCCAAATGCGGTCGAAATTGCAAGTGTCGCAATTTTAGGATGCTACATTTAGCCCCCACTTTAGCGGGAGTATAAGCGTACGCTCATACTTTCGGTAAAGTACAAGGAAACAACATTGAAAGACTTTCACCACGTCAAGGAGGCAAGACACACCAAGCCCCCAGTGGACTAAGGATCTTACGACTTCGATTGACAAAGAAAAAGGGAAGATCACGAGGGAGAACCATGACTGTCAGTAGTAAGGTTCCCTCACTATGAGTCATGCAAGAGAAATACCAAAAATTTTCAAGGCAAAGCTAAGTTCGCCAAGAAATTTTCAAGTATTCCTGAAGGGATAGACAGGGTGTATGCCCCCCTACGTTAAAGCGATCGCACACGCCTCAACGGGGGTGATTGCTTTAAGGTAGTGATACACATAAGAAATGAGAAGGGAAAGGAGCACGTTATCACAAAGATTTAGCCCCCAAGTGTGAGATAAACCCAAGGATAATAGACACAAAACACAAAGCACAAGGTGACTTCGCTTTCCTCGGGGTCAGTATGCTATATGATAATTCATGTATATCATATGTATGTATGCATAATTGTTCTTCATTCCCCAATCAAGGAAGGTCACCTAGAAGAAGGGAACACATGTGTCTTTTGAGTCAACATGAGAGAGACCAAAAGAGATCTCAATGCTTTGCATCGTCCTCAAGTAGACAACACTAAGGACAACAAATAGAAGAATGAGGATAACACATAGAAGAAGTAACAAAAGAGAGGAGGAGAGAATCTGCTATGCTAATGAAACTAGTCTAGCACGTCATCTACCCCCCAATCTTGCTGATCAATGTGTCGGGAAGGTAAGGAACACGCTAGAGGAGGAACATTCAACAGAGCAGATGGAGCTATCACAAGGTCCAAACAAGGGCTATGTTCATGTTCCAAGCCACGTTGTTCTTGTCTAGGAGCTAGGATAAGTGCTTTAGAAAATTCGTTAGATAAATGGTTATCAATATCAACAAGTTCATATTCACTATCAAAAGCAAGAGAAGTAACATTTTCATCATGAATAACATTTTCATCTATATCATCATCAAGATTTATAAAAATAGGATCTTTAACTCGCACAGGATCAAGACCATCATGCATCTTATGTTTAGGAGATTTTGGAGAAAATGGAATAATGCTTGTTGAAGGTGTTTTGGGGGATTGCAAAGTTTGAGAAGCAGCTGCCTGAGCTCTAAGATTGGATGCTAAATGCGTTTCAAGGGTTAAGACAGCAAGGCTACACTCTTTTGTAAAGAATGTAGATAGAATGATTAGGCTAGGAATGCATAGAAAGTGAGAAAGATTCGCTTATAAACTGAGATAGGGATATAGGATGAAGCTGTGGACCTGGAATTAGCAATAAAATGTCGATACGGCGCTGTCCTGCAAATTTGAGCAAAAGTTGATGGGACGATGGCGCTCGGCGTGCACACGATCCTCCAAAAAATCCGCGAAACGAAGGGGGATCGGTTCGTCTCTGCACAAGGATTCCAGATCTTCAATTACAGCCGCATACCTGCAACCTACACATAGAAAAGCGAAGACGATTGGGGGGTTAGGGATTAGGGGTTTTCCATTAGGTCAAACCCCGGTTTTGGAATTAACCAAGAAATGAAAAATGCTGTAAATGTAAATGATTGTAATGTAAAACAAGTACTAGTACCTTGTTGTAAGAATGTTTGTATTCTTACATGCGAAGGTGTAGATGTTGTTGTTTGTTGTATGTTGTATGTTGTATGTGATCTCCTCTTCAATGGTTGAATCCTTGTCTTGAATGCAACACTTAGCCTTGAATGGAGACTTAGAATGATCAATTGCTTGAAGAAATGCTTGAATGCTTGAATGCTTGAATGTTTGAATATCGCTTCCGCCTTTTTTCCATCCATCCCGAAATGGGAGAGGAAATGTAGTTTATATACTTGTCAATTAGGGTTGATAGATTGATTTTTCTGACCTTGGGCCGACAAGGAAAGAGTATTTTCCAATTTGCAAACATAAAAGACCCGAAGCCCCATAAGAGACTGGGCCCAAAATAGGGCCAGGGACCAGGGCGCTGAGCACCATGGTCCTGGGGGACCAGGGTGCTGGGCGCCCTGGTCCTGAAGGACCAGGGCACTGGGCGCTCTGGTCCCACCTCCTGGGACAGCAGGGTGCAAGGAGGGATCAGGCAGGGTGCTGGAAAAATGCAGTTTTTGATGTCGTGGACAAGTTTCAGGGTCTCCATTCAGGTTCCGTGTTGCATCACCATCGTGAAGACCCAAATGCGGTCAAAATTGCAAGTGTCGCAATTTTAGGACGCTACAATTAGATCTCCTAAATTTCTCGAGGATGCATCGAGCTAGAGAAAAGAAAAGGAGGAATTTGATATTTTTTGGTTTTCTGTCTGTGAGGCGATCACTTGTATGGTGCAAATTTGCCTTGATACATGATTGAAAACATATCATCGAAGATATTGTTCCACTTTGCGTATACAAATGGTTAACTCTTGTCTGTCTATTTTATGCAAGCAACACTCAGGTCATCTTGGTTCAATTATACCTCGACGCTTGTGTCGTCTTGCCATATCAAAATCCATGTACGTTTCACTCAAGTCATCTTGGTTCAATTATACTTTGACGCTTATGTCGTCTTGCCATATCAAAATCCATGTACATTTCACTCAGGTCATTATAGTTCAATTATACCATTATGCTTGTATAAACTTCCAACATATCAAAAGCTCAATGATGACAAACTAAAACAGAGCAAAAATAAGTGACTAAACAGGAATGACAACGACAAAATGAAGGTGATCATTTAGTTGCATATCATTTACAGTTGCATTTAGTTGCATATCATTTTACACTTGCATTTAGTTGCATATCATTCTTAAGGCTTGCATTTAACTGCATATCACATTTTCATCTTGCATTAATCTCACATCATCATCATCATCATCATGCATCTCATTTTCAAGATACATCTTAGATCATCATCATTATCATACATCTCATTTTCAAGATACATCTCACATCATCATCATTATCATACATCTCATTTTCATGATACATCTCATAAACCACAGTAATCAATACAATACCACCAATCACGTTCACATCATAATCAAAATCAAAAGCATTACTATCTAAACATTACATCATCATCATAGAAACATCATATCAATGCATATAATAAATCATCATGCATAAAACATCACATGTGGATCAGAGAAATCAGTGCTACATATATATGTATATCTCTAAAAAATGGTCGAAATATACAAGGGATATCATGTCTATCAAAATACAACAAAATAATCACAATACAACAGAGACAAGTTTCTTAGGTAAGACTATCTCCTGCGGCTGACGGTCTTGCAGCAGATGTCCCAGCTCCTGGATCTCCATCGGGTGGATCATGTCGGGGAGGCCCCATAACACCTCTTCTCTTTATCCCCATCTGACTATGAGCAGATCGACTGGCTTCATAGCTAGGAGCTCGATGCTCTCTAGGGACTAGCTCCTCATATAACCGCCTGTAGTACTCAACCTCCTTGGTCGTATACCGTATCTCCCTCAGTGTATCCCACATCGGGGCACCACCTACGGCTCTCTCCAATCTCTGTGCAAGATCCTCTGCTGACCCCAATGCTCTCTCTCTGTATCCCGCTCTGCCATAATCTATGTAATTTGGCACTGCTATGCTAGCACCTATGCCTGTAGCTCCTGCACTATGACCTGTAGGGCTCTAATCTGTGAGTCTTGTCGATGGGTGGGTACCCTAATCTGAACGGGTACCTGTGTCATGGTCCCACCCATACCTGTCCCTGTCCAAGGCATTGGTGGAGGTAGAACATCCGATCTCCTCCTTTGGGTGGATCGCCTAACATCCTCTATCGCCCCTACCACCTCTAACACTACACCTACCCTACCAACACCACCAACACCAAGGAGAAGTCCTCCTCTCCCTCTATCTCCTCCTCCATCTCTCCCACCATCTCTCCCACCATCACCCCCTCATCCTCTATCTCTCCCTCCACCTCCTCCATCACCTCCTCCATCATCCCCACCTCCATCTCCTACCTCCTCTCCCTCCTCATCTCTCTGTCTAACTCCCCCTCACCTATGTGGCTGCTCATCCTCATCATCATCAAAGGAAGGTAACATATCTGTTGAATCCGATATCTGTGCCACTGCATGTGCCATGAAGTAGGTAGAGAACTCCTTTGTCATCTTAACATCAACAACCCCAGCTCCATAATTCTAGATCTGGTCTGCCAATGTCATATACTCCTCTACCGCCGCTACACTATCCATTGTGGGTCCCCACTCAGGCACATCCTATCTTTGGCGAGCATATAAACATGCTCCCTGTGGCATCCCCTGCTGTCTCCCATATTGTCACTGAACACGGCTATGCAAAATTCGCTTAATGATAAAGGGCGTCCGCCTGATCAAATATCTCGACATATACACATAGGGCATCTCTAGCCCGCCCTCAACCCACACCTCACAATCCATATACGGTCTCCAAATGACCGTATCAATATCATCCAATGCTCTCCACCAGTGCTCTAGTTTTCCCAACTTACACTGGACAACTATACCTGTATACCCATAAACATATGCTCGACCAATTAGCCTATCCCTATCTACAAGTGGTCTCGCCACATGAATGTGCTCCCAGACCCACACCTGTAATAATGTAACCCCCGTGGACAAACTGTTGTATCCCAGATACACCACCCGGTGAAGCTCTCTGTAAAGGTGGGCTAACATACAAGACCCCCATGCAAACCTGCGTCCCTGTGTAACCATATCCTCCAAAACCAATCCTGGTGTAGGAGCACTCAGTTTTGGTTACATTTTTAAAATTTTCAACAATTTTGGTGTGTTTAGGTTCAAGTGTGTGTTTTCTCAGTTTGAAATGGCATCTAATAAGTGCATCAAGATTACTTATTCCGATGGGTTGTTTTTTGGTGAGTCATCGGGTATTGGAAGGAGCCAGTTCAGGCTACCCCGACATCCCGATGAGAAAGCATTGGATTGGAGTGTGTTCACTGGATGAAGTATTGGAGATCAGCAAGAGGGGTTTCACCCTACACCAATAACCCGATGAGACCGACTCCCGCGCTAAGTTGTCATTGTCCATCGGGTTAACATGTTTGCAGTTTTCCCGATGACCTGATGAACCTTTTTCCTATTCGGTTAACAAGTGAGCAAGTCCGAGACGATCGGATGATTGTCACCATACCGTTGTGGCAAGTTGCACAGAGTTTATCTCTCGCGACTTGGTGACCATGGTGGGACCTAGTGAGAAGGTAGCGAGCAGAGCGAGTCAAGGTGGAGCCATAGGGTATCGACATTTCTAGTTTTTAGGCCGCTCGATAACCCAATGGTAAAGCATATGGTTTGGAGCGCATCATCGGCCATCACAGTGAGTGTTTTGATGCTACTCTAATGACCCGATAGAACCTGTCCGACAGTTGCCGCTGGAAACCGTTGGTAACGAAATCAATCCTGTCCAATAGGAGGAATTCACGACACAGGGAGGAATGTATAAAAGACCAAACAGGCATCTGTAAACATCTGGTTGTTGTTGAATGTAATAACTTGCCACAGAGAATGCATCCGTTTTCTTGAATAAGAAAAAAAGAAGTCTATTTTCTGGTTTCCATTCAGTGTCTGATTTCTGTTGTGAATTGCAATAATGTTTCAGAATCTTTAAGTTCACTTATGCAGTCAATGTAAACGCTTCATTTCTCTGTTCTGTGAGTTACTGGGTTGAACCCGGGAATAAGCTCGGAATCTGTAAATAAGTTTTCCTTTTTCAATTTAGGTTCTCTGTTTGTAAATAACAACATGGCTCTGGCTTGAAACTCCACATGACCATTAGAGGTGGTCAAGTAGAGCCAATCATGTACAATAGGTTTTCATTTGTGGAAGTCCAGGATATGGCATTAGCTATTCCTGCAAACTGGCCCTAGGCGAGGTTGGTGATAGTCCGACTAGATGTCAGTAGTGTGAAGGAGATAACTTGCAGGGGAGGAATCTATTGAGAACTGGAAGAAGATCCAGAAGGCTATAAGCCCTGGAACCTATTCATTTTGTAACCGAAAGGAGAGAGTTTGCCAAACCAAACATGAAGGGTGGTTTTGCAAAAAAGAGAGAACAAGTGTTGACTATCCTGCACCCCTGCAAGGATATAGTGAGCAAGCTTACCTTGTGAGCTTGAGGAAGGTGAAACAAGAAAACTACTGGTAGGGGAGTACATAGGAGAACACTATGGGACCTAATAAAGAATAGGATTGCACCATCAAAGGACTCCTGTTGGTGGTAAATTAGGACTCTCCCTATCAAATCCCCATCCCACAGCTAGTCCCTTTGACCTATGGTCGGGACATAGAAATCCACCAATGAAACCTGCTAGTACCGAAGGCAAAGGAGCATAATCCAGATCCACAAACTCCTGCCATGGGATCTCATATCCATAGATCTGATCATCCTGAAAGATGCGACAAAGAGCCTCTATCCCACCCTCCTCAGTCTACTCATATGGCAACAAGGCCCCAACAATCAGAATCCATAGAATACGATAATAGTCCTCAGGTGTGACTGTTATCTCGCCAGTAGCCAAACGGAAGGTGTTCATGTCACTGTGCCACCTCTCCACTAAAGCTGTCAACAAACCCCGGTTAATGATATACTAAGGCATGTCTAGGAAGGACGATAAATGACATCTCTCAATCACATCCCTATCAGCTTGTGACAATCACAGAATCAATAACCATGGTCGCAAAAATCGCTCTTGTGACTGAAGTACACCAAGTTGTGCCTACAAAACAATAAATGTCCATCATCAGTTCCCACATCTATCCAATATATCCAATCAAAATAAAATCAACTTGAAAGAACGACGCATCAAATCAAGCACCGTATCAAAAATCAAAGTACCATATCAAAAATCAAAGCACCATATCGAAAATCCAAGACCCATATCGAAAATCAAAGACCCATATCGACAATCTAACTCATATCAAGAAATCATATCAAAGACCCATAGCGTAAGAAATTCAAAATCCATAACGCAAGCATCACATCAGGAATCATATCGGAAATCCATAATCGAAACTCATATCACAAGGCAAAAATCAAAGATCCACATCAATAGAAAATTAGGATCCTCATCAAAACACTCAATCAGCTTGGCACTCCATATCGAAAGCAAATTTTAACAGACTCCAGAAATCGGATATCATCACAGCAGGAAAAACATTGGCTCAAAACCCATCCCAAAATACTCAGTAGGCATCTATCCACCCCTAAGCCATCTACCTCATCTATTTTGCCCGCAACACATTCTTCCAAGTCTTTACTACCCATTTTTTCCCCCATGCGCCAAAACAAACCTCCTATGCGCTAAGCTGCTAACTATACGCTATCTTTTTCCACCAATGCGCTAGAACTTTACTCTTCATGCCAAAATCCTCTATGCGCTAACTGGTTTTGCCATTATGCTACCCTGCTAACCCAAAGTGCTAATGTATCGACGTGCTACTCTATCTACCCTGTGCGCTAACCCGTCTATCATATGCGCTAAAATACTAGACGCGCTACCCTAACTTGTCAACACGCTGCAGAATGCAACTTAAACACTAACCTAGCTAGGTTAACCCTACACGTTATTGTTCCTATCGTATGCACTACAAAAAGACCCCTATGCACTAAAACGGTAAATTTTCAACTAAAAAATGAAAAATGTGATTAAAAAAAGCAAAATCAATTAACAATGTGGCAAAAATTAGATGACTTACAGGTGGGCCATACGCGAAGGGTCTCCGGTATCGACAAACACGCTCAAATCGGTGCAAAGCATAAGGAACCGACATTTTCGTCAAAGCTCAAGTGTCACAATCACAAGGAGACAAATGTGCAAATGATAAGAATGAAATCACTTTTTACCTTTTTATAGGGTAAAAGTCAACAAGGTTAGTAAGTGGGGCATGCATTTTCCTTATTTATCTCACTTTTAACCTTATCAACATCATTTTCGGGAGATGAATCAATTCAAACGCATTCAACACAGTCAAAATTTTCAAAATGCAATTAATTCAAAAACTCTCATCAAATCAATAAAATTTTCAAAATCCTTGATTCATCTCGCAAGGGGGCATCATCAATATCGTTCATCAAATCTGGGGCATCATATCCACATCTCGACACACGACATCATATCAATCAAATTTTGATAGCATATCCGACAAATTTTCTTTGAATCAACATGTGCACACACGTCACTTCAAAGGGGGGCAAAATGTAGACATGCAAAAATGACCACTTTCCTAAGTGAAAATTTAATATTCATTTTAACCTCATTCCTCTATTTAATTAAATTCTTTATATTCATCTATTTTGATTAAATAAGTTAATTTATTTAATTAAGTTCACCTAAGCCTTTTTCTAACCTTTGATTAAATAAATCACTTTATTTAATTAATTCCCCCTTCTCCCCTTTTAATTAAATTTACATTTAATTAAATTAATCCTTGCAAGTAAATAAATCTAATTTATTTATTTTAATCCCCCACTTGTATTTAGGCAAGTTGCATCTATTTTTGTTGGAGTGAAGTAATTTATTTTAATTAAAATTACCCTCCATCTACTTGCAAAATCCTACATCTCCCACTTGCCTCTCTAAACCCCCTTCTAGATTCTTCTAATTATTTCTAATTTAGCCTAATCCATCTCCTAAATATTGTCACATCCCTAAGAAAAGAGAAGTCACTTCTCAAACCCTCAAAGTCTTTGAAAACCATTAAAGGCTTTATGTCCTCAACAAGTTAACCCTCAAAGCCTTCATAACCATTAATGGTTAACTCAACCTTCTTGCATGATTAGAGACTTTCTCTCTAACTCAAACCTCATCTAACCCAAGGGTCTCATCAAGTATTCATGGCTTTAACCTTGGTTTTCCCTTTAACCCTTGTACAAGAGTTTATCCTTTGGGTAAAAGCTTTATCCAATGGATAACCCTAACTTAACCTCAACCCTTACCTCCTAGGGTAACCATCACGTCTTCTAAAGAATTTAATGCTTCTTACATCTCCACTCAAGCAGTCTCTTGTTGACAATTGTCACCATTTCATTGGTGAGAATTGTAAACATGGATTGATAACTTTCAATCCTGGCCCTTGATAAGATTATCCAATCTTGACCATCCATTGCCCTGTTTTTCCTATAAATAGAGCTCTCATTCTCTCATTTTGAGACATCCAGGTTTCATGCATCTAATCTATAGTCATTTTATTAAGGATTTAGCCTCTCTTTGATAAAAATCATCTTAATAGCATTTAGAAGTAATTTTAAATATCATAGCATATCCATGTTAGACTAGTATATATTGTTAGGACATGATTACTAATCTTCATCATAACATTATATTCATGCTAATTTAAATCATCATAGATTCAATATCATACATATCTAGGAATGCATTCATGCTAAATTAATCAAACATCACTCATTCTTGGAGTTGTCATTCCTAAGTCACTTTGCTCAGTGATCTGAGAGCAAAGGCATTGAATTGAGGGATCCTGTTAGATAGAGAACAATGAAACATCCCTTGGGAAGTTGAGCTATTTCAATATAGCTCCATAACTTGAACCAAGAGTCCCATTGGTGTGTGGATCTTTTTGAAACTCAATTTTACGTTTCTGCTAACCACTTTTCCCGCACACAGAAATAATAAAATGAATTTCATGTGCAAGTACCCTTCACCTTTCTCTAGTCTTCCACTTTTGAGGGGGAATAAAACAACTTATAAAATATAACATTTAAGTCAATAGTATAACATTAAAATTTAGAACTTAAGTGTATATTTAAAATACTTCACCCAAGTTGCGTAAAGTACCCTCAAGGGTTTGGAACCTTGTAATTGAAGCTAAGGGGTGATGATAGGTGCCAACATGGGGGATTACTAAAAAATGATGTACTCTCCAGGAAGTTTGGATAACACACCAAGGATATAAAAAGTGTTTCTAAAAGCTTCGTCACAGTCCAAATTACCAATTGAGCTAAATGCCAACAATGAAAAACAAGAATGGTTGAACATATGTGAGCTCCAAGATATATGGAGCCCCTTTAGCAATACCAATTATACTACTTGAAATCAGAGAATAGGACAAAGGTCACCATACTAACTAGGATCGTTAAGGGAACATTATAGTCCTCCCTCTCTAGAATTGCTTGTCCCTAAGCAATTGCTAGATTGGATGTTGTAAAATGTGCTCACCCTTCCAAGTAGCATCCTCTGCAGGCAGGTTTTTCAACTTCACCAATATTCCCTAATGGTCCTCTTACTCAAATTATTCTTCGTATAATCAATAACTACCTCTAGAACCAACGTAAGTTTCCTTTTCTCATCCAAAGGGGGAAACCTAAAAGAAATAACAATATTACATTGAAGCATCTTCTTGAGGCATGATACATGGAGGCCAATATGCACCTTGCTAGACTTATCTATAGCTCGAGTTAATATTCCACCTCTCTAATCCTCTTGGAGATCATGATTAGGTCATATAAATATGTCTTTAGGTTTTATGATATACCCTTTGTGAGAGTGGATTGCTTGTAGGGCTACAACCTTAAATAAACCATGTCTCCCACTTCAAATGCACAATCTATTTGGTGTTGGTCTCCGTACAACTTTTGTTGATTTTGAGCATGCTAGAGATTGTCTTTTAAGGATTTCATTATGTCTTTTATTTGATGCAATAATTCCTTGGTTTTAGGCACTCTACTATCATCAAGTAATAAATCAATGAAGTAGGAGATTCATAGCCATGTAATTGCATAAATGGTGACATCTTTATGGACATGTGAGATCAAATTATAACAATACTTACCCAAATGTAACCATCTCACCCAAACCTTATTTTTCCTTGAAACATAAATCTTGAGGTACCCTTCCACCAACTTGTTGGTAATATAGATATTTTCCCAATTATTCTATAGGTGACAACTACTCGTAGGAGTGAGTTCAGTCCCACTCAATGTGAATAAATCCTACCAAAAAAACCTTACTTTGACAATCCATGCAATCTAAACACCTCTCTCAAAAATAAGTTTTCCGCATGTACAACTATTAAAACTATAAAAATAAGTGAACAAATTTGGTCAAATTATCAACAACCACATAGATGCAATCCTTCCCTTACAATTTGTGAAGACCTATAATAAAGTCCATAGAGATACTTTCCCATTTTTATTAGGAATTGGCAAAGCTGCAACAAACCAATAAGAAAGGTATGCTCATTTTTATTATGTTGGCACACATGAAACTCTCTAACATACTTAAGGACTTCATCCTTAATCCCTTTACAATTTTTTTTTTCTTGGATCTACATGTAAGTCTTGAAAAACCTTGGTGATCTACCATAGGTGCATCATGAAATGTCCTCATAATATTCAGCTTTTAAGCTCTAATTCATGGACTAAGTAGATATCTCTAATTAGATTAGTTTTTTCACTCACCACCTTTTACATATCAACATGAAAAGTAGCATCGAAAATTCTAATGGAAAAGGAGTTCTTTGCATATTTTGTAATTATCTTCTCTTTCCAATCAATAGTGATCTCCATCATAGAGCATACATGTGGCCTTCTTGATAATGCATTAGCCACTTTGTTTTTCTTCCCTTTAACATATTCAATGTCAAAATAGTAAGCTTGTAACATAATAACCCATTTCTATTACCTATCATTGAGGTCTTTCTAATTAAGGAAATACTTGAGGCTATTGTGATATATTTTAATAGCGAATGTACCACCAACAAGATATTGTCTGAATTTGGCCAAAGCATGCATTATAGTCAACATCTCCTTATCAAAATTTGAGTTGATCCTCTTTCCACCTCTCAACTTTCCACTCTCAAATGAAATTGGGTTTTTGTTTTACCTTGGATAACACTTATTTTTTCACTCTATGCATCACACTTAAGCTCAAATGGCTTGGAGAAATCAAGCATAACTAAAACATGGTATTTGCTCATGATTTTCTTAAATTGATAAAAAAAGTTACATTGTTTTAGACCATACAAAGGTCCCCTTTTTGGTAATGTCTATAAGTAGGATAGCCAATTATGAAAAATATTTCACAAATCTCTTGTAGAAGAAGACATAAAATCCAAAGAACCTCTTCAAATATGTGAGATTTGTAGGTGGAGGCCAATCTAAAATTAAATATTTTTCTAGATCAACACTAACCCCCATAGAGTTGATTAAATGGCCAAAATATATGATTTCTATCATATAAAATTCATATTTAGAATATTTTGTATATAATGATTTTTCCTTAAGAATGCTCAAAAACACATCTAATTGTCTCATATGCTCCTCCCATGTTCTACTTTGAACTAAGATATCATCAACAAATACCTTTTTTTTTGGAATTTCTTATTGAACACTCGATTCATACAAGGTTGAAATATGGTAGGGGAGTTGGTTGGTTACCAAAAGGCATAACCAAAATCTTAAAGTGATGAAAGTGGCATCTGAAGGCACTCTTCTCTATGTCCTCCTCTCAAATCCTTATATGATGATACCCCAATCTCAAATCTAGTTTAGAGAAGTATATAGCTCCATGTAGCTCATCAATCCTTACAATGGGGTACTTGTTTTAAATATTCTTCTTGTTTAGAGCCCTATAATCAATACACACATGCATAGCCCCATTGTTTTCTTACCAGCACAACTAATGAAGCAAAGGGGATCTTACTTGGGTGGATATGTCTCATCTCCAGGAGTTCCTTTATTTCCTTTTCAATCTTGTCCTTGTTTCTCTTAAGATACCTATAGAGAGTGGTAATGATTGGTTTCAATCCCTCCCCCAACTTTATCACATGCTCAATACCTCTTTTAGTAAGCCTAATAGTAGTTATACTACTACAAGCCTTACTTTAATTGGATAGAAAAGCTTGCACATTTAGATGGTAACTCCTCATTTACCATTCTGTGATAGTTGGTATAATGACACACTCTATTGCCCAATCAATCTAATCATGTCTAATCAAACTCTCCATATGTTTGAATGCCTAAAATTGCATTTGTATCACCGATACTCACTACATAGAAGTTATCCCTGACTTCATAATTACCCAATTGTAAGCCCAACTAGGCTATCATTTTGGTGCATGTTATAATAAAGCCATCAATTGCCATGACTTTGAATACATCAACTCCTTAAGTCTTGAGTCCTCTATGAGTGACTACCCCTTAATCAATAAAATTATGTATAACTTATGTATCAATCAATGTCACTAGTTGCTATCCACATAGGACTCCATGAAATTTAAAAGACTTCATTTTTTTGAAAAATTGAGAGTTAGGCTAGTGTGTCTTCACTCTCCTTCTCCTTTCTCGAATCTTTAGATAATTCTGCCCCCTCTTTCTCCTCTAAATCAATATGTTCTAATTTTTTTGATGCTGATTCATCAACTAAATAAAATTCTATTTAATGAAACATGCCCTTAAGAACACACTAATGGATTGGGGGCCATGGTTCCTTGCAAGTAAAGCATAATGTCTTCTTCCTTAGGTCATTTAGGAGGTCTTCACCCATTTTTGATGATGTCTTTGAATCTTTTTGAAACATTTTCTTTTTGGTCTTTGATGACAATTTTTTCCATAGATAAAGAAGCTCCGTACTCCTAACCTTCCTCATATCCTCCTATAAATTTGGTGGATAAAATGCCTTTATCAAACCTCTGATTAGCTCTATTAGTGCTTCACTAAAAAGGATCATAGCTCTTATTTTTCTGATGTTTGAAAACATATCTGGAAGTCTTTGAAACTTGAAAAATATATGCATCAAGGGTACCATATTGTTTCAATTGAGAAATATCTCTAAAATGTAACTCAAGGTCTCTCTTGTCAAATATCCTGATGATTTTGTTTGTAAAATCATCATAGGTGGTAAGAAAGTTATGATCTAGTATCATCAATCCATGTTGCCACTAGTCATGAGTTGCTCCATCTAAATTTAACACACCAAATTCGATGACATCCTCTTTTGACATCTATTGAGAGACAAATAATTATGCATCTTTTGCACCCAAGATCTAGTAGTGTATTTGTCACTCTTATCGAAATGTGCCTATTTCACCTTTCCTAATGCATGTTGGAGGTCTCCCTATGCTATTAGTCCTCTATTCTACAGTCTTTAACCCCTCTTCTTCCTCTAATTTAGAAATTGATCTAAAGACAAAAGATCTGAAATTTTTGTTAGTAATGTAGCATACTCAAAATAGACGAACATCATTTTGTTAGGGTTTGGGAAGATTAGAGCAATAAACAATATTAAATATAATGTAGAATAAATGGCAAAAATAACAATCCACTATAAAACATAGATTTAACGTCCAATTTAGCTAATGCGAGCTACATCCACAAAGAAATAGTTGTCCACTTTTTTTTATTATTCATTGAAGAGAAAGTTACAATCTAATATTTTTTCCCATTCTCTCCCATTAATTGATTTTGGAGGAAAACATAGCTAACAAATTCACCAAATTTTAAGCCCAATAACATGATCAATTGCCACATACCAACACACTTCATCTACCAAGAGAATTTGTGCTTTGGAAGTAAGTTGTATTTCCTCCCTACCTATAAAGGTGGGTTGAAGTCTTGGAACAAACCCCTATAATGCTACAACAATATGTCCATTAGTGTTTTTTTGGTTAGATAAGAAAAATCACCATTTTGCATTTGTGTAAGATGAGGCATCCCCTGATTCAACTTAGGTAGCATCTCTGTAACATCATATGTAACATAGGATCAAATTTTTCTTTTTTGTTATGATACTTGGACTAATTGAACCAACTCAATCCTTTTGAAAAAAGGATTTATAACTGAGGTTTGTAGGTTTTGAGGAGTTGATTTTTTTTTTGTTCTATAGTGTAGTAAATTATTTCTCTCTCACTCATAGGTAATATTTCAACAACAATAATGGATTAAAGGCATATATTAGTAAGATTCTCTAACTTTGATACCACTATAATAATTGCGCTCAATTTTTTTACAATAAAAAAACTTAAGAGATAACACAACAAAAAGGAATTTCACACTATTATAGAGTGTTGACAGGCATAGCAATGCAAGATACAAAGTGATGGAATAGAACACCACTAAAGAAAAAACCTCCCAAGGTTTCCCAAATTGCATAACCCCAATACACAATTGGAAACAACAAAAAACATACCTCAAAGAGATGTCTAGAAAATTGATTGCAAGTAGTGTATGTGGGCAAAAAATGTATTGTAACACACAAACAAAAAGGATAACTCATCCAAAAAGCTTTCCAATGCACAACCAATACGTCTCAAAGATCTAAAACCACAACAATACCAAAAATAACACCTCCAACACCCTTGAAACTCACTATTATGATAGAAGAAAGGTATGATATGATTAACTAAGCATATGGAAGGTTTGAAATGTTCAAGTATAGCTAGCTCAATGATTGCAGAACCCCCTTGAGGACCTTCATACACCAAAAGTGCACCCTCAAACTTAAAAAACTAGTAATTAAAAAACTTGGCACCATGCATCAAAAATCACTCAAATAGGTAACACTTGGGTCATGGAAGTCACAAGCCCCTTACAAGTAACTCCAATAATGGTACAACCCTCCAAGAATTTGGTGTGCTTTGTAGTCTTCAAAATCCTCTTTAATGAATTGCTTAGTTATAAGGTATTTAACAAAACAACTTCCATTGATTTTCAAACCCTATCGACCACTTTCCCAACAAACAAGAATGGTATGACTAAGCTTGGAAAGAGTGGTATGGCCAATAATACCCTTTTTATTAGTCATCCAAGAAAACTCCAATCAAGACCTATAAATAGGCTAAACCCACACTCTAAAATGTTTGCAAAATAAAAACACATCAAATACCTTTATATTGAAACCCCAGTTTGGAGACTCTATTGAAGCGCAATGGTGATCTCTAAATAGAATCACTTAGAATAGGTAGGGATTGTCCTCCAAATCGGAAACTAGTAATCCAATGAGGGCTCTTATCCTCACAAGATTCAAGGAACAATATAGGTTCAAATTGATAGCATACCGATATGTGTAATCTTCAACATATATAAAAGTGTGACCCCAAACCTCATAATTTTTTGAAGGAAAACAACAATTTAAAATTATAAATTAATTTATTTTTCCTTAAATTTAATTTTTGAAATAATAAAATGAAATTCATGTGCAAGTTCCCTTCACCTTTCCCTAGGCATCTACTTTTGAAGGGGCATAAAGCAACTTTATAAAGTATAATACTTAAGTGAATAATTTAATATTACACGTTAGAACTTAAGTGTATATTTAAAATACTCCACTTGAGTTGTGGAAAGGATTGTTGAGGCTTCAATCATGTCATGATGTAATTGAAGCTAAGGGATGATGAAATGTGCAACCCATGGACTTCCTAAAAATAAATCTACTCTCCAAGAATTTTGGAGAACACCCTAAGAGTCTAAAAATGCATTTGAAAGTGTCCGCAATCCAAATGACCAACTAAACTCAATGCCAACAATGGAAACCAAGAAAGGTTGAACTGATGCTCTTCTAGATTTGTGGAGTCCCTTTACTAATACCAATTAGCCTACAAGAACTTGAGGAATAGGCTTAATGGTCACCATATTGACTAGGCTTGAGAAGGGGATATTGCAAAATATAGATAGACATTGTTTTTCTTCCATGAGCCTTCCTTCAGGATCCTCTCCCTATCCATGTTTTGAAAAACAACTATGAAAAATCCTATAGGGAGGAAATCAAGAGCCAGTTGGTGTCCCAATTTTGCTGATTCAAGCTTCTATCAAGTTTCTTGTGAATTTGACACCCAATAATTTTTTAAATATGGTCCAATCTATTAAGATGGTGGTCTATTTATCAACAAATTAGGATTCATCGATCATGACTCCAACTTTTTGATGTATGTGTCACACTTTTTCATTATTGACTAATCTTGTGAATTCGACACCTATTAGGCCATCAGATACAACTTAGCTATAACCTTTGCATTTTGCTCACCTCTACCCTTCACACTTAGCTTGCGTTTGCACATTGTCCACTGTTGGCATATGCACCATTTGATCTTAAATCCAAAAATATGAAAAATATTTTTGAAAATTCTAATTTACATTTCATTTTTATATCTTTAGTAATAAATAATTTACTAAGTTTACTCTTTTTATTATATATGTGATAGATAATACATTTAGATTATCGACAAAATAAACTCCAATAATTCATATAAAAGATCAATGGAATAGAATTATACTTTCAAAATTGAATAGCTTTTGATATGTTGAACATAAATATAACACTCATATAAGAAAATAAAATACGTTTTTATCGTGTTGAGAAGTTTTTCTCTCGAAGTTTTCTTGTACTGTCATTTTTTGTCCAAAACAAATTGAACTTGAAAGCTCAGAGGGTAATCATGGGAAAGGAGGCGGCCTTCTGAAATTAAAAAAAGGATGAAGCTAGATGTCCTCACCAGCATCTTTGGTTGCCACCTCAATAACATACTAGCTGCCACCTGCGTTTTGAAAGGCTCAATTACCATGATGGGTTTTCTACAAACTCTTCAACCCATTATCTGTTCAATATAACACTCATATAAGAAAATAAAATACGTTTTTATCGTGTTGAGAAGTTTTTCTCTCGAAGTTTTCTTGTACTGTCATTTTTTGTCCAAAACAAATTGAACTTGAAAGCTCAGAGGGTAATCATGGGAAAGGAGGCGGCCTTTTGAAATTAAAAAATGGATGAAGCTAGATGTCCTCACCAGCATCTTTGGTTGCCACCTCAATAACATACTAGCTGCCACCTGCGTTTTGAAAGGCTCAATTACCATGGTTTGTTTTCTACAAACTCTTCAACCCATTATCTGTTCAAATTCTGTTAAACTTGCTGGAAGAAGAAGAAATGGATTTTTTAAATGGTTTCCTCAGTCTGCTTTTTTCCTCGCTAATCTTCATCCTGCTCACGATTGTGGGTGCTCTCAAAGGTAAGTAAATAACACGCCTTAAAATTCTCGTTCCACATTGCATCTTTGTATGGACTGCTTGAAAATGGGTGCAACCACAGTTGGCTATCAATATATTGCTTTTAAATTTATTGAATCTTTTGCAGCCATTTAACTTCTTGGGTATTAGAATCTATTTTTGCAGGAGATTCGATGTTAATGGGTGTTGTTAAATTGTGAAGTGAGAGCCGTTTCATGTTGTTTGGTGTTCAAAAGATGTGAAACGGGTCATACAAATTGTTTGTCGTAGGCTTCCAGATACTTTTTGGGTTATGTTGTTTTTACCCTTATGAATTTGAATGGTGTGTAACCTCTGTAAGCTTGGATTAAGCTCGGCTGAACTTTTGGATTTTTTTGAACAGCAGAGGAATCTGTTTGATCTCGTTGAGTGTTGTTAAAATATGAGGTAGAAACTCAAGATTTTCTTTTCTTAGGTAAATAGATGCTTTCAGTGTCACATGAACCATTTACTGTTCATGGATTTGAATGCTGTAAAAATCTGTCATCAATCCTGTTTTTATTTGTTAAACATTTGTATGTGAATGCCCTTCTATAAAGGGTCTAAACCCTGCTAGTCATACCTCATTGTATTGGTTGAACAAACATAAATATGATCTTATTGACTGTTCTTAAAAAGTGAAATTAGATCTCAAAATTTTTAAGGCCCATATATATTGTCAGTCCAATGAGGCATTTTAAAGGCATTTTAACTTTACTGTTAGACGAGAATTTGAAAGCTGTTTACCTTTTATTGGTTTACATTTGTATGTGAATTGTTTAGCAATTTACAGCTATTCCGTTGTGTTAAGCCCTTTGATGTCAGTTTAAATCCTCTTGGTGATTTCTCTTTAAATTATTGAACGGGGCTATAATATGTAGTAGCTATCTGACCTTATTGGTCGTTGTTAGGCATATAAATGCTGCCCGAGGCCTATAAGCCATATTATTTTACCGTGAGTCATGAAATTGACTGCTATAGAAACTCTGTTTGCAATTTAGTTGTAATTAATTTGTATTTGTATGTATGAAATGCGAGATTATCTATATCTTGTGAAGCATGCATTTGAGTGATACGGAAACTCTGTTGGCACTTCAGTTATTATTAATTTTTACTTTAAAGTATGAAATGTGAGATTATCTGCAACCTTTTGGATATGTTTCAGTGCTATTCAAACTCTTTACCCAAATTTTTTTGTTCTTGGTATTGCAGTTGCAATATATGGGACAATGGCAGCTCTGATCATTGGAGTTGGAAATTCAGCTGTTACTATAGGACTGTGGCCTGTACATGCATTCTGGACATACTATTCTCTGGCTCGGTATTTTAATTCGATTTCTTATTCTGTCCTCCTTCAGTGGGCCCCAATGCTTCATTTCTTATTCCTTATTGAAGAATTTGTCACTTGTTGAATACAGGACCAAAAAAATAGGACCCATTTTGAAGGCTGTTATGTTAGTAACTCTGGTAGTGCCTATAATTTTGGTTCCAGTAACAGTTGTTCTTGGGAGCATTTTGGTAGGCTTGGCGTATGGCCTTGTTGCACCCCTGATGGCAACGTTTGAGGCTGTTGGGGAGGGACATGAAAATAAATTTATTCATTGCATTGTGGTATGCTTCGCTTACCTGCATTCTGATAATTACCCTTCGTTTGTCCATTTTCTTGTCTTGCATCCTTTTCAAAAATTAAATTCCTCAATTGGTAAAATTTCTCTCGAATATTCGTAGACTTTTTTTGTAAAATTAACCCACTAAATTCTATAAGCCAAAACTTACAAGTCCTCACGATAAATTCCATATATTTTTATTTGTGTATGACATTTGCATCTCCTATTTTGAACTATATTTTGGCCAACCATTTTATAGTCGAGAAATAGTTTTTCAGTACTTAAATTTTTTATTTTCTTCCCTCCTCTATGGTTTCAGATAATTGACATTTGTTCCTGGGCATTTATGAAAATAGTTATGAATTTTTTATCGTAACCTAAAGAATCTGTTTTTGAAAATTAGGATGGCACCTTGACCACAGTTAAAGGGAGTTGCACAGTGGTCCGGGACTTCACTGATGTGTGCTTCCATTCTTACTTTTCTCTCATGGATGAACTGCACGATCAGCCACCAAAAGACGGGAAAGCGCTGGACATTGAGTATGACAGTCTTTTTCAGTTACTTAATGTTTTATGCCATTGCAGACCTAATTTGAAGTATGTATGCATATTTTTTTTAAGGGTGGAAAGGATTTTGGAGTGCCTTCCATCTGATTCATTTTCTTTTAAAGGGAGAGAAGTCAGTTTAAACTTTAACTCATCTATAAAAAATGTGAGAACTCTTATTAAACATTATCAGAACTGAGAAATCAGATTTACAAAATCTTGAATTTAACTGCTCGTTCTGAAACTGAGTTAATTGCTTCATGTAGAATACCAGCACAAGAGACGGGCAACAACTTCACCATATATTGTAGGCAACTTCCATAGGAAATAGTAATCATGTCAATTAACTTGTCAGATAAGGTTCTTTGATTTTGATGCTGATTTGATTCCTATTGAATCTACTTTTATCAGAAAAAGGTTAAGTACTCATGGAGTCACCTCCCAAGTCCAAATTACCAAGATTTGCAAGAATTTCAAATGAGTTGATCATATGGACCATCCATCCTGATTACCTGCACACCTCAACAAAATACAAAACAACTTGCTCTGTTGGGAATTGTCTCACATGTAAACCTCAAATGCTAAACACTCTACTTTACCTTAACCCAAGAACTCCCGAGGAGCTCCTAATAAAGCCTCTATGAACACTTATTTATCTTCTAAGCAACGGAAAAGCATTATCAACCATAGCAAAGGCAGAAGGGGAACTATGAAAACACACACCACATGAGGCAATCCATCATTGACAAACAAAAAGATAGGTCTATGTGAGATTGCATAAAATTATCTTGCATGCCAAAGAAGAGCCAAATGGACTTGTACAAGTGCTCTGATAGCTCACAAATTTTGCTTGTACTAATGATATCTACTTCTTTATCTTCTAAGCAACGGAAAACCAGAATCAACCATAACAAAGGCAGAAAAGGAAATGTGAGAGCACGCACCAAACAATCCACCATTGACAAAAAAGATTAGGTATGTGTGAGCTTACACAAAACTATCTTGTAGGCCAAAGACGAACCAAATGAACCTGTCCAAGTGTGCCCCAAAAGCTGACAAAATTTTAGTTATAGTACTAAGGGTATCAACTGTCTTGTAAAGGCAATCCATATCAAAGTCCATTACAGATAATCACAACACCTGCAAATAGCAACCGACCCAAGAGCAATAGAAGCCTTTTAAAAGATTTAAAAGCACAATGCATAAAAAAAGATAGTTAAAGATTTGCCTCAACATAAGGCCAACTTCCACATGTTCCATTTCCATATTCTTGTCTCTACTAAGACTGAGCTCACTAGCGAACACCTTTGAATGCCCTAAGTTTTTCTTGGGCATATTATAGTCATAGAAAAGAAATGTGCCATTTCTTTACAGAATGAGCTTTATTGACAGGCCTATGAAGCTCGTTGTGACTTCTTTGCTGAAATTCACCATGAAGCGTACCACCCTGTCTAAGCTGTATATTATGAAATTAAGGAGCAATATTTACCAAACATGTTTGTTAGCTTGTTGGTGGTTCTATATGTGTTAAAACAATTATTGCACCAAGTAGAAAGGCTAAATAGACTATCATTTTTCAGATTTTTTGAATTGATATATAACCCCTTCTTGGGGTAATCTTCAGCTTCGGTGCAGCAATTGAGGGGTGTCCCTCCCTCCAAAGTCACCTAGGGGTAGGCTGGAATTTGCACCCAACATTGTCTGTTGGTTTATGCTGCGTCTAATGTGTTGGATCTGGTATTTTCTCTAATTTCAACTATATCATGAACCATGGGATTTGAACACAGGGCTCTACTTTGAAATCCCATTTTCTTTTACCACTTCAGCTCATTCCAGCAAACAATGTGATAATATCCTTAATAATACCTTTGAAGATCTAATTGACAAAGTCATTAGAGCCATAATGATTAATATTGTTGTAATAGCCACCCTTGGTTAATATCAATTTTCTTTTTTATTGAATTTCATTACATCTTTTATATTCTCTTGATCTACCAAGCAACTTCTTCCCAATTAAAAGAGCTAGTTTCTTAACTTTACTTAGCCATAGTAGGGACTATGGTGTAAACCACAAAGTCTATCTTGCACTGAACAAGATTAGCCCACATAAGAAGACAAATCCATAGACCTAGAACTAATCCTCAAGGATGCATTCCAAATGGCCTTCCCTACGTATCCCTTTTTGGGAATGAAAGGTGTTATAGTTCACATGCCAAAATAGAAAGACTTCATCCACACAATTGGAATGAAATCTTTGAGGTTATGCTCCTAATTTAATGGACATATAATAGTAGAACAAATACATTCTAGTCAAACATTGGTTCCACCCTAACAATAGGGTACAAACACACACCAATCTGTATAGACTAATTTATGCAAATATCACCTATAACTAAGGTGACTACTCCATGCACATAAAACATATATATAATAGTAGAACAAATACATTCTAGTCAAACATATATATAATAGTAGAACAAATACATTCTAGTCAAACATTTTTTCCACCCGGTACAAACGGTACAAACACACATCAATCTTCCACCCGGTACAAACGCACATCAATCTGTATATTGTTGATCTCATAATTATATCACATTTACACAATGGGACTAATTTATGCAAATATCACCTATACCTAAGGGGACTACTTCATGCACATAAAACATATATACAATATGATAAATTCATCCAACCTTACCACAAGCATCATCTCCCTTGCCTAGTTTTATTAATGTATAAGCCTTTAAGTACATCCCAACCAGAAAGTAGAATGTCCATGCATTCCATACTAGCCTCTTATTTGTAGTTGCTCGAGGGTTGATCAAGTCTCTCCCATTAGGATGAAGTAAGGTACATCACTATCTTTGCCCTCCAAAGCTTCTAGTGGTTAGCATTTTAAGATTAGACTCCAAGGTGAAGATTCCCTTTGTCTTAGAGCAGTTCCAATCGCCATGACTAAGGATGAAATACATAAGTTGAGAGATGTGTAGGAAAGATTGAAATTATCAAAATCTCTTGGCTTAGGTCAATTAGGGTTTGAAGAGAGCATGAGGAAGGTGAATGAAGGTTTGTCTCATTTGCATTGAAATGTCAACACTTAGTGCGAAGGAACCTAAGACGTCGATTTGGTGAAGAAGGTTTTGACAAAGGATGAAGTTTTGAATCATGACTTGCCTTAGAGATGAAAATTCGGTAAATCTAGTTTCAAAATCTTTACAAAACTATGGAATGCGAATGGATTGCAAAGCTAGCAAAATTGGCCGATCCAACCACCAAGTGACAAAGGTCTTTGATTTGGCCGACCACAGAATGACTTGCAAAGGTACTTGAAAAAGCCGCCTTGACCATAACATGCAAAGGTAGCTCAAAAATCGGCTAGCTCAAAAATCGGCTCAAGGGAAGGAATTGCAAAGGGGACTTGAAAATCCGCCTTGAGATCAAAGTGGTGAAGGTCCTTCAAATTTCCGTCTTCAAGCAAATGTGGCAAAGGTCCTTCAAATTTCCGTCTTCAAGCAAATGTGGCAAAGGTCCTTCAAATTTCCGCCTTCAAGCAAATGTGGCAAAGGTCCATTGAAAATCCGCCTTGAGATCAAAGTGGCAAAGGTCTTCCAAATTGTTGTCCAAGCTATCTCCAAATGCTGCCAAGTGGAAAGAGTGGCAAAGGTCTTCCGAAAATCCGCTTAGACCATCAACTGCAAAGCTACTTGAAAAAGCCGCCAAAGTAGAGGAGCTGCAAAGGTGTCAAGAAAATCCAACTTGGAGATTGAGTTGCAAAGGTGTAAAGAAAATCCGACTTGGAGATTGAATTGTAAAGCTCACTTCAAACACCTATGCCGCCTAGGTAAAAAGGTGCAAAGGTGTTATGAAATTCAACCAGTGTAAGACTTGCAAAGGTACCATGTAAAGCCGATCACATCAAATAATGCAAAGATGCTCTCAAAATCCACTAAGGTTGCAAAGCTAAAAGTAAAATATCATGAGCAATGAAGAAGTCAACCTTTAAGGATAAGCACTCATCAAACAGAAGGAAAATTAAAATTCACATTGCATCAGACCTATAGCAAGCCAAAATCAGACATATGAGAGTGAAAGATAAGTGAAGTCACTATGTATTCTATGTATTTGACACACAGTTATTTTCTTTGTAGGCGATTAAATGAGGAAGAGGATAAATCGACATCAAGATCAATCTCGAGTCATGGAAAGCAGAGATCAAAGTCAAGGTCTTGAAACATGAAGGAGACAACTTAATGATCGAGGAAAGTTTTACAATCTTGAATTCCCTTTGGGAATCCAAGAACCAAAGTTAGTACATTGAAGAGTTAACCCCGGTAGGGTGCACCATTCATCAAATGTATCATGAACAAGGGAAGATCAATCAAGGTCATCACACAGTCTACATCAAACATGATCAAGGAAGTAGATAGTTTCAAAAGAGTTAATCACAAGTTCGCTTCTCATCATCATCACATTGAGCAAACTGGATAATGTTGAGTATCAAGAGATATTACTCAATACTCATTCATGATGATGAATCAAGTCTACAAGCAACTTGAGATGGCATCCTAGTCATCATTCCACCAATCAGAGGAATTCCACATCAACAAGTCCAAGTTCAATGAATCTGCTTCATTTCATGGTGGAGCAAGCGACACATGGCGCCTCATCAAATATTATTTTATGCACCTAACCTCAATTCTCACTGGTTAGAAATCAAGATGGACGTGTGCCCAAATTATTGTAATGATCTTATTGGCTAAAAAGAGTGTTGTAACAACCCTAATTAGGGTTTTCATCTTGTGAATCTCGACCATTGATCTCAAATCAATCCAAGCCATTGAATTGTGTTGAGAGCACTATATAAGGCTTAGTCTTCTCATTTGTAAAGAATAATAGATAGTAGATAGTGGATAGTTAATAGTTAATAGTGAATAGAGGTTAATAGCGAATAGTAGATAGCAGTTAGAGTAGAATAGGAGGAGAAGGCGGAAATTGTTGCCAAGGTTGTAAATAAACTTCTTTTTCATTGAAGTTATGGTGGAATGTGTTGTTTCTTTACAAGTGCATGGTTTCTTGTTGGATCTTCATGTTAAATGATGAATAATTAGATGAATGAAAGGAATTGTGTATGATCCATGGTGAAACTCCTAATCTATACCACTAGCAGTTTGTTGATTGCAAATTCGCCTTGTGTGGTCAACTGGAATACTTGAATGAGCTTAAGTTCAATTGTTTAGTCAACCATTGATATGCATTCAATTAATGGTGTCTATGCTTGACAATGATTTGAAAATCATCTAATTTCCTTAGAAGATTGCACTATAAGCTTTGTGGAGTTGTTGCTTTGCATGTCAAAGCAAGGCTTAGTCGAGTTGCACCAAAGATTATCCATCCTTCCTACATTCTTAGAATTCCTAAACCCTATGTCTTTTGCTCTTTTTATTCTCCAAGAAAGTAATTACGATCTAAGTTTCAACAATTCAAGCATTCATGTACAATGTAAGGCACCTTGAAAAAACAATAATCACATCAACCATTATGCTTATCCACACATCTTGACCCGCATACAAGAACCTTGGAGTTATCTCAAGTGATCCTTAAGTGAATCTTCAGCATTTGAGAGACTTTGATCAAGAGGGGATAAGATACTTTTGGGTATTTTATTCTGTGTTCGTATGTGCTTAAAAAACACACCAACAAGGACAAGGTAAGCATCCCATACTACTAGTGTCATTATCAACAAGGGCATAAATGTAACAACACACAACACAAGCACTCATTATTAAGATTTATATATCCCACTAATCATCTATGTCATCCTACAAGAGGATAAGTTGCATAATTAGGATGTCTTATGGTCTTACTACAGAATCAAGACTAGTGCCTATACTATCAACCACTTGATTGAATTTCAATTAACAACTAAAACCTTGAAAACCATACCTCAAGCAAAACCATACCTCAAGCAAACACAACATAGGAGGCACACACTTCCTTTTACTCCACTAATGTGAATTCTAAACTCTTAAGATGGGTAGATGTTTGCATCCTTTGCATTGCATTCCATTGGTGGTCTTACTCTAGAATCAAGACTAGTGCCTATACTATCAACTACTTGATTGAATTTCAATTAACAACTAAAACCTTGAAAACCATACCTCAAGCAAACACAACATAGGAGGCACACACTTTCCTTTTACTCCACTAATGTGAATTCTTAACTCTTAAGATGGGCAGATGTTTTCATCCCTTATTCCATTGGTGAAAACCTATCTAAGTCCTATACAATTAGGTAGCTCTTGATATCTATCACTTGCATGCTACTAGTGAAAGTCAGCCAACTCTATGATATGATCAAATACTTATTTTGTTAGAGCATGATCCTCGACTTTTGTCATGTTGGAACAATGATGAGCTTATCTATAAGTAGATCATTGGTTTTACAATTTTGGTGATCATCGTGGGATGAGTGGTACAAGCTATGTATAAAGAGAAAAAATGCCCTTAGAGTCCCTTGCTCAGCCCTAGTTGTGATGCCAAGAAGTCAACTCCTGTATTGATCTCAATTTAGCATTGTGACATTCATAAAGTACCAGAACATTGATCTAAAACATATTGTTCGAAGGGTTTACACTTTGTTGTTTAACAGATTTGTCTTCCTTTAAAATTAATTATTTTGACCCTATGCACCCAAACCTGAAGACAAATATGCAATAAACAGCTGGGTAAACCACTGATTAGTTTCCATTTAATTTAGAAAGGTACAACTCCCTTTGTATGATCAAATATTTTGATTTTTGAATATTTAATACATAGGTATATTTTTAACCAAAAAGTAGTAAAGGAAAACTAACATTTGCACATAGCCATGTTACAAATGCGATCAATGATTTGATACTAATAAAGATTTTTAGGAATATCAACTTCAAACTCACAGGTTAACAAGACTTCTAAAAATAAACATTACCAGTATTCAACACAAAGATTGAAATACCAAAAATAATTTCAGATTTATTCAAATTTTACTGAACTCTAGAAAGATTTATTCAAATTTTACTGAACTCTAGAAAAAGATGAACGCCTCTTAAGTGAATTTACATTCACAAAGAAATGACAATATTCACATATCCATTTAAACTCACAGATTTAAGACGAATAATAAAGCAAACATTCAATTCTTAATGCACACAAACAAAAAGATTTCTCCAGATAACAACAAATTTTTTATTGATCCTGTATCTGATCTTGTCTCACTCTTGCACTACAATTCTACAGGGATCAAAATTATGGACCCTTCCATAGTCCTTTAGTTAGATATTTAAATAAAGTTTTAAATACATTATAGCTATACAAAATGTTGAAACTATATAAAATGACTAATATGACTAAGGCTGAGGCGGTTGCTGATGTTGGTTCACGTTGGCTCCATTTGCCTGATTTTGTTGTTGTGCCACCAATCGAGCTTTGTAATCCCTCAGAGCCTGTCACTGCGGGGATTCCTTCATGTTGGGGAATGAGGACGTTCTGGGTTTTGAGTCTCCATAGGGCCTGTAATGTTCCCTATTTGGATCCCAAAGATTTTTTTGCCCAAATTCTTAAATTGCGAGCCACTCCATTCTATTTTGGTGCTTAGTGTTGACAATTTTATGTTTTATATTGCCAAACAGGATTCAGGTATAGAATGACTATTATTTTAGATCTACTATGTCATCTAAATGGAATAACATAACTACAATCTAATACATTAGATATCAATCTACAAGTTTAGATAGATATCAATCTTATTGATATACGGGTGCACTACTATGACATCCAACTTGGTCGGTGTCTCTGATAATGACTCAATACTAATTACTGCAATTATGACTTTAAGGGAGTAGTGAGTGCTACTGCTGTAGTCTATTATTTAAATATAATTGTATATCTTCCTGGAAGTAAGACGATGGGAACTATAACCAGATATCCCTTCTCCCGTATGTCTCCAAAGTATCTGTTATTGATCCCTTCTTATACTTTACACTTTGAAGCGATACCTCTGAAAGACGTGACTTTGTCCCTTCAAACCATACTGCTTCTTAATAGTTATCGATTAGACTTCTTTAACCGATTCCTTCTTAATCTTCCTATTTCTTATCTTGCCTATGAACTACTTTGATTATCGGGAGCAAGCTAATTGTCGGTGAGTCTTTGATATATTGATGTCGTCGCTAATTACTGATTTAATCAAATGGGAATCACAATAATATCAATCCCTTAATAACGATAGTTGGGTGATTAGTCGAGCGCTGTCATCGATTTATAAGACTTGACAAATTATCGATAAGCAGTTATCGCTATATATTCTCAATTAACTAGTTATCACCCTCCCATCAATCGACATATGTATTAGATATTTATAAAATAATTGTTCTTATCAATATCACTGCTATTTCTGATTGGACAACTAGATATATGCTAAGTGAATCGATCTAATGATATATATTTGCGCTTAGTGCAATGAATTGACCTCTGCTATATCTGATATGGCTGATTGAATATGCAAGATGATCTTGATAGCTTTCTCTGATTGGACAATCGGAAAGATGATCTTGATAGCTTTCTCTGATTGGACAATCGGAAATATGCTATGACCTTCTCTATTATGAATGATGCTGCTATGTTTGATATAGTTGATAGACACTTGCAAAAAGGTGCTGTGTCCGATCTTCCTTTGTATGTATGCAGCCAATAATAGCTAATATGGCAATTGCTCAAAGAGCAGATTCAAATATGGATAAAAGACATAAAAGGTTTCCAATTCGATGATTGCTGAATTGGAGATGAATGCCTTCATATATCTTCCAATTGAAATGATAAGTTATGTCGTAAGGGACATCACTCATGTCTGTTCATAATCGCCTTCTTTCCTTGTACTAATTGCACCATTCCATACATAATTAGTCCTCTCATAACCGCCGATTAGTCTCCTTACTATCCGCTATCCTCATGACAATTGATCGCTGTCATTAACAAGATAAATCGTGCCTCTTCAGATATCCATTAGTTGTTGATAACATCCTTCCCTTAATCAACGTTGACAGTTAATACTCTTAACTAACCGGGTTTGCATTAGTTTGCATATTGATCTAACTATCATCGATATTATTCAGTGTTTATATTAGTCACTGTATTCCATTAATATGTGATTGATATATGCCTTAACCGATATTCTTATGAGCATATTTCGATCTTCCTAACATATTCAGCATCTAAAATCATTCGCTGTCAATACCAATCATTCTGATCATAAAGATTTTAATCAACTATCTTCTTATTTGCTCGAATAGTATTCCTTAGGCCGATATCCTCCACTCAATAGTTATTCTTCACTTACTGATTTAGGATAATGGATCGATGGGCCAATTTGAGCCAATTACTGTCATTCGATTATTAATAATCAACACTAATTATTGATTTGTCGAAATTATAATTTGTCTTCATAGATGCTTCCTCCTCATTGGATGTATATTGCTGTGATTGTCTCTGCAAATGTTGGCTGACTGATCTTCACGAAGGTGATCTACAGAACTCATGATGCAATCCTTATACAATGTCTTGAATGTAGCAATCTTGATGAAGGTGCTGGGCAAATCTGATTCATAGAATGTGGGACCGAATGTTATATGCTTCTATCTTATGCTGAGATTGATCTATTCCAACGCTTATTGCATTATAATTGTTTGATAGTTGCTATATAAATAATAATAAATAATAATCATAACACTTAATAATAAACATTAATAATTATATATTAGAGGAAAATCGTGAAGTCTCATTTATGAGACGATTTTTCAATATTATTAAATGTTAATTTAATAAATGTTTTAATTATCATATTTATTTAATCCAATGTCCAAAGAGGGGTTATGACAGGGCCTTAGCCTGTCACTGCGGGGATTCCTTCATGTTGGGGAATGAGGACGTTCTGGGTTTTGAGTCTCCATAGGGCCTTGTTTGCACGTACACATCAATTCTAGTAGAAAAGTTTGCTCAATGGTCTTCATACTGAGATAACTTTGAATCTGAGTTACCGGGTTTGGCCCCCTAGAACCCTGGTACTGGTCCGGTCCGGTCCTGGTTCGGGGTTTTGGTCTGGTTCGCCAGTGGTTGTAATGTCCCCATTTTGAAGCAAGATTTAATAATAAAGACTAATAATAAAATTAAAATCTAAAAGAATAAAAATTAAAATAAAATAATTATAGTTTAGTTAAGTTTAATGAACGCGGTTGCTGATGTTGGTCCACGTTGGGCTCCATTTGCCTGATTTTGTTGTTGTGCCACCAATCGAGCTTTGTAATCCCTCAGAGCCTGTCATTGCGGGAATTCCTTCATGTTGGGGAATGAGGATGTTCTGGGTTTTGAGTCTCCATAGGGCCTTGTTTGCACGTACACATCAATTCTAGTAGAAAAGTTTGCTCAATGGTCTTCATACTGAGATAACTTTGAATTTGAGTTATCGGGTTCGGCCCCCTAGACCCCTTGGTACTGGTCTGGTCCGGTCCTGGTTCGGGGTTTTGGTCTGGTTTGCTTGTGGTTGTAATGTCCCCATTTTGAAGCAAGATTTAATAATAAATACTAATAATAAAATTAAAATATAAAAGAATAAAAATTAAAATAAAATAATTATAATTTAGTTAAGTTTAATGAATAGTTAAAAGGCATGAAATGAAAAGTTGTGACTCCCTCAAACATGAGATATAAAAGGGAGAAGAGAACCTCATTTGAGGGGGGAACATGGGGGATGGAAATGCAGATCTGTTTGTGAAAATTTGTATCCCTAAAGGGCAGAATTAATGGGGGATGGAAATGCAGATCTGTTTGTGAAAATTTGTATCCCTAAAGGGCAGAATTAATGAAGAGTCGCACTCCTTCAAAGGGTGCTAATGGTGAAAGAGTGCATCTCTTGCCAAAGGGCATACATGATGAAGAGGTGTGACCTCTCCCTCATATTGGGGGATATAAAAGGGAAGAGGGATCAAATGGAATGGGGAATGGAATGAACTGAATATGATATAAGACGGGAATAAGCACGGGAGGTAGAGAAGCTGCGCCAACAGTCTGCAAGGAGGTAAGCGGTTAAGTCTTACGCTAAAGGAATATATATGTGTGTGGATGTGTGTGCCACACACACATATATGTTTATAATGGATCTGTCTCTTTGACAGAGTTATAGTTTTACAATAGTATTGTCTCATATGTAACAATAGATATATGTATGTATATAGGATCAATAATAGGAATTAAGGAATATGTAAATGTAGGTATAAATTATAGATTGAAATTTTTTAATGAAATATAGAATGTTATATGAATAATAATAATGTGGCTATATGATGGAGGTTATTGGGAGGAAATTCCCTTAGCCTAATTCAGGGATTATGATAATCCCTGTTAGGCAGTATATACTGAGTATTCATATGCATATATGTTAAGGCTTGGGTGTCAAAAGCTCACCCAAGAAGAGACGGATCTGGCCGATCCTCTTTGGTAGACTTGGATGATAAGATGTATCATCCAAGGCAAGAAATTGATCATATATGATGATCTTCCTTGGTAGGCTTGGATGTAAGATGTTACATCCAAGACGGGAATTGAATTATCCATCGATTTCCTAGTAAAGCTTGGAACCATGATGGGTTCCAAGAAGGCAGACATTACAACCGCCTAAGGGCATGTCCCACTATTGCTTTCGTATCCTTTTTATTAAATAATAATTGAGACTAGTTTTATAATTAAGTAATTGAAATTTAATTGCAAATTAGATATATATATATAGATATATATATATATATATATATATATATATATATATATTTGTTGCATTCTAACAATTTGTTTTGTAGGGCAGTGATTCCTAACTAGTAGGGACATTACAGTGGTCTGGACAGGGTTTGTGATTCACAGGCCTGGTTCGGACCAGGTTGAACCCAAGAGGACCTAGGTCAAACCCAGGGGTCTGACAACCCAAAAATGGCTTTTTTTTTTGCAAAATTTAATTTTTTTGGATTCCACCACATAAAAAATTAAAATATAACCCTAAAAGTGAGTTTTAAAACATTAACTTGGCTCATTTCACACAAGCAACATGACTACAAGCAAGGAGAAACGAAGATGTGGGATATAGAGCCAAAACATACTGATTTGGATGCTTTCACTTCTCAGCTTGTTGCATTTGATGACTCAAATAGTGAGTAAACTTAAAGTGCAAGTGTAAGTGGCATTGGCATTGATTCCTTTAATGTCAATGTCAATGATGAGGAGGAGGAGAATGAGGATGATGAATTAGAGAATCCATTTGAAGATCAAACTTTAAATTGTTGAAAGTTGAAACAATGATACTTGAATATTTTATCATTTTGATAATAAACTTGATGTATATGATGTTGTTATGGTATGATCATGATGCTATGATTACAAGTTTATGTTGGTTTTGTTGTTTATATGATGCTATGTGACATGCTAATCTTAATTCATGCTTATAGGTTGCATATACACACACACACACACACACACATATATATATACGCATATATATACACATATATATACACATACACACACACACACACATATATATACACATGCATATATATATGTATGTATATATATACACATATACATATATACATACATATGTAATCCATAGTGGCGTCTCCTGCATTATCTTTCTTTTTAATTTGACAGCCAAAATCTTTGAAATCCTAAATAATATTTGCCTACATTTGATTGCATTCCTTGAGCAACTTGTTTTGTTCTTTGATATTTTGTTTGAGGAAGGTGTCTTTCCATTTGATACTTTCCTTCCACATTATGCACTTGGTGTCATTGGCATCAAGAACAATCTTTTTTTGTTGCAGCTTTGTTCATACACATACCCATATCAATAATTTCTTTCCGTTCTTGTTCTGTTTGCAGCCATGTAACCTCTTCTTGTTTTGCATTGGCTATTTCTATATTGACACCATTTTGTGCCACCTCAACTTTTCAATAAAAGGGGCCCCTTTTGCTTTGAAATCTTTGATCCACTCGAGTAGTTCTGCCAAAGTAGCTATCATTTTGCACTCTACTCACCATGTCTTTTCTAGCATTGGAACTCAGTTAAAAGAGGTCTTTGATGAACCAACAAGCTGTATTGAGGGATCTACAAGTGACGTCAAACAATTTGAGCAATTCCATTGCTTTCTTAGTTCCTCTTTATCTTGTTTGTCTTTCTTTGTCCTTCTCACCAACTTGGTAGCACGTTGGTAGCACTCACTTGGAAATTATGGACATCTCCATCCCTACTTGAAGGTCCCAAGTCCACCCTAGTCATGTTGTAATCAGTAGTAGTGGTCTGACTAGGTCTTTTTTGCATTGATGGATGTGCAATCTCTACAAACAAATTTTCAGAGTTCGTATCTTCTATTAGCCCTAGTGTAGTAGTTGTTCCTCAATGTTATCAACATGCAAATTCACAGGTACAACTTTCCTCTTCTTAGACATTGTGTTCTCCAACCGAACACAACCGAGATGGAGAAGTAGTAGAACCTAGAGCTTGTGACAAAGAATCAAGTGGAAATTAGAGAGATTTATTCAAAGGGGGTCTTAGTTACATTTTGCAAGTTGAAAGGAAAAGGTGAAGGAACCTTTTCTTTCTAAGGAATCTTCTTAGAATCTTGCAAAGGGCGGAGGAATCAATTTCCGTAATTTCAATTTCTTGTTCTTGTTCATTGCTCTTCTCCTTCCCTTTATCTTTCTCATCTTCTTTTCTCCTCAATTTTCTCAACTTGCTCATCTACTCCTTGCTTATCTACTCTTGAGTCCTTCAGTGGGACATCCCCATGGGTCTTTACATGCATCTTCTTCTTGGGTGGCATATTTCCACCTCCACTTCCTCTTGGAGCAGCAGTTTGTTGTGTAGGGGTAGGCACTGTGGAAGAAGAGGTTCCCATTGAGCTTGGATTAGCTTGTCCTCTCTTCTGTCCACTCTTGCTATATACATTGGAGGCTTTTGCCTTCTTCTTAGCTGACCAACTTTGTTTTCTTTTTTAGAACCACAACAATCCTTGACTTCAAGTCTTTGTGTTCTTGAAGGCTCCAATCTATGGGAATTATGGGTTGCATATGAATATGATAAGTATAGATAGGATCAATTAAATTACTCATCATCTTCTATACTATCTATGTACCAACTATTGTGACGTGTTCACAAATCACCCCATTAAAAATGGAGACCCCCACTTTTTCGCTTTTAGGTAGGTGTTTTGCTTAGGTTGTCTTAGCTTAGCAATAATTTCCTAGTGTTTGCCTTTTCTTATGAGAGTGTCATGTCAAAATGCAAAAGGGTGTTAAATTGCAAGGAAATGATCCTAAGTGTCTAGTTGCCTTAGCTTGTCAGTTTATTTTTCTAAGTGTTGAAGTTGCAACATAACTCAAAATGCGAGCGAAAAATGATGAAAATGTTGCAAATTGATGTGAATTTTGTGCTAAAGTGCTAAATGTCCCTATATGAGTCGTTTTTCCACTCCAATATTGAAGTTACAAGGGATATGTGGAAAGTCTTGATGACTTAGGAATTTCCACTTAGGACAAAACAAATGACGAAGTGAGTCCCGGTGGAGGTCGTTTTTCCACCAGCCCTACAAGAGTGAAAGTGCATAAGGAAACAGAGTCCCGATGACCTACATTTTTCCACTTGGAGGTAAAATGATCAAATAAGGCAAAAATAACATGAATAATGTGTCCTGATGGAGGTCAATTCTCCACTTGGGACAAGATTACAAAGATTTTACCAAATTAATTTGTCTCGATGAATATGGATTTTCCTCTCGGGGCAAAATTGTGTGGATTTGATCAAGTTTGTGTGTCCTGATGACCATTGATGACCATCAATTTTCCACCTGGAGGTATTTGACTAAGTTTTGTGAAGATTATTCAAGGACAATCAATCTTGATGCAAAGCAAATTTCCATTTGGGGAAAATATATGAAGAGAATTGAATTAATGATGAATTTTAATGTCCTGATGGACATTGATTTTCCCCTTGCATGATCAAATGAACTTTCAAAGGGCAAAGTCATAGATGGCACACTCGCAGAGTACTCGGTGAGTTGCAAAAACTCGCCGAGTTTTTGAGCTTTGTGAGTTTTTTTGACTTTAACTCGCAGCAAAAACTCGCCGAGTCGCCGAGTTTCTTTTGAAAACTCGGCTAGACTAAAAAAATAGGCCCAAACATGTGAAAAATTATCAATTTTTGTTTTTTCAAGTCAGTTTCATTTTCTTCATCAGAATATACACATGGAATATAACATTTAAGTATAATTGACATTTCCTTTATCTTTCTTCTTTCTTATACTTTAAGTTATATTCCATATATACTGTCAGGATGTTTGAGAGTGGTTTCGGAACTCCAGGAGTTATAATGCAAAATGTAGTTTTTGAAGGATTCTTCAATTTTCCAGACTTAGACAAATTTCAGGATCCCTCGGCGATGCCCCTTGACCCCAACCTGGGGGTGCTGCCCCCAAACCCCCGTCGAAAAATATGGGGGGAAACTGTGTTGATGGAAGTAGGGAAAATTTAACCTCCGAGTCTGATTAGGCTCCATAAAACAACATAATTAGCATTGAAGAAATCTTGGTATTATACATTTTAGAGTTGAAAGTTTGAAACTATGAGTATGAATGATGAAATTTCAAATATGATGAAAGTTTGAAACTAGTTTTGGCTAGAGCTGGGAAGAGGAAGTTGTATTTACTTTTGGTTTTACAAAAACTATTTACTATTTTGCTTCCAGCCATCAGCATTTCTCATGAGGATGCGATTTTGTAGACACTTTGCATTTAAATATATCTAGAATCAGCTTGTTTCTTTTGTTTTATCATTTATTGACTCATTGGATGCATCTTCTCATTAAATTTTGCAAAAAAAATGCATTTTTTATTAAAATTAAGCGTGTTTTTACGTTGCTGAGTTTTTCGCCGAGTTTTTCCAAGTTTTTCCTGAGTTTTTGCCGAGTTTTTTTCTCAGGGGCTTGGCGAGTCGAGCCGAGTCGTGAGTAGTTCAACTATGGGCAAAGTGAACATGATTTTGGGGACAAATCAATCCCAATAGGGATCGATTTTCCACCATTACATTTGGTGGACAAGCAAAGATGAAAACAAAGTAAAATTAATTGTCCCAATGAAGTGCGATTTTCCACCTGGCTGATCATTGTGTTTTTTATCCCACATTCATGGTGAAAGTGGAATATAAACCCAGGGCAGCAAGTATTTTAATATCATTAAGTGACTGATTCAATGCTTGGATTGCTGGAAGGAGGAGGATTGTGTTGGTTACAATTTTGTACACCGGGGGATGTGCAAAATTGTGGTTTCAGCCATAGTGTGTGAGTATAATACTCTCCTAATTTAGGGAAGGCTCCCCCTATCTACAAACTAAACTAATCTAATATGGATGGGATGGCAGTCTTTCTTCTTCTTTCAAGAAAAACCATACACTTTTATCTTCACAGAAAAGTAATAGCAATTGGAAATAAATAACAACAAATACAGAAATGAGACTTTTGTAGGATTTTTGGAACATAGAGGGAAGCAAAGTTAACAACAAATACAGAAATGAGACTTTTGTAGGATTTTTGGAACATAGAGGGAAGCAAAGTTTCCATGAAGGCACAGACCTCTGTCACTTTCCCAAGACGGGAAAACAGAAATGAAAGCACAAAGTCTTCAGCACTTCTACTGTCCTATCAACCTTCTCAAAATGATAACAATGTACAACACACAACAACTCAAAGTTTGTCCATATGGTGCACAAGTTATGCACAAACAGAGAAAATAAAAGTGCAAGTTACCCCTTTGCTTGAGCATCCTACAATAGTTTCAAATGTGACAAGCAGCTCAAAGTCTGCAGTATCAAATCTTAAAGCCAATCTAAAATTCCAAACACAATAAGCAACTCAAAGTCTGCAATATTGAGCTTGAATCCCTCTTGTATAACACCTCAAAACTCACAATCAATCTCTAGAAAATGTCGTCACATAACACCTTGAATCAACATAAAGTTTGAAACCAATTTGCCTCTTTTAATTGATTGCTGATTTACAACTAAGCTCAAAGTAGAGTGTACATAGAAACTGACAGAGTTTTGTTGCATTGCCAAAAGATCCAAATTACAACAGACCCCCTCAAGTATTTATAGGAGAGGAGCCTTGAGAAAAAGGTTGGAGGATCCTAACTAGAGAAATTCTCTAAATTCTCTCAACCACCATGACTTATTCCAACTACAGTCCTAATTGAACTCAACTTGTAGTTGCTTTACATTTAATTGCAAAAGTGCAAGTGACGAGTTAACTTGCAATTACAAAGTTGTTTTGTTTTATATGTAACTTGTCAAAACAAAATTACAAATACATAATTGGAATTATTCTATGTGTTCGAAGACACAACTCCAACTACATCATCCTCTATTTTGAAAATCTTCATGCTGCTACAAGATACTCTGTGATCGAGGTAAATGACATCTTGAACTGGAACAAGAACTTGTACCCTTGATAGTCTCTGTCTTTAACCAGCGATCTCCAAGTTTTCACATGCTTGGGGTAGTACCATTCCTTCAAGAGGGAAAGGGCTGCCTTTCTCTTTTCATGTCATGACCATCTCTGTCTTGAAAGCATTCTATAATTTGCATCCATGAATTGTTGTTGTATCTCTTCTTTGTATCATCCTCCAATTTTGAAATCTGCTAGCAAAATAAGGCCCATGCCTTAATCCATTGATTTGGTAGGTCGTGTGTGCAAACAGGACTGGACTGTCAAGGGAAGGGATAAATTGATGCAAAAATGGGCTCACAAGTGAATTTTGGGTTCCGGAAACTTCATTACATGCGTAGATAAACAAGAGAATTAACTTGTAATTGTGGAGAACAAACATGCAACTTCATATGTGTAATGGGTATCCACAAGTTTGCACTTGTAATTGGACCTTTAAGACTCATTTTCAAGTGTTTTTGAGTCCATTTTGGACCAATTTCGGGTTCTAGAAGGCTGACTGCAAGTGAAGACACAACTGCGATCGGGTTTTAAAATTCTGATTGCAAGTAGACTTTAAATGGGAAAAAGTGAAATGAATGGATGAAATGGGGTTTTGACATGAGGGGAAAATGGAAAGAATGATACCAACCGGTAATGGCAATCTTGAAAAATGGGAAAAACTCTTGTTTGCAATCAGATTTGTGAAACCCAAAATCAAATGAATGGGAAAATTTGAAGGGGGAAAATCATGCAAATTTACAAATTGCACTCAAAGAAATCATGCAAATTTACAAATTGCATTCAAAGAACTTATCCATTTGGGAAGATCACTTAGAAACCCGAATCCTTGCTTGGCAGCCAAAAACGGATTTTGATTCAACCTCCTCCTTCAAAAATGACATGGAAAGAGAAGTAAATTTGACTTCAAACACTCATCAATGAAGGGAGAATGCAAGACGTGTCTGCAATGTGGCAAGAAGGGCGAATTTCATGCTCCAAGACGTGGCACGAACCAGCAAAAACCTCTCTAAAAACATCTTTGTAAATGCAAAACGTGTTTCATAAAACCGTTCTTGCTGATAAACATGGCAATAAGCAATGATTCCTAACAACATAGCATGAATGTTGGACGGATTTAGGGGAAGAAAGCCACAAAAATCGGATTCATGAGAAGAAAAGTGTAGGTCAGGTTCTTCATATCCAACTACAAGCAAAATGTGCCCTGCAAAGATGCTCGTGTTTTAAAAACCCCTTTACAAGTTTTAAATTGCATTATTTTTCCTTTCCTTAGGCAAATTCGGGTTTTAGAGGAAGAAGAGCAAAAAGAAACAACAAAACAACTTATAATAGGGAAATAAAATCCCCATTACAAGTTTAAAAAAAACCAAAAACTTAAAAGAAATAAAAACTTAAAAACTTGTAATAGGGAAATAAAAACTTAAAAACTTGTAATAGAGGAATAAAATTTCCATTACAAGTAAAAATAAAACATAAAAGACTAAAAAAAACTCAAAAAGACTTGTAATAGGGAAATACAATCCCTATTACAACTAAAAACAACACATAAAAACTTGTAATAGGGAAATACAATCCCTATTACAACTAAAAACAACACATAAAAACTTGTAATAGGGAAATAAAATCCCTATTACAACTAAAAATCATTTAAGTAGGAACTTTTAGAAGAAACTACAAGTTCTTTTAAAACTTATAATTTTAAATTCACTTGCAATTTGTCCAAAAAGCTCCTACAATGACTTAAAAATAGAAAGTAAGTTACAAGTGACAAGTTTTAAATAAAGTGCATTTGGCATTGTTTTAAAATTTCCCTACAACACTAAAACAAGAGAAAATTAGAAAGTAAGTTACAAGTGACAAGTTTTAAATAAAGTGCATTTGGCATTGTTGTAAAATTTCCCTACAACACTAAAACAAGAGAAAACTAAAACTGGCAATCAAAGGAAAATTTCCCACCTGCAGTCACGAAGAAAACACCCGAAATTGAAGGAAAGACATATCAAACCAACTCGAGAAAATTAAAACTTGCAATCAAAGGAAAATTTCCCACTTGCGGTCATGAAGAAAACACTCGAAATTGAAGGAAAGACATAGCAAACCAACTCGAAACGCGATGAAATTTGAAACGTGAATCAAGGATGGACCGAAGATTACTCCAGTCCATAAAAAAGCAATTTTTTGCCTTGGGAAGCATGCCTTAAGAGTAAAATCTTTCTTCAACCTACAATGACTGCTCTGAAACCTGAAATTGCACAAAAGGCTAGGAAAAGACCAAAAATCACCAAAATTTGGGCAATGATGGAAAAGACACCCCCCAATGATTTGACACTAACAAATGTGAGTTTTGCACCTCCTAAAACGTGCCTTGGAGACAAAAATGGCACATTTTGAGCAAAAATTTGAAGGGGTTGTCACATTTTTGAATTTTTCAAAAATGAAGACAATAGATTGGAATTGCCTAAGGAGGACGAGGTGCAATTTTTGGCTAAGGCATTAATAGCTCCACCATTAGAGGGCGCCATTGGTGGTTGAAGACACCATTATCAGACCTGAGACATCTTTACCAGCCACCATTGATTCAAGCAAAAACATGTTACTTCTAGCCAAGTAAGGGCAAAGTCGCATAAGCATATGGATTGTGCCATGAGGAGGATCATTTCTAGCCATTTATATACGATTTGCAGATGTGTTTTTAGACATCAACACTCAGAAATTAGACCTGGAACAACACATTTGATTGCAAAATCAATCATTTTCTGAGCTTTTGAAGCGTGTATTCAGACTTAGACATTGAAATCAGACTTAGCCTAAGTCTTAAAATCAGGTTTATTGAGGAGAAATTTTCCAGATTTTGATTAAGATCCTCACATTTTCCAGAATTTGTGATGCATAATGTTGAATTTCTGATTTTAGTGAGCTTACAAGTCTGAAAATTATTTAAAATCAGAACCTAAGTTAATATTGGAAAATTAATTGTTCAAATTACCTATCTGTTGTGACCATTTCACACATCGCCCCATCGCAAATGGGGACCCCCTCTTTTTGCTTGTTTTTCGCTCGTTTTCGCTTGCGTTTTTAGGGTTTTGTTAGTCAGTTAGTTGTCTGGATTTAGGGCCAAGCCTTAGGGTTTTAAATTTTGCCTCTTCAAGCCAGAATCCAGTCATTTTTTTTTTGCGAGCTTTTGAGCTTCTTTTCTAGAATGCAAATTTTGAATGCAATGATTTCGCCAAAATGGTCTAATTTTCAATTGGAATGTTCATGCAGAGCTTAAATTTGTCTAAGTGTTGAAGATGAAATGTGAATTTTTGTCTGATTGAATATTTTGACCAAATTTTGACTTTTTTGAATTTTGATCCCGGGCATTGGAATTGATTTGTTTTCGCCTCGTGAAGTGTTAAAATGTGAAAAATCTTGTTATTTTGGCCTGTAGGAGCAAAATCGCTCCTGTCCCTCAGTGAAGGACGAGAGCTCAATTTCAAATATCTCATCATCCTTGCAGAGTCCAGACAAATTTTACGTTTGAAGTGATGGAGAACGGCGAGATCTTTCCATTGAATATAAATTGAAGATTTTCATGAGCACAGAAATGCCTCCAGGAGGAAAATCGCTCCTGTCCCTCAGTGAAGGACCGGAGCTACAATTCAAATTTCGTCTTGTCCTTGCAAGATTTTGAAAACTTAACAATTTGAGGACGTCCAAGGGAAGATACTTTGCCAAATGAATATAATTTGATATGCAAAAACGAAGGAGAATGACCTATATTGACCAAATCGCTCCTGTCCCTCTCCAAGGGACCAGGGCGAGGTACCTTGTAGCTCTCGTCCCTCTCCCAGGGACCAGAGCGATTTCCTTCATTTTGCAAAATCCAGACAAGGGTCAAGGCAAGTTTACGTTCAAAAACAAAGGAGAACATGAGATGAACGCATTGAATATAAATTGAAGATTTTTGGGACGTCCATACCAGTGTTAAATGCCTAGTTCGCTCCTGTCCCTCAGGAAGGGACTAGAGCGATTTTTGATATAATTGCTTTTCTTGCAAAGTTACAAATGATGTCGAGGCATGGACGAATAGAGTAAAGAAGGACGAGTCCGTTGAATATAAATTTGGGAGATGACAAAGTGAAATGAAGGCTACAAGAGCAAGTTCGCTCCTGTCCCTCTCCAAGGGACCAGGGCGATACAATGATGATAATACTCCCTACGCAAGTTCAAGGTCGTTCCTCCAAGGTTCAAGGCCGATCCAAGTCAAGACGAAGGGTGGCGAAGACATTTTAGAGCATTTCCATCAAGCGCAAGGTTGTAAAGGTCATCACATGGAAGGAATGTGCACTCTAAGACCCAGATCGCTCCTGTCCCTCTCCAAGGGACCAGAGCGATATTTCCATTAAGGCATCGATTTCAAAGGACAAGCAAATATTAAGTTACCAAGAGGACTTAAGGGACGTCATTTCACGCAATGAAGATAATTGCAAGTTAGTAAAAACAAGAACAAGCTCGCAATGATGAACTTCGCTCCTGTCCCTCAGGAAGGGACCAGGGCGATGTTGGATATATTGGCTATTTTATGCAAGATTTACGTAAGATCAAGGGTTCGCAACGTCTTGGAGGGTCCATGGTATGACAACAAGATGATAAACAAGAGTTTTGAACGTGAAATGATCATCATTTTGAGCATGGAGACTAGATCGCTCCTGTCCCTCTCCAAGGGACCAGGGCGATTCGCTTTGGATTCCTCGTTTTGTTCCAAGTGCGTGCTAAGTTAAAAATTCACAAGGTTATGCAAGGTCCAAGGCACCGTTTGAAGATAATTTGCAAGGGTTTGAACGTCTAAACATCGCCAAATAGTGTAAAAGCCCCATATCGCTCCTGTCCTTTGGACAAGGACCAAGGCGATACTATCAAAACACTCACGTTCCTTCAAAGATCAAGGCGAAGTGAGGTTAGGAAGTGCGAAGGACGACGTTTGAAGGACATTGCAAAGGAGATCGAAGTTTAAAAGTCGCCAAGATCAAGGAGAAATAATGGATCGCTCCTGTCCCTCTCCAAGGGACAAGGGCGATGGTCCTTTTAATACGTCCAAACACATAATGAAGACAAATGGAATAAGCGCGAAAGGACATGAGCATAGAGGTTGTTCGCCCTACAATGGAAATTCGAAGATCAAAGATACAAGATGAACGTGAAGACATGGAGATCGCTCCTGTCCCTCTCCAAGGGACAAGGGCGATGTTAGGCAAAACACACGATATTCTTTGAAAATCACGTTAAGACAAGGACGCACAAGGTTTTAAGTGGCATTTGGAAGATGATACAAGGAAAGGATCGTACCAAAATGGAGAATTTCAAGCAAAAACCTTAGGATCGCTCCTGTCCCTCTCCAAGGGACCAGGGCGATAATGGTCATGAGATGCACTTGCTCGCACAAGAAAGAAATTCAAATTCGAAGGACCACCAGATGATCGATTTGGGACGTGGAAATGAAGGAGTTGAACGTTGAAAACGCAAGAATCAAGACCAAAATCATGGATCGCTCTTGTCCCTCTCCAAGGGACCAGGGCGATGAGGTACGTCCCTTTATTTTCATATTTTTGGCGCCAAATTAAACAATTTCGAATTTCCTTAAATGCTAAATCGATTTAAAAATTGAAAATTCTATTTAAATTGGCATTTAATATGGCGTTAAACATTTATTAATTATTTTGCCTTTATTAAAATCGAAATTTGCAAAAAAAAAAAAAAACGCAAGGCATTAATAATTAATTATTTAATTAATAAAAAATCGATTTCAAGCGCTCATTTAAGGAGGTCGGCCTTCTTATTTTATTGCAAATCATTTAAAATTATTTTTAAAAGTGTTTTTTTATCTCCAAGTCGGCCAAAGGGGTGAAGGATGAGAGCGCTATATAAAGGGGGGTAAAAACTATCATTTCTACATCATTATTTTACCTCTCTACATGCGAATTAAGGAAGACGAAGGAAAGTGTTAAGTGTGTTCAAAGATAGTGCGAATATTATCCAAGGTGGTGCGAGTTTCATTCATCCAAAGGTGGCGCTTCGATCCAAAGGGTGGCGCTTTATCCAAACCAAAGGTGGCGCTAATATCATCAAGTGTGGAGTGCGAATTGCATTGAAGACCAAAGGTGGTGCGAATTTGAAGATCACACCAAGCGCGAACTTGAGGATACATTGAGGCGAATTTGCTAAGGACTTGGAGACCACGCCAAAGTGCGAATTTGAAGATCCATTTGAGACCACGTCCAAGGCGATAATTGAGGATCACGTTCTATCCAGAGGTGGCGAAGTCAATTTTGAGGAGATCATATTGAAGATTACTTTATACCTCAAATTTTGCCTAGGCAAATTTTGTTTTTGCATTCTAGAGTTAGCTCTCTATCGAGGTATGGCGATTTAATTGTTATTGTTTTATTCATTCATCGTCATATTTCAAATTTTGAAATTTTGAATTTTGAATCTCTTGGCTCAATCGTTTATTTTAGGAAATGATAACTCTAGAGACTTATCATGAGGTTTCCTAAAATTTATCTCTCTTATTTACGTTATTTATTGCAAAATCTATTTCTTATAATGAAATGTTGTGTAGGTATGGCGACCCCAAAGGCGGGAGCATCCACCAGTCGCTCGGCTCTCATGAAAGAAGATCAGAAGACCGAAGAAGTGGAGACCAAGATCGTGTCCAAGTGGAGCAACATTGGAGATACAAACTTGGGGAACTTTAGCACGAAGAAGTTCCGGGAGGTCCCTTACATCGGCAAGCCATCACCTGTCGCCCGGAGAATAATAGAGAGTGGCATCATCAAGGCGGCCGGTTTTCCTCCAGCCATTCAGTGCCACGAGTTGATGATTGAGTGTGCCCGTCACTACAATCCACAGTCCAGGACAATTGTGTCCAATGAGGGAAACACTTTGGCGTACCTTTCAGAGGAAGCCATAAGCGAAGCCTTCCATCTTCCAGAGCACAGGGACATGATATACAAGAGCATTGAAGGAGCCAGATCAGTGTACGATGATGATCCAGATGCTTGCCTAAACATAATCAACAAGAACTGGCTACTTAAGAGTCGTCCCCGTTTGAGCAAAGTACCGAACACACCACACAGGATTGATTTCCAAGAGGAGTACAGAGATTTGATTACCATGCTCAACAGAGTTACAGGAGCACCTCATGCCTTCTATTTTGAGAAATGGATGTTTTATTTCATCCAGGTGATTGTTCAAGGAAAGGGTACAATACATTGGGCTAGGATAATTAGCCATTGCTTGGACGTACAGTTGAGAAGACTCAGGGCTACTAAGTCCTTCCACATGAGTTCATACGTCATCTATGCCTTAATCAGGAGCGTTGAGTACGCAGGACTACCTCACAGAGGAGTGATTGGAAGAGGACCCGGCGAGGTCAGAGTTTGTGAATCCTATACCTACTTGCATCATCCACCAGGGAAGAACTACAAGTTAATCAATGATACTTTCACGATGAACATCACAAGGACGTTGCAAGGAGGGATTCACAACAGATTATCTCACGATGCCCAGGAGTTCATCAAGAGGTACGGTGCTTGGTTCATTCAGTTTCCCAAGTTCACTTACATTAGAGTGCATGGATGTCCTTTACCTCTGTACATGTTGCCGAGGTACCCGACAGATAGAATTGTGTTACTTGAAGTAACAAGGCAGTTGGCAGCATATGTGAAGGCATTCAGACACAAACATCAGAATGGAGTTCAGGTACCTATTATTTTGGGTAATTCAGTTGAGGTATGTCCTAATGTCTTAGCCATGGATGACGCAGAGAAGGAGTTAGCCTTGTATCCTTTTTCATCTTTTGCTTGGAGGAATAGTTTTGATCCACATGGACACTTAGAGGAGACGGTCGGTAGAAGATTTAGACATGAGTACCAAATTGAAGATTTTATGATGAATCTCCTAGATGATCTCGAAGTGAAACGAAAGATACATTCTAGATTGCCTTTGGATTTCATCAGGAAATGTAAGATTTACAGAGTAGCCGACCAAGCTCAGGACAACGGTAGGCACATCCAATCTTCATCTGATAGAGAAAGCAAAACAATAAGTTTGAATTGGAATGAGCCCGAGGCCGTGGATTTAGATGATTTGATGGCACCAGTCTTGTCTTGTACTCGCAGATGGGTAGACGTTCAGCATCAGAAGTTGAGAGAACAAGGCATAGCCATGTCTTTTACTTTGGAAGAGAAACCAGCCGAAGGTGGAGCCAGTGTTAGTGAAGGCAATCCTAATCCTAGGAATTCAGGTGAAGGTAACCTTCGATGTGCCAGTGAGGGCAATCTCCATTCAAGAGGTTCAAAGAGAAAGGAAAGATCAGAAAAGAAAGAGCCTTCCAAGAAAAAGCAAGGTGCCAACAAAGATCAAACACCAGGTACTTCTTCCAGGCCAGAGGATAGAACAGTTCGAGTGGAAGAGTCCATGGAATCGATGGTACAGAATGATAGACAGGAGGAAGGACAGGCACAGCATGTTTCATCCGATGGATCTCTCCAAGACTATGATTTAGATAATGATAATGAAGTAACATCTCCTCCCAGACAAGAAGAAATAGTACATAAAGAGATTCAAGTTCAAGAGACAAGATCAAATATCCCAGATTGGTTGAAGGAAAGATTGACTAAAGTGATCGTAATTGAGGACGAGGACAGTGCAATTGATTTAGAGAGCCTTGTGGGACGTTCACATATGACAACAGAGAAGAAGAAGGCTACAAAGATGTCCAAGATGATTCGAGATGAGACTGGATCTAGAAAACTGCAGATAGCTACACCGGCAGCAGACAAATATGAAGGTGAGATCCTAGCAGAAGACTACCATATACAGACTATTGAGTTAGGACCATCCACAGCAGAGCAGACTTTAGATGATGCCACCGACACATTTGAGGCATTGAAAGACAAGCTTAGAGAAGAAGTGGAAAAGAATAGAAAGCTTGAGAGAGAGGTCGGTGCATGGAGGACATATTTCAGTCACATCAATGAACCTTTGGGACGTCAGGATCCAGTTAGATCACCATTGCAGGCATTGCCCCTTCAATCAATCAATGAAGCAGAAAGATTCAGGAACCTGGTCCAGCGTACATGTGGTTGGATGGATAGATCTCACACGGTGGCCATTGAGTTTGTTACAAGGATGTCGAAGATCACCCATCAGGCTATCCAAGTTCTTGAGATTATTCACAGATTGATGGCAACAGTAGCTGCATTTGCCCATACCAAGGACGTTGTCATCCCTGTCTTGAAAGTTATAAGACACACATCCAGAAGAATTTTAGCACAAGAGAAGATCTTAGAAGGTGATTCTCACAGTTTGTTTCAGTGGTCAACCTTACTCCATATAAAGAGTGTTCTCTTTGAGGACATCAGTGTTAGATGTGGTCAAGTTGAGGAGGTGATCAATCCGATCCAGGACAGAGTATTTGAGGTACTTCGTACCATTCTTGGCAGAAGGATCGAGGTTGAGACAGATGTGGATTTACAAGAATTTGAGGATAGAATCAAGATCATCTTTCGCAAGGACGCAGATGTTACAGATGAGCAGTATGATCAAATGTATGCCACCATGCTCCTGATTGATAGAACAAAAGAACTTGAACCTACTTGGGACACAGCTCTTCTAGATGCATTTGATCAGGTTATCCACTTAGAAGAGAGTATCAAGAATCTTCCCGAGATTCCAAGCACAGAAATCGAAGGAATCGTGACAAAATTCATTGCATATGCTAAGAAAGAGAATTGGAAAGGGAATAAGATTCTAGATGAAAGGTTGTTACAGATGACATGACACCTTATTTCTCATTGGTTGATACCTCCTAGATTTTTGTGCCAAATTTAATATTTGGCTATGTATTTAATGTTGTTCAGTAAAAAGGAGGTCATTTGTAACAAACCCTAATTAGGGTTTAGGTGTCATGATCTTGTCCATTGATTTACTTTCAATCTGGACCTTTCATTGTAACTGGGGATGCTATTTATACCCCCATTTTTCATTTCATTTAGGAATAGAAAAATAGTGAATAAGTGTGAGAGATAATAGTTGATGTAATAGAGAGATTAGAGTTAGAAGCAATTTTTATTTTGTAGCAAGATTGAGTCTTGAAGAGAGAAATTCAAGCAATTGTTGTATATGATGACTTGGAAATCAATAAAATATTGAAGTTATGGTGTTTTGTTGCAAGTTTCTTAAGTTATCTTCATGGTTGTTGGATGTACTTGAATCACGCTCAATCAAAGTAGTTTGTTAATTTGAAAGACTAAGTGTGAGATTCGATATTTGGTAGGATTCGCTATCCAAACCACTAGCTTCTTGCTGATTGTAGGAACGCCTTGTGTGGTTGACTGGAAAACATTTTGAGTCCTTAACCTTCAAGCATTTTCGCATCTAGGATATGTACCTTCGTAGTAGTGTCCTTGGTCTTCGATGCATTGAATACCATTATTACCTTAGAAGATCGCACTAATTTCAATTGAGTTGTTATCTTATGGCAAAATTGAAGTTGGTTGAGTCTTGCCAAATCTCATTCATGCTAAGTCGTTCATAGGGTTAGGCTAGATTAGACTTACTTAAACCCTGTCCTTTTTCCATTTTTTGAAAGTTCCTTTTAGATTAGTAAAATCTTCGAACTTTTGAATCCGTAAGACGCCTTGGAGGAAACAGCAAATCACATCATACCACTAAAAAAGCTTGTCCACACGTGGAGACCCCACTAAAAGAACCTTGGAGTCCATCTAACTGATCCTTTTTGCAGATCTTCAGCAGTTAGAGACTATTTTCTCAAGAGAGGATAAGATGCCTGTCAGTATTTTATTCTGTGTATGATTGTGTACAAAATACACGTCAACACTATCATAGGTTGGGACAAGAATTAACTATCATAGGTTGGGACAAGAGTTAGGGAGCAAAAGTAAAAGTACCTATGAGGTTCGATTTTCCACTTAGGAATAAAAATCAACTTACCCCTCAAGAATGAGGACAAAGTAAGGAACATTGAAGTGTCTTGATGGGGTTCGAATTTCCACTCCATGAAATGGTGATCAAATCAACACAATTTTCAAGGATAATGATTCTCGATGAGGGTCGAATTACCACTTGAGGACAGAATTACAAAGGAAGAGCATAAGTCATGAGGATTGAGGAATCCCTATGGATGGATATTGAATCTCCACTCCAAGTGTAAGTCATCAAAATGAAGCAAAATTTGCTAAGAGCAAGGAGTCCCTATGGTTTTCGAATTTCCATCATGAGAAAATGATCATGAAGACAGTGATGAATTCAAGGATTGAATTAGTCCCTACAAGGATCAATTTCCCACCAAGGTTGAAACAAGGTTAATCCCATAGGTGTTTGATTCAATATTTGTTTGTTTTGCTGGTCTCCTACAAGGAAGGGAAGCGTGATGCAGGGATACCAAGGGCTCAACACTTCGAAGCAACAAATGATGAAGGATCAGCTCCAAGATAACTCTACAAGCATATTGCAAGGACAACATCACAATGCCAATGAGGAAGATCAAAATTTCAAGGATTGGAAGAGGATTTCAAGACAAGGATTTCCAAAAGCAAAGATGAGGACTGGCTCAAGCATGAAGAAAACTTCACCATGCTGGTGAACAATTGAGGAAAAGACAAATCTAAGATATGAGCACAAGGGATTCCACATTATGAAGTAGGAACTACATCAAAGGATCTCAAAGTCAAAGAACGTTAAGGAGGAATTAGTTCAAGGAATTCCCTAACATAAGGATGAAATGCAAAATATCACAAGGAATTCCAAACATCATGAAGAATGTTCAAGGCAAATTAATTAAGTCTACAATGCAAGCTGAGGTGGCTTCCCAGTCACCATTTGTCCAATCAAAGGGTTCCAGGTCAGCATTCATTCAAGGAGGGAACAAGTGACACGTGATGCTCCATCAAGTATTATTTATCTTACCTATCCTCATCTTTCATTGGCCAATGTAATGGTGGTTGTAACAAACCCTAATTAGGGTTTCTATTTTTGATCTTGGCCATTGATTGTGAATCAATCTGAGCCATTCATTGCAATGAGACCTTTATGTAAGGGCTCAACTCTCTCATTTGTTAAGCCTAATGTTAGAAGAGTAGAAGAATAGTTGCTAAGGCACTTACGAATTAGAAGTAGATTAGGAGATAAGGTAAAGATTGTTGCCAAGATCTTGTTGCAAGAGACATATTGTTTTTTCATTGAAGTTAATTGAATGAAAGATTTTGTGGATGATTAATGGTGAAATTCACATATTCATACTACTAGCAGGTTGCTGATTGTAAACTTGCCTTGCGTGGTCAACTGTTGATGTCAAAGCAAAGTCTAGTAGAATCTCACCATTTCATTCACTAAATCCTACATTCCTAGGAGTATATTAGTCTCCCTAAGCCCTTCCCCTTTTGTCCTTTTTTCAATTCAAGCTAGTTTAGGAAAGAAAGCATCACAAGATTGCTATATCAAATGGTCAAGTTCCAACAACATTCAAGAATTCATGTGCAATGTAAGTCCCCTTGTGAACCCAACAAAGTACATCAAACCATTGAACTTATCCAAACATCAGGACATGACATTAGGAACCTTGGAGTCATCCCATTTGATCACATAGTTCAGCATTTGGGAGGATTTTGTTCAAGAGAGTATAAGATACCTTGGTATTTTATTTTGTGCTAGAGGTGCATAAAAAACACATCAACAAAATTGGCGCTAGGAGGGCCGATCATTATCCAGCCGCGAATAGTGGAACTTATCAAGTCATATTTGGAGGAGTTCTACAAAGCCTTTCTTACCCTCCTCCGCGTTCAACAAAATTTGCATGAGAAAGGATATGATCATTGGATCGTCATCGTTGGATTGTCAAGAGCATTCACAAAAGTGGTTGGAGCTAGTATGAGCTCTCAAGTCCAATTTGAGATATGCTAGATCTTTCATATATTGAAAAAATCCAAAAAAAGGTGAAAATTTCGAGAGAAGTCCAAAAAAGGGTCTAAAATCAGAAAATTCAAAAAAGGAAAGATTTGTCAATGGAGCATAAATAGTTTCATGATGATCAACAAGTTGATATCTCTCAACTTTGGGTGAGATTGAATGCACAACTTTAGCCATGCCCAGTGTCTGAGTTTGCATCACTAGGGAAGTGTAGGATCCACGAGACGAATGAACATGAGTAGGTGCATTGCTTGACATTCTTGTCAACGGTGGAATTGGCAGTACAAGGAAAGATCTTTTGGGATGTCCCCAAGACAGAGGTGGGATCAAGCAATTTTAGTGTGCCAAAGAGCAATGATCCTCTTCAAGATTCTTAGGAATGATCGAAAGTCAGCTTGTTCTGGAAGGTGAACTGTGTTTAGAAAGGATATTGCTACCATTGTGGTGTAGGATTCATAATGCACCCCACTCTGATTTTAATTGCTCATTGTGTGAAATGGCTATCAACCATGTTAGATATCAGTTTGGATTGCCCACCCTATCCAAGGAAGAATGTATTGTGAATAGATCTTGAGTGCATACCTTGCAGCTGAATTTAGACAAACACAAGAACAAGACATTGCTACATCATCCAATAGTAAAGGAAACTAGTTGCAAGCAAATGACATGTCCATTTGATGATCAACATATTGCAATGGATAGGTTTCCATACCGAAAGAGGAATTTGCTATGTAATTTCCCCTTCTCAGCTCTAGACTATTAGATGGATATTTAGCCTATTCTGCAAACTCGTAGGCTAATCAAAGACTAAATTAGGGTTTCCATCTTCCAGGTGGATTTCAGAAGGGTGTTTGTAGGAGTTTGGAAGGTTGCCTCCTAGGTTTTTCTGGGTTTATCAAGAGCTTCATAGTGGTATGACATGCATTTCCATCAGAGGAGATTTCTTTTTGAGTGGATTTTAGAGAGGGTGTTTGCAGGAGTTTGGAAGTTTGCCTTCTGGGTTTTTCTGGGTTTCTCGAGAGTTTCAGAGTGGTATGACATGCATTTCCATCAAAGGAGATTTTTGAACTTACTATTTTTAGTAAATTTTGATTGCTACTTGGATTGTGCTTAAAAGGTGTTTGGAGTCACTATTTTTAGTATGCTATTTTTAGTAAGTACTATTTTTAGCAGTACAATACAACACTTGGTTTCTATTTTTGGCAGTCTGGTTTTGAGGAGTGGCTCATTCAGTTCTCTTGGAGTCCATTTTTGGAAGGTAATATCTCAAATGATTTTATAATTCCAAGTTGCTTTTTGACCCCACGCTTAGGCTCAATGACTTTAAGCTGTTTTTTAAAAGATGTTCTCACATGGGTGCCCCAAGTTTGGAATTATTAATAATTTTTATTGTTATTGGTGCACATGAAAAGGGAAATAAAATAAAGTAAAACTTTTAATTCCACATGACTTGGAGAAGAGGTTTGATTCTTGAGAAAAAGCTATAAAAGCAAGTTTGAGAGGCTCATTTGGATATGCTATTATTTTGATAACGAAGTGCTGCTGAAATATTCTTCAGAGACTCTTGCTTTGGGGTTGTGTGCCTCCTAGCTTCTTCCAGTTTCAAGTTTGAAAGATAATTGTTACCCATTTTCTTTCTCCAGCTCAATTAGGTGGAGCTGGTCAAGTTTTATAGATTTAAGGAGACATGTCTGTTGTTTGTGTTTTGCCAAGAGATACTATTGAATGTTAAAAAGAGTTCCAAGTAAATGCAAGTGTTCACAACCAATCAAGAACCATACAACATTGCATTTTGAAAAAGCATTTTTCTTTATTCATAAATGTTAAATGAGATGCTCCCACACAAGCCGTGGGAATGACTACCTATGATGCATTATACAAGAAAATGATGCATGTAAAAACAAAATATAAACAGAGATAAGGGATCCGTTGTTGCCTCGTAATGACGAACCCCCCGTAGTTGAGTAGTTGCATATCCAGCTCCCTTGCAGAGGACCCCTACTGCTCCAAGTGTCTGCAAGGAGATAAGAGAATTGTATTAGAGCTCGGGATACCATATCCTTGCATATACATCATCAATGCATGCACAATCCATTCCTACAATGCATTATACCAGTCCAATGATTGTACGTATCAGAAACAAGAAGAAACATATCTGAAAATTCATAGTTTTTGTTTAACAATTTGTCCAATGTGCAGATACAGGTAAAGTTTTATCGCTGATTACTTCAATTAAATATCGGCATGTGGGAAAAATGGGCTCCCATGAGGGTTGAGCTCAACATGTATGATATTAGGGACAGATTATTATGACATCAGTGAAACAATCCTTACCCGTCTCCTACGGTGGTCACAATAAAGGAGTACATGTCACTCATGGCATTAGGTTGATAGGAACATGAGAGTCCTAAATGTTAGCACTAGCATACTGTCATAAGCGAGGGGCACTCATTCACGGAGCCCATCATACAGGAGAATTAAGGAAGATTGCATGATCATCACGATAATTGTAGTTAAGAAGGAAAGCTCATCATTTGATGTGTCAGTATCAAAGAGGTTCCCTCACAGTGTTCCAGAAAGCTACATTTCAACAGTCACAAGGCTCAAAACGACAGGTACTGGAACCAGGGTACAAGTTCTGGGGGTTAAGAATAGAATGATCAGAAGTAGTTCTGAAGGCACAAAGAGCCTGAGTATACATTCTTATTACACAAAGGACATGCATGAAAAGACATTGAAAGTATTACAACAGTTTGAAAGCAGAGTATAACCTCAAGACAATACAGAGGTTTCTATAGTGAACACACAGTGAAGATGCACACTCAATCATATGCAAGTTTTGACCACCAAACAATCCAAGAGTAATCTCAGTCAGAATATATTTTAGTGTGGCAGTCATTTCAAAATTAAGGCTTTGGGGTAATTTTCAGTCAATATAATCAGACCATGTGGGAGGCCACATTCATGAATATATGCATAATATGAAGATAGCAACCATGGTGACGTGCTAGCCGGTCAAGACAGATGTTCAAAGGGTCTGCAATAAAAGAAACAACAATGTTGCCATAGCAAAGTGGCACAGAAAATCCCAAAGGGCTGTGAGATTCCAAGTCATTATTAGTTATAAGGTCTCATAGTTGCAGGTGTTAAAGGCAATGCTCAACATTCAAAAGACTATCATAGAGCAGATCACAACAGTAAACATCTGGGAACAACTCCAAAGTAATAATAACAATCATACCTTTGTTGCAGCATTTAAGAATAGTGCCATATAGGAGAAAAACAAATAGCATTCACCGATCTTATACATCTTAAGGGCAAATTTGAAGTATTAGGAAGCATACAAAGGAAAATTTGCAGATTTGTAGCAGTCATTTGCAGCTACAGTAGACATGAGGACTATTTAATACAGTCACATATGGCATATACTCATAATTAACCAAAATAGTATGCAGCAGTTCATTTTGCCTTTCTCATCACATGTTTTTTCTTTTTTTTATGGCATCAAGATGAGGGTTGTATTTGAAGTAATAGCCTTCAAAATCCAAGTATGCAACCGCAATAGTGCAGAAATCGAAATATCTTTTAGTCATAATGGATGAAATATTTTCAAAAATCACTTTCAGAAGATTCGGCCATATGAAGGAGAAAATTTGTGCTAAAAAAATCAAAATACCCACAGAGCAGCAATATTCACGAATTCAATAGTAGGGTTTTTCTTTTTTTTTTTACAGTCATGATGATTCTTAAAAACCGAGGGTTAAAGAGCTTACATGTGGCGGCTAAATAATGGAGTAAAGGCCTTGCAATTTCTTCAAGAGGTCAGTTCGAATCCTACAACAATGCCATGGCAGTAAAAAAAGGAAATGAAACAGAAAGGTCGCCTGAAACAGTCATTTATGGCGGAAGTACCTGCAGTATCTTCGAGAAATAACATGGCGGATAGAGAAGTGACGCCTAACTCGAAAAAATCACGCCTGCAGCAAGGGAGCCCTAGCTTCATGCCATAGCAGAGGATGGTAGTCTTGGGTATCAAAGGGAATACGAAGAGGTTTGTATTTTTCAGTTTTCAGCATCGACAAATCACGCCCAGTGACAAAAGAATGTGCAAAATATTAAACAAATGCCCATCATATTTTTTCCTCTAAAAACCCTAGCATGGCGGTAGCAGGAGGAAGATGTGAAAGTATCAAATGAAGGAGTGAAGAGTTTTAGGGTTTCATTACCCTATATGCATCGATGAATTACATTGGCATTTTTTAACTTTTTTTGCCTTTGTTTTATTTTTCTTTCTCCTCTCTAATAGCCTCGCAAAAATGCTTGGGGGTCTCTTAATTGTTTTATGTCCCCTTCCCTATTTTATTAAATATTATAGTTTGAGCTCTTGGTAATGTAATATCTTTTTAAAGATTTGGGCTTGGCATTTTAAATTGGTTAATAATCTTCATTAAAGAATTTTAAATTTATTACTTAAATAAATATTTGTTGCATTTCATTTTTATATTTAAAGGCTATCAAATTAAATAAATATAGTAAGGAAAATATTTATTTAAAGTGATTAATTTAAAACACTTTAATAAATATATTTTCTTATTACATTTATTGATTTAATAAATAAAAATAATAATATTACTTATTAAAGTGATTTACATTATTTAATCACTTTAAATAAATAACATTATTATCTTTATTTTATTAAATCTTGACTTTAAATATTAAAAGGAAAATTAAACAAATATTCAACTAAGTAATAAATTTTAAAATCACTTTATAAGATTATTTTTCATGTTTATTTGATAAAGTCAAAAAGGGATTTTTTTGCATTAATGAAGGCTTGCAGGCCTGCCAGGAGATATTTTTGGGCCATTTATGGTTTTAAGAGCTTTTATGTTTGCAATATGGGTTGGCTTGACTTTTGGCCCAGGTTTCTCCCTTTCAGACCTGTTTTAGGTCTTTTTAAGGGGGGTTTTTGTTTCTACTCGCCCAAGAGGAGGTGGAGTTTATTATTCATTATTTGCTTTTTGGAAAACATATATACTACCTTCCTTCTTCTTTGTAAAGGTTCTTACTTGTTCATCTTTTGGCAGATTGTAATTTCAGAGTTCTTTTTGCAGAAGTGGATGATTTTGCAACACATTTTCAGAAATAATATAGCTTGGTGATACCTTTTGGCAGGGATAATAGCTTGTACCTTCTCATTTTTTTTCTGTTATTGTGTCTTTAGTATTAGGTAGTTCTTTGTGGTTGGTTTTTTTTGCCCCCCTTAAAATTGCACTTTTTGTTGATGCCTTATATAGGAATACATATACTCTTGCAGGTCATAAGCTGTGTTTTTAGTAATTATCAGTCTTAGGTTGTGAAAGGAGTTTTTTTCTCTTAGAACTGTGATTATCCAGCCTTCTTATGAAGTATTGATGCAGAGATTATGGGTTGTTGGGTAGTGTAAAAGAGCTTCATTATCATTGTTATACTGTGTATCATTTGCTTATTTGAATTTCAACATATCATCTGGTGCATCACCTTAGGTTTAGATTTTAGTTTCATATGTCCTCCTCACTCTTTTCCTTGAAGAAATTGTTAGTTTAGGTGAAGAATTTGAAAAGAACCAGCGTACTCTGGAGGTCCACTTCAGTCTTCAGGTTGCCCACAACCTCGAAGTGTTCCCATGTTTCAATAGGCAGCTGAAGTTCATAGCTTTAGCAGAGGGTGCAGGCTTCATTGATAACAGTTTTTGGCACGCCCGGTGGGACCGAGAGTGCAATTTTCAGTCTTTATCAGAAGTTTTATGCTGCTGTTTGGTGTGTGCAGCAGTAATTTTCAATTTTTAGAGGCATCTTAGCAGCATTCCTGGCGACTCTAAGCTCTTGTTTAGAAAAACCAGTATATTTTGCATATGAGAAGAATACAAACTAGAAGTAGTTCCTCAGCTTTTGAATATTTGCAGTTATCCCCACCTAGAAGAAGAGGAATAGTAGCTAAGAAACGGAAAGAAAATCATGTTTATTCCAGAAGAGCCAAATCTACTCCCCCTGCTGTTGGAATTCATACTGCTCCAAGAATCCCAGTAGCGATGACTCCTGCAAGAAATCAGCCATTCTTGGCATTTAACCAAGGCAGCCCATTTAATTTAACTCAACATGATCCAATTCTTGTTGCCGCCTTGAAGAGTTTACCATACTTCAATGGTGAAGATCAGACTATCCCAATAGAGCATATCAAAGATGTTGCAAATCTATGTGTTGTCCACCATGTGACATAGAAGAACGTTGCGGTTAGATTGCTTGCAACATCTTTGAAGGGGAAAGCCTTGCAATGGTTCAAAGGCTTGCCTATCAATTCCATAGTGACATGGGACCAGTTGGGTGACCAACTATGCAGTTTCTTCGAGGACAAATCAGACCATTTGTCGCTAATGGAGCAGCTGTCTACAATAAAGAGGGCTCCCCATGAGGTCATGTCAGATTTCAGCCACCGTTTTCAAAAGACTTGGGATAGAATCCCACAAACGGTAAGACCTACTGCTGACCATGCTTTCTTATATTATTTAAGAGCTTTGAATAGTGATATCTCAGTGATGGTACAATCGATAGGAGGCACTTCTTTACCCCAGGCCTATGCTATAGCTATTTGAGCTGAGAACAGCCTTATACAGGTTGGTAAAATTGCCCCAAGACCTGCTATATCAATTTTTCCTACTATTCAGCCACCGATAGCAATGCAAATACCTCCTTTAGCTATTATCCCAGCTGCACCAGCATTACCAGCACCAAATTCTCAGCCTGTTAGACAAGAGAACAACTTTCTAGCGCAGTCTAATGATTTGCAAGAGATTAAGGGACTGTTGCAAACATTTGGCAGCGAGATAGTAAACTTGAAAAGGCAGTAGAATCAAAGTTTCAAGCCTTACCAGCCCCCATTTCAGTCTAATTATCAGCAGAACTAGTCAAATAGACCGCCTTATCAGCCAAATAATCAAGGCCCAAGGAAAGTCTATAATCCAAGGCCTTATCAAGCTTATAACCCCAATGCTGCCAACTCTTCAAAGGAGCTCATGCCCATTCAAAATAATATGGCACGGGACTTTCACTGGTGTTTTCCCTGTAATTTACCCCATAACCAAAGTACTTGTGCAAATGGGGTGATTAACCAGGCCCTAATGGTCCAAAATAGTTCAAGTGTGCAATTGGATGCGCCCCATGAGGATTCTATACAGCAGCAAGGGGATCAACAACTTGAAACAACTCTTCTTCATTGGCAAGGAGGAGAATTTTGTGGGATTAACCAAGCTGATTCAGCAGCTATAGTCTATACAAGGTCCAAGAAAAGAGCCATAGACGAAGGGCAACAGTTTGATAAAAATCAAACCCAGATATATCAAGTGCCGAACTTGGATCAGAGTGTTGCTATCCCATCAACTGCTGAAGATGTTAGACACTCGCCAACAAGTCAGCCTTTGGTAGGCAAGAAGCAACCCAATCCATCAGTCCAAACAATTGCTGTTCAAGGTGATGTTGTTGTCCCTAAGATGCAAGCTAAGTGAAGTACATCTTTCAATATTCTTGATCATATGAAGAAAGCAAGTGTATCCATGACTATGTGGGATTATTTGTGTATCCCTGGCCAAAGGGACTTACTCCAATCAACCTTGTCAAATTTAGATATGTTTGATGAACTTAATAGAGATAAAGCCAAGGCTGTGTTGACCAATACCACCACAACTGATAATGAACAACAAGCTTCAAAAGTTAAACCCCCACTCTTTTATGTATCTTTAATCATTGGGGATCAATTAGTCCATAACTGCATGATTGACTCAGGTGCTAGCAGTTCAGTCATGCTTAAGCAAATTGTAGATAGGTTGGGGATTGAATACGAGCCTTTAGAAAAGGGAGTTGTTCAATTGGATGGGACTGCTGTTAACACAGTAGGAGTTATTAAAAACCTGAGTTTAACCCTTCATGCTTGCCCAAATTTCTCTATCCCACAAGACATTTATGTTATAGAGTTGCCTCCTTATTTTGCTATATGCTTATCAAGAGATTTTACTGCAAAAATAGGAGGTTACTTATCCTCAGATTGGTCCCATATGTTGTTTAGGACCAGGTATGGCACAAAGGTCACTATGAGATCAGAACCTATAGCCAAAGATCATATAGAGCCTTACAATCCACCCCCTCTTAATGGCAATTTGGTTGCAACTGAGCATGAGGAGCAATCTGCAGTTCAAGAAGGCAATACGCCCACTGAAGGTATACCTGATGTCCTTCTTGATGAGTGGGCAGCTCAGACTCAGGCTGTTGTTCCATGTGAACAGCTGGAAGAGGTTGATTTTGGTGTTTTTATGATACTCAAGGCTGATCCCTTCATGCCTAATATAGAGAAAAATATAGAACAACATGACAATCAACAAGATAGTGAGGTGTGGGAGCTGTATTTTGATGGCTCAAAGAATAGAGTTGGTGCCTGTGGTGGATGTATGCTGGTTTCCCCAAAGGATGAGAGATACTATTCAGCTTTCAAATTTTGCTTTAGCTGTACTAATAATGTTGTTGAATACGAAGCTCTTATCCACTGTTTGGAATGGGCAAGACATAGAGGTATTAACTGTTTGAAAGTATCTGGGGACAGCGAGTTAGTTGTTAATTAGGTAAGAAACATTTGTCTTACAAAGAATGACTTGCTTAAGTCTTATAAGCATAGGGTGTGGGACCTCTTAGAAGGATTTGATGCTTTTAATCTGATATCCATACCCAAAAATCAGAATAAGTATGCTGATAGATTAGCTGCCATAGGAGCAGAGTTTGATATTCCTAAAGAAATTGGTAGCGATGGTAGCCATCAGCATGTTAAAGTGATTATTAGGCCTACTGTACCAGATAATAACATACATTGGCAAGTTTTTGAGAATGACCAGCAGATTGTAAACTTCCTGAGAGAGGAAGCTGAGTTCTCTCATACTAACCAAGAGAGACTACAACATCAGTATAGTGACCAAATCATTCAGCTAAAGAGCAATAAGATGCCAAAGGGTTTGGTCACTTTAGAATCTATTTTCAATACTGATGATGAAGCTAGAAAACTCAAGGCCAACATGCAAGTTCAGCAGGAGCATTATGAAGAGATTGAAGTCTTTAAGGGTGAGCTGCTTAAATTGGGTAAGGTATGTACAGCAGTAGAAAGGAAAACTGGGTAAGGTATGTACAACAGTAGAAAGGAAAGCATTTATTAAGCTTTTCCAAGGCTTCAATGATGTTTTTGCATGGGAATATATCGACTCAAAAGGATTTGATCCTCACCTTGCCCACCACACTATAGAGCTTGAGCCTAACGCCAAACCTGTCAAGCAGAAGCAAAGGCCATTGAATCCTAAGCTTGAGCCTCTTATGAAGAAAGAATTAAACAAGTTGATTGAGAGTAACATAATATTTCCTATCAAACATGCCTCATGGGTTTCTAACCTTGTGCCGATTAGAAAAAAGATTGGAGAGATTAGGCTATGTGTAGATTTTCGGGATCTAAATAGAGCTTCATTGAAAGACCGTCACCCTTTGCCTTCCATGGAGCAGATCCTCCAAGTTGTTTTAGCATCCGAGAGGTTTTCCTTGCTAGATGGTTATTTTGGTTACAACCAGATATTGGTTAAGGAGGAAGATCAGTTTAAGACAACTTTCACCACAAAATGGGGGACTATGGCTTAAAAAAAGATGCCATTTGGTTTGTCTAACGCTGGGGCAACCTTTTAGAAAGCCATGGATATGGCCTTTCAAGGCTTAATGTACAAATCTGTCTTAGTATACCTTGATGACATCATAGTTTTTTCCAAAGAAGCTAAAGATCATCTAAACCACTTGAGGCAGGTTCTTGAGAGGTGCAAGGAATTCGGGGTGTCACTTAATCCCAAAAAGTGTGTATTTGTTGTCCATGAGGGCAGATTGCTTGGTTACATGGTATCCAAACACGGTATTACTATTGATCTTGAGAGGATAAGTGTCATTTTGGCCCTTCCTTTACCAGCTCACAAGAAAGGTCTACAAAGCTTCATAGGAAGGATTAATTTTGTCAGTAGATTTATCCCTGATATTGCAGATTTGCTGAATCCTCTAACTGCTATGTTGAGGAAGAATATGTCTTATAGCTGGACCAAGGAGGGCAAGAGAAGTTTTGAATTGATTAAAGAAGCATTGGCTGCTGCTCCTACACTTCTAAATCCTGATTTTTTTAAGGATTTCACTTTGTACGCTTATGGTAATGTTGATTCTATTTCAGCTATGTTGGTACAGCAAAACGATGAAGGCTCGGAACAACCTTTAGCCTTCTTCAGCCAAGCATTGAAAGATTATGAGCTAAGGTACACTTTTGTAGAAAAACATGTACTTGTTGTTATCAAGAGTTTGAAGAAGTTCAAACATATGCTGTCTAACAACAGCATTAATCTAATGGTTTCTCACCCGAGCGTAAAGGAGTTTTTGTTGAGCAAGGATCTCAGTGACAAGAGGGCTAGTTGGGTAACCAAGGTAATGGCTGGTTGGGTAAACAAGGTAATGGAATATGACATCTAGATTCAGGTTACCAAGCTGGTTAGAGGCAAAGGTTTGTGCGAAAAGCTCGCTGATGGCATTTCTAGCACACCAAAGCATGTGCAAGAAGCTGTTCTAACATTGGAAGATGACAAGCAAGCGGAGGTTTTAACTCGTACTGCTGATTGGGTGCAGGAAATGGCACACTTTCTGCGAACGAGTGAGTGTCCTAAGCTCCTGGACAGAGCTAAAAGAAGGTATTTCAGACTGCAGTCCATACCTTATGCGCTTCTTAATGATGTTCTGTTTCGTATGGATTTTAATGGTGTATTGCTAAGGTGTATCGGGCCTAACCAAGTAGAGAAAGTGTTGCATGATTTTCACGAGGGATCAACTGGAGGCCATTTTTCACCAAGAGCAACAACTCTTAAAGTGATGAAAGGTGGCTATTATTGGCCCACATTATTTAGAGGTGTGCAAGTATGGGTTAAAAAGTGCAAAGAATGTGCTCTTTTCACTGGCAAAATGGGATTGGCTGCAAGCTTTACCTTTGCAGCCAATCCAAGTGGAACAACCCTTCATGAAGTGGGGTTTGGACTTTATTGGGGTGATAAACCCTTCATCCACTGCTGGCCATAAGTGGATACTTACAGCCACTGACTATTTCACCAAATGGATTGAAGCAGTAGCACTCAAGGAGGCAAATGAGACTGCTGTTCTAAATTTTTACGAAGATCTGGTTGCCAGATTTGGGGTTCCTGAGTCCATCATTTCAGACAATGGCCTCACTTTTGTTGGTCTTAAAATCTCTGATTGGGCTGTCAAGAAAGGGATCTACCTAAATACATCCTCCAACTACTATCTGCAAGGCAATGGGCAGGCAGAATCAACCAATAAAAATTTGATCAAGATTATAAAGAAGACCATGGAAGGTAACCAACGGAATTGGCATACTCAGTTAACGACAGCTTTATGGGCTGATAGGATCACCCCAAAAAGGTCCACAGGACAGTCACCTTTTATGCTGGTGTATGGTAGGGAAGCAAGGCTTCCTATCTCATTTGAGTTTCCAGCACTTGACTTGGCAAATCAGCTGGACACACTGGAGGAAGGCCCTTTAATAGTGAGATTAGCTCAGTTATTTGAGCTAGAAGAGACTAGAAAGGATGCTATGAACAAGATAGAGCAGCGTCAGGCTCAGATGAAGCGATCTTTTGACAAAAGAGCGTCTCCAAGAAACTTCCAGGAAGGAGACGTAGTGCTGAAATGGGACACCCTCAAAAACAAGCTTGGAAAGCATTCCAAGTTCGATGCATTTTGGAGTAGGCCTTACATTATTTCTGAATGTAAACAGCACAACGCTTTCTAGCTTTCCAAGCTGGACGACAATATGGAGCCAATCCCAGTCAACGGGATTCACCTCAAGATTTGCTTTTGAGGTATGATCAACAACTTGTATATAGTAGAGTAGGTTTTTGTTGCTAAATAAGTGCTGTTGCACAATAGGTTAGTTGTTGTTTTGTCTTCCCTAAGCGCTTCGTGTGCAGTTAGTTGTTAGTTGTTTCAGTTTTTGTGGAGGTAAAGCTGTTGTAAGTCGCTACAGTTTTATGAGGAATATACCTATCATATGAAACAGTGAATACATGTTTTCACTGCCACATATCATACATATCTGCCTCATAAAGTTGGATAGCTCGCAACATTTTTTGTAGGGAGGTGTTATTAGTAGAAGTTTCAGTCTGAATCTGAGTTTCAGTAGTGCAAGTGAATGTGTTTCAGAAAGTTTTGTCAGTTTGAGTGACTTTGTGCCCAATTGATAGCTTTAGGCAGCTGGTCTGGGTACTTAGCAGGCAAGCACCATGCATATGTCGCCAGAAATGTTACCCATTTTCTTTCTCCAGCTCCATTAGGTGGAGTTGGTCAAGTTTTATAGTTTTAAGGAGACATGTCTGTTGTTTGTGTTTTGCCAAGAGATACTATAGAGTGCTACAAAGAGTTCCAAGTAAATGCAAGTGTTCACAACCAATCAAGAACCATACAACATTGCATTTTTGAAAAAGCATTTTTCTTTATTCATAAATGTTAAATGAGATGCTCCCACACAAGCCATGGGAATGACTACCTATGATGCATTATACAAGAAAATGGTGCATGTAAAAACAAAATATAAACAGAGATAAGGGATCCGTCATTGCTTCGTAATGATGAACCACCCGCAGTTGAGTAGCTGCATATCCAACTCCCTTGCAGAGGTCCCCTGCTACTTCAAGTGTTTGCAAGGAGATAAGAGAATTATATTAGAGCTCGGGATACCATATCCTTGCATATACATCATCAATGCATGCACAATCCATTCCTACAATGCATTATACCAGTCCAATGATTGTACGTATCAGAAACAGCAAGAAACATATTTGAAAATTCATAGTTTTTGTCTAATAATTTGTCCAATGTGCAGATACAGGTAAAGTTTTATCGTTGATTACTTCAATTAAATATCGGAATGTGGGAAAAATGGGCTCCCACGAGGGTTGAGCTCAGTATGTATTATATTAGGGACAGATTATTATGACATCAGTGAAACAATCCTTACTTGTCTCCTAGGGTGGTCACAATAAAGGAGTACATGTCGCTCATGGCATTAGGCTGATAGGAACATGAGAGTCCTAAATGTCAGCACTAGCATACTGTCATAAGCGAGGGGCACTCATTCACGGAGGCCATCGTACAGGAGAATTAAGGAAGATTGCATGATCATCACGATAATTGTAGTTAAGAAGGAAAGCTCATCATTTAATGTGTCACTATCAAAGAGGTGCCATCGCAGTGCTCCAGAAAGCTACATTTCAACAGTCACAAGGCTCAAAACGACAGGTACCAGAACCAGGGTACAAGTTCTGGGGGTTAAGAATAGAATGATCAGAAGTAGTTCTGAAGGCACAAAGAGCCTGAGTATACATTTTTATTACACAAAGGACATTGCATGAAAAGACATTGAAAGTATTACAACAGTTTGAAAGCAGAGTATAACCTCAAGACAATACAGAGGTTTCTGTAGTGAACACAAGTGAAGATGCACACTCAATCATATGCAAGTTTTGACCACCAAATAGTCCAAGAGTAATCTCAGTCAAAATATATTTTAGTGTGGCAGTCATTTCAAAATTAAGGCTTTGGGGTAATTTTCAGTCAATATAATCAGACCATGTGGGAGGCCACATTCATGAATATATGCATAATATGAAGATAGCAGCCATGGTTACGTGCTAGCTAGTCAAGACAGATGTTCAAAGGGTCTGCAATAAAAGAAACAGCAATGTCGCCATAGCAAAGTGGCACAGAAAATCCCAAAGGGCTGTGAGATTCCAAGTCATTATTAGTTATAAGGTCTCATAGTTGCAGGTGTTAAAGGCAATGCTCAACATTCAAAAGACTATCATAGAGCAGATCACAATGGTAAACATCTGAGAACAACTCCAAAGTAATAATGACAATCATACCTTTGTTGCAGCATTTAAGAATAATGCCATATATGAGAAAAACAAAGAGCATTCACCGATCTTATACATCTTAAGGGCAAATTTGAAGTATTAGGAAGCATACAAAGCAAACTTTGCAGATTTGTAGGAGTCATTTGCAGCTACAGCAGACATGAGGACTGTTTAATACAGTCACATATGGCATATACTCATAATTAACCAAAACAGTATGCAGTAGTTCATTTTGCCTTTCTCATCACATTTTTTTTTTTTTTATGGCATCAAGATGAGGGTTGTATTTGAAGTAATAGCCTTTAAAATCCAAGTATGCAACCACAATAGTGCAGAAATCGAAATATCTTTTAGTCATAATGGATGAAATATTTTCAAAAATCACTTTCAGGAGAATCGGCCATATGAAGGAGAAAATTTGTGCTAAAAAAAAGCAAAATACCCACAGAGCAGCAATATTCATGAATTCAATAGCAGGGTTTTTCTTTTTTTTTACAGTCATGATGATTCTTAAAAACCGAGGGTTAAAGAGCTTACCTGTGGCGGCTAAATAATGGAGTAAAGGCCTTGCAATTTTCTTCAAGAGGTCGGTTCGAATACTACAACAATGCCATGGCAGTAAAAAAAAGGAAATGAAACAGAAAGGTCGCCTGAAACAGTCATTTATGGCGGAAGTACCTGCAGTATCTTCGAGAAATAACATGGCGGCTAGAGAAGTGACGCCTAACTCGAAAAAATCACGCCTGCAGCAAGGGAGCCCTATCTTCACGCCATAGCAGAGGATGGTAGTCTTGGGTATCAAAGGGAATACGAAGAGGTTTGTATTTTTTAGTTTCCAGCATCGACAAATTACGCCCAGTGACAAAAGAATGTGCAAAATATTAAACAAATGCCCATCATATTTTTTCCTTTGAAAACCCTAGCATGGCAGTAGCAGGAGGAAGATGTGAAAGTATCGAATGAAGGAGGAGTGAAGAGTTTTAGGGTTTCATTACCCTATATGCATCGATGAATTACATTGGCATTTTTTATTTTTTTTGTCTTTGTTTTATTTTTCTTTCTCCTCTCTAATAGCCTCGCAAAAATGCTTGGGGGTCTCTTAATTGTTTTATGTCCCCTTCCCTATTTTATTAAATATTATAGTTTGAGCTCTTGGTAATGTAATATCTTTTTAAAGATTTGGGCTTGGCATTTTAAATTGGTTAATAATCTTCATTAAAGAATTTTAAATTTATTACTTAAATAAATATTTGTTGCATTTCATTTTTATATTTAAAGGCTATCAAATTAAATAAATATAGTAAGGAAAATATTTATTTAAAGTGATTAATTTAAAACACTTTAATAAATATATTTTCTTATTACATTTATTGATTTAATAAATAAAAATAATAATATTACTTATTAAAGTGATTTACATTATTTAATCACTTTAAATAAATAACATTATTATCTTTATTTTATTAAATCTTGACTTTAAATATTAAAAGGAAAATTAAACAAATATTCAACAAAGTAATAAATTTTAAAATCACTTTATAAGATTATTTTTCATGTTTATTTGATAAAGTTAAAAAGGGATTTTTTGCATTAATGAAGGCTTGTAGGCCTGTCAGGAGATATTTTCGGGCCATTTATGGTGCTTTTAAGAGCTTTTATGTTTGCAGTATGGGTTGGCTTGACTTTTGGCCCAGGTTTCTCCTTTTCAGACCTGTTTCAGGTCTTTTTGAGGGGGTTTTTTGTTTCTGCTCGCCTAAGAGGAGGTGGAGTTTATTATTCATTATCTGCTTTTTGGAAAGCATATATACTACCTTCCTTCTTCTTTGTAAAGGTTCTTACTTGTTCATCTTTTGGCAGATTGTAATTTCAGAGTTCTTTCTGCAGAAATGGATGATTTTGTAACACATTTTCAGGAATAATACAACTTGGTGATACCTTTTGGCAGGGATAATAGCTTGTACCTTCTCATTTTTTTTCTGTTACTGTGTGTCTTTAGTGTTAGGCAGTTCTTTGTGGTTGGTTTTTTTTGCCCCCCTTAAAATTGCACTTTCTGTTGATGGCTTATACAGGAATACATATACTCTTGCAGGTCATAAGCTGTGTTTTCAGTAATTATCAGTCTTAGGTTGTGAAAGGAGGTTTTTTCTCTTAGAACTGTGATTATCTAGCCTTCTTATGAAGTATTGATGCAGAGATTATGGGTTGTTGGGTAGTGTAAAAGAGCTTCATTATCACTATTATACTGTGTATCATTTGCTTATTTGAATTTCAACATGTCATCTGGTTCCTCACCTTAGGTTTAGATTTCAATTTCATATGTCCTCCTCCTCACTCTTTTCCCTGAAGAAATTGTTAGTTTAGGTGAAGAATTTGAAAAGAACCAGCTTACTTTGGAGGTCCACTTCAGTCTTCAGGTTACCCACAATCTCGAAGTGTTCCCATGTTTCAATAGGCAGCTGAAGTTCACAGCTTTAGCAGAGGGTGCAGGCTTCATTGATAACAATAACTCCTAGCTGATTGTTGTGCAACTTCATCTAGAAGTCGCCAGGGTATTCCAAGGGAGATTTCAGTTTTGAGTGGATTTGATGTCTTCTAGTTGGTGTGTGAGTGGTGTTTGTTTTTGGAGTGTAAAAACCCTAGTTGCTGATTCAAGTTTGAAATCATACTGTTTGGAGGTTTGTCCGATTTTTGTGGGTAGTGGTTCATTCTTTTCCAAAGATCTGAGCGCTCCTATGACCAAGGTTTCATGATTTTTGATGTGGACATTGATTTTTGCTGCTGGTAGTACCTTTTAGCTTACTGTACCATCTTGCCTAGGTTGCATTGGGATTTGTGCCATCTCCATAGTTGTTGGTTGGAACTTGGTATTGGATTGAGGTTGGACGACTAGCCTTTATGATGTCTTTTCTTTTAGTTTGAGTTATTTTGGAGAAGAATCGAGGGAGATATGATCATTTGAAGCTTTCTTGGATTGCTGGTTGAAAAAATCAGTTTGCAGTTGTTGCATATCAGATTGGGTATCGCTGTTCTAAACTCTTTTTTATTATAATAATTTATCAACATTGAGTTTGGATTTGTTTCTCTAACTTCTTGAATCATTGTAGCAACGTTTTCTCATGGTGTTTCAATGTTAGCCTTATTGTAATTCATTGATTTAGTGGTACTAAATAACATTCTTCAATTATCAGATTTTGAAGCTAATATTGTTACCCACTGAACAAGTGGAAGTGGTTGGTTCACCGCCAATTTCTTATTTATTACTTTCTGGCATTTGTTATTAGCACTCCCATTGAATAAGTGGTTGAGTTTAGTTTTTGTTTTGCCCTCTGAGAAGTGGAAGTGGCTGGTTACACCACTAAGTCTTTCTTTCAATAAGCCTTCAGTTAAACTTTGTAATTCCCACTAAATAAGTGGAAGTGGCTGGTCATACCACCATATGTAGTGCTCCTTCCATGTTATATTTTTATCCTCCCATTGCACAAGTGGTTGAGATGGTTTACTATGCTTATTGCTAACGCTAATGGGTGCTAGTTTTGTGTTCAAAAACGAAAAAAACTAAGGGGGCTATTTCAGTGGTGTTGACGTGTCTAAAGTCGCATTGTTGCAACTCTATCCGGCCAACGCATAATAGAATGATCTCGCCGAGTATCCTATCCTCTCTTGTATAACGAAGCCCTAATGTTATTTTGAATTGATCAAAGGGGACAACCTCAAGGTTCCAAATGTCAGTTCTTGACTACGGGATAGCTCAACGATCGATGTGCTTTGCTGGGAGCACAAGGGGCCTTACGTTTTACAACAAGCTAGTCAGCATCTGATTCTTGAACTGGGAAATAAAAGAAAAAGAGCAGGGATAGGAAACCTAATGACAATGATGAGAATGACTAGTGTAGCGGGTAGACAGATTTCCAGCAACAGATTCTTGTTTCGCTAGAGACACCCTCACAACAAGATAAGAACAGTGCAATCTCCAAGGGATGAAGGATTATCAGACCGAAGACATTCATTTAGGCACCCAATTCTGGCGCAGCCTAAGACGAACACCTGTAGTTGAACTAAGCACAGTTTTGGTTTAGACTAACCATGCACGGTGACCTACAATCAGCAGGCCACCAATGTTATGAATCTGACATGCATCAAATACCCCTTTACCATTAAAATCGCTATACTCTAATATTAACTAGCTGAAAGAAATCATGCAAACAGAATGAAAAGTTAAAACAATACAATAAACACCATATTCAATGTTCATATATTGATTTCAGCTGCCATTACAACAATTTTTGCAGCATCTCTATGCTATTCCTAAAATCTAACCTATTCTAACTCTAAAATCCCCCTACAAAACTCTAACCCTTTACAATGAAGAGGCATCCTGCCTTTCATAGATTTTACATGTCGAACCGGTGGCCAGGATCGACTGCATCCAAGGGCTGCAACTTGCCTTCTAGAAGTTGGTAGCTTTAACCCATGCCCACTCAATTCTCATCTATCCACCCAACCACTATCTCAACTACCTACCACTATTTGGCTTCAATTTGGGTCTATCCGATAGTTGGACATAACTGACCTGTGTCCCCTTTGTTTCAAAATATCTTGAGTGGGGCCCACATGCAGTTTTACATTAAAACAATTTCAGTTTTAGAAACCGAATTTCTGGAATTAATCCAGCTGTGTATTTCTCGAGAATGCATACTTGCTACATTTTGAATGTTCTTTGGTCTTTGGTCTCAGTGGTGGACTTTAACTTGTCATCCAACGACACGCTTTCCAATGTTTTATCGCTTTGATCCTGCGCTGCATCTTTGCTCTTGGCTTTGATCATGATCCTTCTTCGATTTGCGTTTCAGGCTTTCACCTGGTTCTTCCCGACGATGCCTTCAACCTGCAAATAGTCAATTTCACCTTTAATTAATCAATTTGAAAAATTAATTAAATTAATTTGACAAATATTAAATTCAATTTAATGTCTGGCTTCGTCTCGGGGTTCGGACTTTTGATTGAATTGCGTAATCTACTTCCAGACACGATTTTGCTTGTTATTAAATTCAGTGAGTTTTGTGGAAATGAGCTACTTTATTTTCCTTTAAAATCGCCAAGTTTGGCCCTCTAAGAAACTCGACTTTAGAAGTTTGGTTTGATTTTGGTTTAGGCACGATTTTGCTTTAGTTGAATGCCTTTGTGGCCTTGGTGGAATGACTTGGCCTCTTCAAATAAAATGCGAGAACTTCATTTTTATGTTTTGACCAAAAATGCTAAATTTACCTATTATGTGTGATTTTTAAACCTTTGCTCATTTCCGACATATTGAAGATTATCGAGAGTTTGACGTTTTCTAGGTTTTCGGCCTGAACAGACTATTTGCGAGATTCACTCTATTAGCCAATTTCGGGTTATGAATGGACTTTGTGGGCTTTAAGAATTTTCAGCCTAAATGCTAGTACTGCGCGATTTAACTTGGTCTTCTCTCCTTAAAACTTCAACTTCGGGCTAAGAGACTGATTTGTGCAATTTTGGACTTTAAGAGTTTTTGACTTCTAATTTTGGCTCAGGAGGTCCTTTGGCGCGATTTAGGAGTGCTCTACGGATTTCGGCTCAATAAACCCTTCTGCGCGATCTTACTCCTCTGAAGAATTTCGAGCATGAAGCCGATTTTGCAAACTTCAAACGTTTTAGTCATTTCTAGCAAAATCGGGCAAGGGGTCGAGTTTGGGCTTAACCCTATCCGTTTTGAGACGAAAATCACGATTCTAACTTTTAGCCCCCTTTTCGGCCTATTAGACGAACTTTGCAAGCCTTTAAATTTTCGGGTTGAATCATTATTTTGAGAAATTAATGTCTTTTCTGGTCAAAAGATGATTTTGTGCTTTTTCACCTTGCATTTCAGCTTTTTGGGCCGATTTGTGAGTTTGTGTGTTTTCCCAAACTTCAGCATTTTATGTGATTTGACATGGAGTCGTTTTTAGGCGAGTTGAGCCTTTTGGCAAGCTTGATGAGTTTCTTCGGCCTACATGGGAGAAATGCACGATTTGCACGATTTTCTCATTGGTTCATTTTCGGCATATTGAATCGTTTTTGGCAGACTTTATAGCATTTACCCTTTTTCGGCCAATCCAAGATTTTCGTGAGCTTACTCCTTTTAGAGTTTTTCGATCTTGAACATTATTGTAATGTCCCTACTAATTAGAGATCATTAACCTGCAAAATAGATTGTTAGAATACAACAAACATATATATATATATATAAGTAATCTAAATTGCAATCTAACTTTAAAATACTTAATATAATCACAACTTTTATCTAATAAAAAGGATACGATTGTCATACGAAAGTATGTCCTTAGGCGGCCATGAAGCTCGCCTTCTTGGAACCCATCTTGGTTCCAAGCCCTCCAGGAAGTCGAAGGTGAATTCGCCTCCTGTCTTGAATGTAATTTCTTACATCCAAGCCCTCCAGGAAATCGAAGGTTAATTCGACTCTTGTCTTGAATGTAATTTCTTACATCCAAGCCCTCCAGGAAATCGAAGGTTAATTCGATTCCTATCTTGGGTGTAACCGTTTACACCCAAGCCATCCAAGGAAGACCCTTGTCTATTCCTTGCCTTGGGTGATGCTTCCATCATCCAAGTCCTCAGAGCGGACTGGCCAGATCCGTCTCTTCTTGGTTGAGTTTAATCAACCAAGCCATACATATGCATATCAGTTTTCAATATATACTGCCCTAGGGATTATCATAATCCCTCCTTTAGACTAAGGGAGTTTCCTCCCTATAGCCTCCATCATGTGATAACATCTATAATATATTTTACAATTTATTACTGTTTTTCATTCCATAATCTATATTTACATATTCCTAATTTAACATGTATTCCCTAACATATATTCAGAAAATATCCATTAGCCCAAAATTCACATTTATTTATTAACGTATATTCCTAACTATTCATTGATATGTATTCATTAACATCTAAGACCCATTCATTAACATATGTATTAATATGTTCATTACTTATATTTATCAATATATGTATTAAAATATTCATTATTAATATTCATTAATATATGCATTAAAATATTCGTTATTAATATTCATTAATATATATTAAAATATTCATTATTAATATTCGTTAATATATATATTAAAATATTTATTAACTATATTCATTTAAATTACTAATTCTATATATATATATAAATCAATTATATTTCCTATCACTGCCATTTGCCAAAGCATTTATCCTTTATTCTACCTAATGGTTGTGATGACAGACAAATCTGACATGTGTCAGATCTGGTCTGCCACATTATGTGAATGCCTTTATATTAGTATTACTATATTGTGTAGACTTATGTTAATACTACTATTATTAAATTCTGCCTACAACATTATCGGGCTACATATATTAAGCATACCAAATGTCACTGTTGGTTACTTGATAACAGTCCCGATCTGCTCTTATTGGTGCTGCAGTTAATACCCTTTTTCCTTCCCTTTATTTTCCAATGGGATAGGAAAGCATGCATTAATATACCTTGTATTAGACACGAAAGGCTATGTTCCCAATTGATATGTCTATTCTTCACTACCTATCTCTTCTAGAGATTGCATCTCTTCACAAGAGTTTGTCCCTCTTCGTAACTAGTATGCAATAGTCTTTAATTGATGATGGTTAAGGGGTCTTAATCGTATTTCTCTATTGGATTAATACATCTTATTGATTGCATCCCTTAGCCTTTGTGATGACTAATCCCAATTCAAAATCGATGATAACATAATTATCATCGCATTCCTTAATTGATATTAAACTCATACGCGATGACTATCGTGTGGGCAGATAATGACTGTAAATGATAATCGGTTTCTAATGATTAGCCATTTGACTAATACATTATTGTCATCTCATGATTAGTTTTGTATCTATAAAGTATTTGTCTTCAGGTATCAATGATGGACTGAATTAGTCGACTTCTTCTTGAAAGACAATTCACACTAAGTCGTTCATTACCTTTCATAACATGCTGATTATGTACTTTATCTTTCATTCTTTAATATCGATGGTCCTTCAAAAGTCGATCTGCTGTCTTGTCTTTATCTTGAGCGGATATTGACTATGGTTGCTGCGATTATAATCTTCCTTCTGGCAGCGACTCCCTTATTCCACTAGGTCCCCTTATAATGAATCGTATGATACGTTGTATATAGCTTCATGTAATGCGATCAACGTCTCCATATATTGACTTGTAATGATAATATTAACTTTTTATTGATTTTATAATTTCGTAATGCTTAGAGTCTTAAGTGATATCTCTATATTGATCATTGTTGGTGATTGTTGATACACTAATGTATGCAAGTCTTGTCCTTTGATATATATATCATAGTCTCTAGCATGATTGTATGTATATATTATATTTAGTCTCTTAACTATAATCTCGAACTCATTTATATTATATTTTATTATTATTTATATTATTATTATTATATGCATATATTTATTTTTATTATTATTATTTTTTCCTCTTTTGTATTTTAGTTGTATTATTGTTTATTATTGAATATATAAATTATGTTGATAATATATAATATTTAAATCATGTTCATAAATAATGTTTAATTAATTTATTTTTAAATAATCATTCATTGGTAATTATTATATTAATTAATAATAATAATTTCTTCATTTAGGGTCTCTCTCTTTCTCTCCGTATATATAACAATTCATGAGGGGACATGACAATTATTTTGTGAGAGTTTAACGTTTTATTCACCTTTTGTCAAACTTAGGCCTATGGGCGAATTTGGATATTATGAAGGTTCTGTGATTTCCCCTTTGCTTCTGCGACCTCACATGCCTTTCTCTCTATTGGAGAGATTGACACAAACTGGGGATCCCCTGTTGATGACAGGGTGAGGTGTGCGAGCACAACAAGTGGTATCAGAGCACAATTATTCCTGGCATCCTATGGTTTAAGCCGAAATTCAGAATTTAATAATGGGTGTTGATTTTATGGTAGTGCTCGTTAACCACAGGCAAACATAAGATCTGTTACCTTCCCAACCATAGACGATAAGCTCTTATTGTCACCCCCGAGCACACTACATGTCCTTCATGTTATTGAATTCATGTATATTGATGCAATCACGACCTTGCATATATATTAATCAATACCTCCTAATAGACCTCAAGTCAGCCATATACTTTTGGTGCCAAGGATAGGGTCAGACCTATATATTACAAGTTACATATGAGTCTCCCTTAGTTGCAAGTTACACACAAATGGTTCGCCCAACTAGGGCCTGCCCAAAATTAGACTCATACAATTGAGATATCCAAATGCCAAGGCCGACAGGCCACTTGGCATTTTATGCACTAGGTTGGCCCTAGAAGGGATCCGATCTAGCTACACAACAACAATGGGTTCATATGAGCAGAAGATGAGGGAAGAAATTCTTGGCATGTTTGAGGAATATGATACACTATCTTAACCTATTTCGTGAACCACCATGTGAGATTATGCCACAAGACTGAGTTTGCGAAGAGAAAGTATCACATGATAGCTTTTGATCTATTTGCTTTCGAAGAGGGTAGAAAAAATACAAGTGAGGAGTTTGAGAATGCTGATGATGATTCCTATGACATGCATGCACCTACAGTTGATGAATTTGTCATTCAAGACATGCATGCGCCTACCATTGATGAGTTTGTCATTCAAGAAGAAGAAAAATCAGTAGTTGAGGTTGTGCATGATGAGTTCCTTAATGTTTCTTATGGAGCTAGTGACGATGTTGAATGCACTCTTGTGCTTCAAGAAGAAGAGCAGATGAAGATTGAAGAAGGTACTATCATTGAGATTATAGAACCAGCTATGATATGATAGATCAGCCACAAGTAAGTATGAATTCACTTGGTTTTCCTCTAATTGAGCCTAGCATTGTTTCATCATCTTCACCTCATCTTGGCAAGGAATCAAACCATAGTTTGGGATTTGTTGAGTTATATGATGTTCATACACATGATGGAAACTCAGAAAAATTGGAACGTAGTGAACAAAAAGGCTTAGATCACACATCCCTTGAGCAGAGTAAACAACAATGTTGCATTTGGGATTCGGGTGTGATGGATCCTACATATGACATAGATCTCTTTTGTAATGGACCTATTTATGACTGTACTTGCACACACACCCCTATCTCGGATAGCGGACCCCCCCCCCCTCCCCCCCTTCTTGTTGCCCCACAAACAGAAGCTTCACCTGTAGTCATGCCTTCAAAATCGCAGGTTTAGGAGTCAAAGTATTGAGATTATCAGCCTTGAATGTGCCGTAAAATGCCAAGGATAGCCCCACCCTATCAAATCCCGAAATGGAATCGCAGAAAGAGGTTGGGCATTTGCCCATATAAAATGTGTAATCGCTTGCTAATATTAGCGGAATCCCGAATAAAGGGGCGAGAGAAAATCGCTCATTTTTCTTGTGAAAACCCGAGTTTTGTAAGCAAAGGGAGATTTCACACTTTTTTAAGCAAAAACCTGAAATTCACCAAACTAAAGGGCGAAGCAATAAATGGCCGAATAAAAACCCTCACCAACGTCTTCAAATTGCCTGAGTTAAGTCGAATGAAGGTCGCGCATGTGCATTAAAAATCCTGAATTTTCACTTAGCAAAAGAGCGCGTTAAAACCAAGTTCAGCTATTTCCATCTATTTTCTTAGCAAATAAAATGATTAAATGCAAAGTTCGACGACTCTGAGCATTTTGCGAAGAACACAAAATGGCTCATTTTCCCTTGAAATGGTTGAATTTCCCCCTTAAGCGCACAATATAAACTTCGAAATTATAACATAAAGTGAAAGAGGGAGTTTTAAAAATGAAAGTTTGCATTCTTTTCCAAAAGGCCAAATTTGGGCGTATGAGGTGTAAGTCGCACATTGATGCTAAGAGTCTTGAGTTTTCAAAGCAAAGAAAGTGAAACCAAAGGAAAATTGCACAAGTCAAAATAATAAAAGGTTCACTCATTTTTATTTAAAATCCGAAATTCATTAAAGCAAAAACCCGAATTTCTCTATTGGAGGGCGTTAAAATGAAACTCGACATTTTACCAAGTTTTGCAATAAATAGAGCAAATCACACATTTCCTTCATCAGGCCCGAATTTGGCATATGACTTGAGCAATTTAAACCTTTCTCACATTTTCCTTCCAAACGCCCAATTTGCTTAACCCAAAATGCCAAGTCAAATGAAACTCTCTCATTTTAATTCGAAGGCCAAATTTTGTCAAGTCAAAAGAAAGGGAGCATTTTTAAACGTTTGCATTTTGGCCCAAAAGGCCGAGTTCCTCCAGGTATTGCAATTTTACTTTCTAGGACCGAGTTTGCTTCAACAGAATGCATTCAAAGTTGCTAAGTATCTTTCGACACATTTGTTAAATTTATTTAATTTTGCAAGGTGATTAATTCAAGTCGAAATCGACTGTTTGCAGATCGATGTCCTTGGGAAGGGCTAAGGTGGCAAGCTGAAACGCAAATTGGAGACATGATCGCGATCAAAGGCGGGAAGCGAAGATGCAGGAGCGCAAAATCAAAACGACAATCATGGGGAAGTGCGCCACCACTGAACCACAAATTTGAAGTCCACCAGAAAGATTGAAGACAAAGAACACTCAGAATGCTACAAGTATATGCATTCTCCAAAATATACAGCTGGAATTAATTCCAAAAAATTAGTTTGTAAATTGAATGGTTTAATGTAAATAACTCCCTAGGGGCCCCGTTCAATGTATTTAAAGCAAAGGAAGGGGTACACAAGTCATTTATTTCCAACTACCAGATTGATTGTTGTAGGTGGTTGAGAATATGGTTGGGAGAACATAAAAAATTTACTAGGCATGGGTTAAAGCTGCCAAGTTTCTAGAAGGCAGATTGTAGCTGTTGGATGCATTGAATCTTAGCCCTTCATTTGAATTGATAATCTATAAAAGACAGGTGCCTCTCTCTTGTAAAGGGTTGGATGTTAGACGGTTAGATTTCAATAGTTAGAGTTGTAGGAGTTAGAAATTAAATAGATTTTAGCAGTTAGCAGATTAAGAATAGAGTAGAATTGCTTAAGAAAATTGTTGTAATGACAGCCAAAATCAATATATGAACATTGAATTTGGTGTTTGTTATTTTTGGTTTTCTTCTGTTTGCATGGTTTCCTTTTAGCTGGTTAATTAGAAGTCCAGTGATTCTGATGGTGAAGTGTGGGGGGTAATTGATGCATTTCAGGTTCATACCATTGGGGACCTACTGATTGTATGTCACCGTGCATGGTTAGTCTGAACCCAAAAATGTGCCTAGTTCAACTGTGAGTATTTGTCTTAGGCTGCGCCAAAATTGGAGGCCTGGATGAATCCCCATAGTTTGAAAATCCATTTATCCTTTGGAGCTTGCACCGTTCTTGTCGAGTTGTGAGGGTGTCTCTGGCGAAACAAGAATTGGTTTATCGAAATCTGTCTACCCGCTGGATTAACTGTTATCATCATTGTCCTTAGGTCTCCTAAACCCTTCTCTTTTTCTTTTATTTTCCGTAGTTTGAGAATCACAACATCGTCAGATGCAAGCCAGCTTGTTGTGAATGTAAGCCCCCTTGTGTTACCAGCAAAACACAACAAACCGTTGAGCTATCCCACAGTCAAGACCTGACATTTGGAACCTTGAGGTTGTCCCCTTTGATCATCTAAAACAGCATTAGGGATTCCTTAGTCAAGAGAGGATAGGATACTCAACATTCTATTCTGTGTTGATCGGAAGGAGTTGATAACACGACTTTAGCCACATCAACATATTGCAGTCCCAATTTCTTCTTATCAGTTAGAAATGAAGAATGGTACTAATAACAGTGCTGATGTAGAAAACATCTTTTTAGATTTTTGCAACAGCAGCTCCAAATTCGTGCTTCATCATGAGGAAGCATCCTTTTCAAATGAAAATAATAATGTGGCTGAGTCTTGCAAGATTGGTACTCAAATTGAGGATGTTAAACATGAGGAAAAGGATAGGCTACTCAACATTCTATTATGTGTTGACCGGAAGGAGTTGATAACACGACTTTAGCCACATCAACATATTGCAGTCCCAATTTCTTCTTATCAGTTAGATATGAAGAATGGTACTAATAACGGTGCTGGTGTAGAAAACATCTTTTTAGATTTTTGTAACAGCAGCTCCAAATTCGTGCTTCATCATGAGGAAGCATCATTTTCAAATGAAAATAATAATGTGGCTGAGTCTTGCAAGATTGGTACTCAAATTGAGGATGTTAAACATGAAGAAAGGGATAGAAATTCAGATTGCTTTTGGGATGATTTTGCAACAGCAATTGAAGAGGAGCATGAACTCAAGAAGAAAGTATGTTAGAGTGCCAAGATGTCTTCAATGAAGTTCATGTAACTTCATATAATATGGAATTGTATGAAAAAAATGATGTAGAACCAGCCTTAACCTTGCATACAGATCAAGCCATCAAAGAATTTGAGGCCTATGGTGAAATTGACAACACTATGGTGAAATTGACAACACTATTGAAGGATTTGTTGAACCATACGAGAATCTTAGCAGCAGATACCTTATGCATGATTGTGATTTGGATTGTTGGTTATTAAAGATGATGAAAGAAGCATACCATGGAGTGTTGTGAATGTGAAAGGTGATTTTAGTGCTGCTATTACCTCATATATTTGTGACCATATGAGTCCATTTGAGTTCTTCCAAATGGAATGGAAAGAGATTATGAGTAAAACTTGGTTTCCCACCAAGTTGGTGATTTTTGGGAAGTCACTTCTAGCACATGGTTTGAAAAGAAAATTGATTTTGGCTGAAGTTACTCAGTATTGCAGCGATGGTTCTTCAATGCAAAAGTTATATATTGAAAAATCAGATTTTCTCAGTTGTAGATTTGAACAATTTTAGTCCAATCAGCTCATTGTCAGGATTAATTATGGGCTTCAGATAGATTTGATGTTTGTTTGGGCTAAACAGTTTGGGTTTTGGTTGAACATCCAGACACCAGATTATTGTTATTGCTTAGATTTAGCTTGTACTTTCATTTGGGACAATAGATTAGATCTCAGAGACAGTTTCTATGATAGAGTGCAAGGAGTGGGGAAGAACAACATTGTGGCTGATGCTTTGTCAAGAAGGCTGCATTTGAGTTTGTTGTTTGAGATTACTATTGATTGGAAACAACAAATTATTGCAGGGTATTGTTGTGACATTTTCACACATCGCCCCATTGCAAATGGGGACCCATGTTTTTTGCTTTTTAGGGTTTGTTTTCTAGGTCTTTTAGGGTTTTGTCAGTTGGCCTTTGCATTTTTGAGTGCTGTCGGGGAGATCATGGATAGCAAGTCCTGCTTGAGTAAAGTCCTGATCCTGAAATTTGACTAAGTCTGGAAATTGAAAAACCTCCAAAAACTAGATTTTACAATATAACTCCTGGAGGTCTGAAACCACTCTCAAACATCCTGAAAGTATATATGGAATATAACTTAAAGTATAAGAAATCTTTCTTCTTTCTTATACTTAAATGTTATATTCCATAAAAATTATCTTGATAGAGAGTTCAAAAAGTCAAAAGGCGCTCTTGTCCTTCACTGAGGATCCAAAGCGCATTTCGCTCCTGACCCTCTCCAAGGGACCAAGGCGAAGCGTTCCTGTCCCTCACCAAGGGTCCAGGGCGAAAAAGATTATTGGAGTCATTCCTGACCTTGTTTGGTCAAATTGAGACATCAAAGGCATGGTGGACAGCGAAATGAACGTGATAGAGCATCCAGACTTGATTGAAAGCAAAGAAATGATGAAGTTTTTGCCTGGAAGGTCAAAAGTGCTCCTGTCCCTCACTGAAGGACCAGAGCGCTTTTCTTTATATGCACAATTTTAGACCTCTCTTGGACATTAACTTTTATTCATAGCGTGAAGTAAGATGAAATCTTCCCTAGCAAAGGAATTTCGAGGTGAAAAGTGAGACATTTTGGCTTAGAAGGCAAAAAGTGCTCCCGTCCCTCACTGAAGGACCGGAGCTTGAATTTCAAATTTGCACTATCTTTGCAAGGTCAAAGTGATTTTACGATTTAAAGAGGTCAAGGGAAGCATGTTTTGTCCATTGAAAATAATTTAAGCAGTTCACAAAGGAGTAAATCAACCCAAATGACAAAAAGTGCTCTTGTCCCTCACTAAAGGACCATGGCACTTTTTCAAGTTTCTCCTCTTTGTTTGATATTTTATGGCAAAACTTGACTTGGATGGGAAGGACGAATGATGTTTTATGCCTTAGACGCAATTGAGAGGTTTAAAGAACAAAGAAGTATGCCAAGATGTAAAAAGTGCTGTCGTCCCTCACCAAGGGACCAGAGCGATTTTCCAAAAAGTGCTCCCGTCCCTCTCCAAGGGACCAGAGCGATTTTCCAAAAAGTGTAAATTTCTTGCAAAGACAAGGCAAGTTTGTGATTGAAATGAATGGAAGAGGACATGATTAGCCCATTGAAGATAATTTGGGAAGCTAGCAAAGGACGGATAAGCTTGAAGTTGAAAAAGTGCTCCTGTCCCTCACTGAAGGACCAGGGTGAAAAACATGTTATCTAGCTCTTCTCGCCAAGTTTGGACAAATCAAGGTCAAGGCGCAAGTTTGAAATGATGTTTAAAATGCTTCGAGGTGGAATTGAGATGCAAGAGTTGCAAATTTTGACGACAATTGGCAAAAGTGCTCCTGTCCCTCACCAAGGGACCAGGGCGCAATTTCCAAAGATGACCATTTACCTTGCATTTTGAAATGATATTTTTATTACCAAGGCTCAAGATGGAGTGAAATGTGATATTCTACGCCTGGAGGATAATTTGAAGTTGATATGATCAAGAATTCATGCAATGGACTCAAAAGTGCTCCTGTCCCTCACTGAAGGACCAGGGCGCTTTTTATGAAACAACAAATTCCCTCTGAGATTATGCTAAGGCAAAGTTGTGTGAGATGGGAAAGATCTTCTAAAGCATGGTGAACAAAGGTTTGACTTCAAAAAATTGAGAATCCTAGCCTAAAAAGGAAAAAGTGCTCCTGTCCCTCTCCAAGGGACCAGAGCGAAGTTAATGGCATTCATTATTTTTTACCATATTTGGGCGTTAATATCCTCCAAATCGCATTAGATGCCAAATTGCTAACTTTGGAATATTTGAAAAAATTAATTAAATTGGCATTTAATAAATTAATTTTGGGCCTCAAAAAATTGAATTTTTATTATTAAGGCATTTAAAATTAATTTTTGTGAAATTAAAAATTAAAAGTTGAGCGCACAAGGCATTATTTTGCCTTTATTTGACAAGTTGGCCTACTCCTTTTGAGGTTTTATTTATTATTTCACCTTTTATTTGCTAGGTCGGCCTCATGGGTAAGTGGAAGGTGAGCGCTCTATATATTGGAGGTGTTTTTTTCACAATTCAAATCATTCACTCATTACTTCAAGTGCGAATTTGGAGAGCAAGAAGAAGGTGCAAAATCTAGCTGGAGTGGAGCGAATTTCTACTAAGTGTGAAGACTAAGGAGGGCGAAATTCATATTGAAGGCCACTGGAGAGGCGAATTTCTTGCTAAATTGGAGGATAATTTCCAGATGTTTTGAAGGTATTTGAAGGCGAATTTCCAGATTTTTGAAGAGGCTAGTGGAGTTTATTCTTTTTCAAGCTAGAGGAGGTGTAATTCATCCAAGGGAGGACTATGATCTAAGCTTGTCCATCAAAATCTGGTCTTCTCTCATCATTTTTTTCAAAATTTTGTAATTAAGTATTCAAGGGAAGGTATGAAGAATTACTTTTTTGAAGATCTCATTCAAGACTTATTGTGATCCCATTGCAATTCTGTAAAATCTAAGTCTTGAAAATCCAATTTCCATTCATGATTAATTTGAAAATGTATAGTTCTTGATTTATCATGACTTTTTTCAAATTAATATCTTAATTTTTACCTTTGAAAGGTCTTAAATTTCATGCTTTGAGGTTTGATGCTCAAAAGACTAACTTTAATATTTTGTGTAGGCATCAAATGGAGATCCCGAAGTTGGAAAATCAAGCCAGATCAAGGACGGTCTCCTCCAAGAAGATCAAACAAGGACAAGGGCGACTTCCTCCAGTCTAGCATCGACAAGGACCACCTTCTTCAATCCAGCAACATCAACAAGGGCGACCTCTTCTAATCCAACATTACAAGGCGAGGTACATCATCATCCTGCAAATCAAGGACACAAGAAGTCAGAGCAAGGGTTCATTGAAGAAGCAGATAGTTCCAGATGAATCAATTAAAGCTAGCCTCTCAACAACATCAAATCGAATATCTACCAAGTTGCAAGTGTCGGACGAGGTGGCATCCTAGTCATCACTTCTCCAGTCAGTGTGGTCCACCTCAGCATGTCCAGATTCAATGTACCTAACTCATGGAAGGTGGCATAAACTTCGATGTACCTACCCCAGCTATCCATTGGTTGAATTTTCCAGAGAAGACATGTGTCCAAGCAATACAATTATTTCATTGGTCAAGCATTAAATGTTATGTAATGGTTGTAACAAACCCTAATTAGGGTTTTCATTGTAGAATCTTGGCCATTGATCTCGAATTGATCTAAGCCATCGAATTGTATTGAGGGCACTACATAAGCCCTGGCATTTCATTTGTAAAGGCATTAGGCAGTAAGCAGTTGGAAGTAATAGAATAGAGTTAGTGAATAGAGAGTAGTTAGAAGGTGATTAGAATAGCAATTAGAGTAGAGTAGAGAGAGAAGGCAAAGATTGTTGCCAAGATGTTGTTGTAAAAGATTTGTAACTTCATTGAAGAAATGGTGAAATTTATGGGTCGACTCGACAATTTGCATGGTCTCTATACTTCTCATATTTGATTTCATGTTATTAGATGAGTGGAAGAAATGTGCTTGATTGATGGTGGAATTCGTATATCCATACTACTAGCAGTTTGTTGATTGCAGACTTGCCTTGCGTAGTCAACTGGAATCATTCAGCTTAAGCTTAACTTCAATTGTCGCTTCTTCATTGATATGCATCAACCTGATGGTGTCTATGCCTGCAGTGATGATTTGAACATCATAAAGCTTTCCTTCAAAGATCGCACTAATCTTGTGGAGATGGTCTTGGGATGTCAAAATAAGACTTAGTTAGAATTCCATCAAAAATCATTCATTGCTCTTACATTCTTAGTGTTAGGATTAGATCCTTTCCTCACCCTCGTCTTTTTTCCTTTTTTTTCGAAGTCAGTAAAATCCTGTGTTCCAACAATATTCAAAGCAAATCAGAAGTTCAGTCATCAAGTGTAAGTCCCCTTGTGATTCCAGCAAATCACATCATACCACAGAGAGCTTATCCACACGTAGAGATCCTACAACGAAGAACCTTGAAGTCATCTTGATTGATCCTTTTCACGATATCTTCAGCATTCACAGACTTTACTCAAGAGAGGATAAGGTACCTTTAGGTATTTTATTCTGTGTTTGATAGTGTACAAAATACACGTCAACAGGTATGTCAAAAATCAGTTTGCTACTAGCCTAGTTGAGGGTACTTTGCATGATGAAAGGTATCAATTGCTTGATGATTTGATACATTATAAAGGTAGAATCTTCCTTGTACCTGATTATGGAGATTTAGGAAGAACAACTTGAATTTGGATTGATCATGGTCCCGATGAATTGCCCCAACTGCTTATCTTGTGTGAAGAATTGAGTAAATATGAGAGTTGCCTTGTAAGAACCTGCTTTTCCATTTTCAAGGATGAATTTTCCTGATTGAGAACCATCAGCGTTGCCATGCTCATGTTGCATCATTTTAGAAATCATGCAAGGTCATGTACATTGTAGTTTCCTTGAGTCGTGTCCATTCTAGGAGTTTTGTATATAGCTTAGAGAAGGTTTTCCTTTCATGTGCGTTATCTTAGAGTTTTTGTTGAGCCAGGTTGTCAATTTGCCTTGAGTCATTTGACTCAAGATCCTTCGATGGCTCAGGTTGTTTATCTTGCTTTGCTTTGCTTTAGTTTAGTTTTCTTTAGAGTCAGTTAGTTTTCTTAGTTTAGGTGTCTTGAGTAGGAGCCTTCATTTGTGAGATGGGTGTTTGTGTTGATTCGGCACACGCTAACTCATTTTGGATCTTATGATTGGTCCATTTCCTAGGTATCTATCCATGAGGTACTTTTGAGTCCGAGATTGTTCCTCTCCAGTTTTATCATTTGGTTAGTACTTGTACTTGACTTGGAAGGAAAACCCTTATTGTGTCTTGATACTGACATCTTGTGATTACTATATTTTACATGCTTAATAAATTGCTCTAAGTCATTGTGATTTCTTAGGTAAAGTCATGGCTAGTGAAAAATCTTAAATCCTACTTCAATCCACTGTAATTTTCAAACCCATGTGAGCTTTATTGCTTACGAGCCAAAGTGTTAAAATATGTGAAAAAAATGCAGAGTCAAAAGAAAGGAAAAATGAGATATCTAGAAGAGAGAAAGTGAAAAGAATGAAATATCAAAGTATTTGGCTTTGGGAATATGCGAGTAACTGCACCGGGGCTATGGATGCCCAACTGGCAATGGAGCAATATTTGTGGGAATTACAACGATAACCTCATCAGGGTTATGAACGCTTGACTAGCAGGGAGGCTCTATCCAGGATGCTTTTGGAGTATGGATAATCTCGTAGCTCGTCACGGTGGAATCTAAGAATCACAATCATCTTATGAGATAGAATGAATACATTTGCACACATGTTGGTAATCAAAGTCTAAGTACCTTGATCCGGTTAGGGTTTCTTCTTCCACCTTGAGTATACTTCCTAGTTTTTTGATAGGTTGGGGTTAATTTTCCGAATGTTCCAAGTATGGATTGGGTTGTTATCTCTGAAATATTCAGGAAAATTTATTTGAGGTGGTGCTAGATGTTGTGACATTTTCACACATCGCCCCATTGCAAATGGGAACCATTTTTTCGCTTTTAGGTAGGTGTTTTTCTTAGGTTGTCTTAGCTTAGCAATGCTTTCCTAGTGTTTGCCTTTTCTTATGAGAGTGTCATGTCAAAATGTAAAAGGGTCTTAAAATTGCAAGGAAATGACCCTAAATGTTGAAGTTGCAATTTACCTTAAAATGTGAGTAAAAAATGATGAAAATGTTGCAAATTGATGTGAATCTGTGCTTAAGTGTTAAAGGTCCCTTTAGGAGATGTTTTTCCACTGCTAGGAGGTAAAATGAGTAAAAAATGCTCAAAATCCCGATGCACTTCTATTTTCCACCCCTCAAATGTTGAAAAATATTAAAGTCCCGAATTTCCACTACAAAAATTGCAAAAATTGATGAAATTGGGTAAGTTTGGGTTTTTGAAGTGTGAAAATCAACAAAGTCCCGATGGGAGGCGTTTTTCCATTTAGCAATGAAGATGAAAATGACAAAGTTCCGATGGAGGATGTTTTTCCACTCCATTTTGAGCATGATGGTACCAATTAAATGTTAAGGATTGTGAAAGTCGTGATGGAGGTCAAATTTCTACTCCAGGATTGACATTACAAGGGATATTGTGGAAAGTCTTGATGAATCAGGAATTTCCACTCGGGACAAAACAAAGGATGAAGTGAGTCCCGATGGAGGTTTTTCCACTAGGCCTACAAGAGTGAAAGTGCATAAGGAAACTAAGTCCCAATGACCCACGTTTTTCCACTTGAGGTAAAATGATCAAATAAGGCAAAAATAACATGAACAATGTGTCTTAATGGAGGTCAATTCTCCATTTGGGACAAGATTGCAAAGATTTAACCAAATTTATGTGTCCCGAAGACTGGATTTTCCACTTGGGGCAAAATTGTGTGGATTTGATCAAGTTTATGTGTCTTGATGACCATCGATTTTCCAATTGGAGGTATTTGACTAATTTTTGTGAAGATTTTTCAAGGAGAATCGCTCCTGATGCAAAGCAAAATATGTGAAAAGTGAATTAGCAATGAATTTTAATGTCCAGATGGACATCGATTTTCCCCTTGCATGACCAATTGAACTTTCAAAGGGCAAAGTGAACACGATTTTGGGGGACAAATCAGTCCCAATGGGGATTGATTTTCCACAATTACATTTGGTGGACAAGTAAAGATGAAAACAAAGTTAAAATTAATTGTCTCAAAGAAGTGCGATTTTCCACCTAGCTGATCAATGTGTTTTTTGTCCCACATTCATTGTGTGGTGAAAGTTAAAGGTGAAAAGTGGAATATAAACCCCAGACAGACAAGTATTTTAATATCATTAAGTGATTGATTCAGGACTGGATGGAGGAGGATTGGAATCTTCCTAAAGAGGAAGAGGTGCGATTTTTGTGCTAAGGCATTAATAGCGCCACTATTAGAGGGCACCATTGCTCATTGAAGACACCATTATTAGACATAATATGTCTTTACCAGCCACCATTGTTCCAAGCAAAAACGTGTTACTTCCAGCCAAGTAAGGGCAAAGTCGCATCAAGCATATGGATTGTGCCATGAGGAGGATCATTTCCAATTATTGAAATACGATTACAAAATGAATCATTTTCTGAGCTTTTGAAGGGTGTATTCAGGCTTAGACATCAAAATCAGACTTAGCCTAAGTCTGAAAATTAGGTTTATTGAGGAGGAATTTTCCATATTTTGATTAAGATCCTCACATTTTCCAAAATTTATGTTGCATAATGTTGAATTCTGATTTTAGTGAGCTTACAAGTCTGAAAATTATTTAAAATCAGAACCGAAGTTAATTCTATAAAATTAATTGTTCAAATTTTCTGTCACAAGTTGGGACAAGAGTTGGGAGCAAAAGTCCCTATGAGGTTCGATTTTCCATTCGAATAACAATCAACTTACCCATTGGGAATGAGGACAAAGTAAGGAACATTGAAGTGTCTTGATGGGGTTCAAATTTCCGCTCCATGAAATGGTGATCAAATCAACACAAAATTTTCAAGGACAATGAGTCCTGATGAGGGTCGGATTTCCACTTGAGGGCAAACTTACAAAGGAAGAGCATAAGTCATGAGGAATCCCCACGTTCTAGAGACCCCTCAAAGACAGCTATCTGTTTCGACCCTCCAGGGGGATTCAATAGCTCAATTGAGGCTCTCTAGAGCGGGGGGTGCTCCGGCACCTATACTCAGGACTGGGGCAGCTCAGTGGACATAGGCAAACGGGGCAGGAGGGGAAGGTTTCATTTCACCTTCCCCTATGGAGATTGAGTCTCTACTCCAAGGGTAAGGCATCAAAATGAAGTGAAATTTGCTAAGAGCAAGGAGTCCCTCTGACCTTCGAATTCCCATCATGAGAAAATGATCATGAAAGTGATAAATTTCAAGCACTGAATTAGTCCCTACAATGATCGATATCCCACCAAGGTTGAAACAAGGTTTATCCCATAGGTGTTTGATTCAATATTTGTTTGTTTTGCTGGTATCCTGCAAGAGGATGCAACTTAAAGGGATACCAATGGCTCAACACTTCGAAGCAACAAATGATGAAGGATCAGCTCCAAGATAACTCTACAAGCATATTGCAAGGACAACATCACAATGCAAATGAGGAAGATCAACATTTAAAGGATTGGAAGAGTATTTCAAGACAAGGATTTCCAAAAGCAAAGATGAGGACTAACTCAGACATGAAAACTTCACCATGATGGTGAACAAATGAGGGAAAGACAAATAAAAAATATGAGCACATGGGATTCCACATTATGAAGTAGGAACTACATCAAGGGATCTCAAAGTCAAAGAACATTAAGGAGGAATTAGTTCAAGGAACTCCCTAACATAAGGATGAAATGCAAAATATCACAAGGAATTCCAAACATCATGAAGAGACAAGCTGAGGTGGCGTCCCAGTCACCATTCGTCCAATCAAAGGGTCTAGGTCAGCATTCATTCAAGGAGGGAACAAGTGACACGTGGCGCTACATCAAGTATTATTTTACTTATCCTCGTCTCTCATTGGCTAATGTAATGGTGGTATAACAAACCCTAATTAGGGTTTCTATCTTTCGATCTTGGCCAATCATTGTGAATCAATTTGAGTCGTTCATTGTAATGAGACCTCTATATAAGGGCTCGGGTCTTTCATTTGTAAAGGTTATTGTTAGAAGAGTAGAGGAATAGTTGCTAAGGCACTTAGGAATGAGAAGTTAAGAGTAGAAGTAGATTAGGAGATAAGGTAAAGATTGCTGCCAAGATCTTGTTGCAAGATACATATTGTTTTTTCATTGAAGTTATGGTGAATTTCATATGTTGATTCAATATGTTGCTGAAATATCCCAGACCAATTTTTTTCAATTTTTCAATTACAAAGAGTAATGCAACACACATCCGTTAGGGTTAGCACTTAAACCAAAACGATGCGAAAAACAACTCTAACCAAGAATGTACACCAGGATCCCGGGTTGGGCAAGGCGTGAGCATATGGTCAGAGGGTCTTAAAGCATTCTGAAAATAACTCTAACCAAGAATGTGCCCAAGATGGACTAACATATGGTCAGAGGATCTTGGTGCATGCTGAAAGCAACTCTAACCAAGAATGTGCCCAAGATGGACTAACATATGGTCAGAGGATCTTTACAATTACAACTGCTGAAAGAAAAACTCGACACCAAGCATGTGCTTTCAAACCCAGTGTGGGAATGGAGCTACCATATGGCGGAGATGCTAAGAACTTAGAAATGGAATTAAATGTAAAGAACAAGCATGAAATGAAAAAGAGAAGAAATGCTGCCAGTACTATTGTTTAGCTTACAATATGATAGTAAATGCTTGCCAAGATCATAGGATTAAGACCATACAATGCTGTAATAATATATAAGGCTTTCCCGGGCTTAACAAAAATGATAAGTCCAAGAAATTCTACTCAAGGATCAATCTTAATATTCTGATTTATGATAGACCTGCACGTGAAATGCTTAATCAACAACACATGAAATCACTAAAATGCTCATTACTCTCTCAATACTAGTCCGAATGACCCAAAACCAAAAGCAATGGCTTCCTATGAAGGAAGCGACTCAACCAATACCAAGAAATCAGACATTAACCCAACAAATTATTTATCACGAACCCTAAGGCAATTCCCAGCAGTGATGCCAGGCAAGAATGGCGATTCTTCTCTATAAAATAAAACACTTAATATTAGAATCTGCAAATTTGCACAAAGGAGCGCCCAGCCAAAACAAGAGGAAATATGCAATACCCAGAATGAATATGTTTTTATTTTGAAATATATGAGTGAAACTACAAATCTGCCCTGCTAACCGCGACTCCCAAAAATGAAATGAAATGCAAATAACTGAACTTCAAGCACAACTCAATCTACAATGCAATTCCCACTACAAACTCTCACAACTACACTAAATCACCACTAGTTGCTATCTTTCAAGCAAGAAGCAATGCCAAGGCTAGGAGGCATTCATTCCTCGAAGCAACCCCAATACCATTCCGACAAAGTAACATTACAATAGACATAAGATGCCAAAAGAAGGGAAGAGGCCTCCATTTATAAGCTTAACAAGGGATCTCTAGAGGCTTCTAGAAAGTGCGCCCTAATTTCACATTTGAATTTTCCTCCAAGAGATGGCGCCACTTTTAAAAGCTTAATTAACCTTTATTTTAATTCACTTCTCTTCATAAAGTTGGCACCCCTTTTCATAAGCAAGATTTTAGACCTTAGGAAATATTAAATCCCTTCCATGATGCGTCCACCCTTGAAGACCACCTTTTAAAACAACTTGAAGTGATGAAGCTAGGCCAAGGGGTCAACTTTAAAATATAACATTAAAACATAACATTATTTAAATGAAATGAACTTATCTCTCCAAAAACATCCCAAGGCCAAAAGTGACGAAGCCAACTAAACCAACTGAAGAAGAGAACCAACTGTGTCGAAATAATCAGGACCACTGCCAAAAATAGAATTTACTAAAAATAGTAAATTCCAAAAAGTGCTCGGAATGCAAAGCCGGACATACCACTGCGAAGCCCTTTGAAAACCCAGAAAGAAACCGCGATCCAAACTCTAATTCACGAGCAACAACAAACTCCAAAATTGGAAACCCTAATTTCACCCATTGAGTAGCCTACGGGTCTCCGAAATAGGCCATCGGTCAACTGAAACATTATGCCTGAGAAGGGGACATTACAGTTGCATGGTCTCTACTTCTCATTTTTTTTAATGTTGGTTAATTGAATGGAAGATCTTGTGGATAATTAATGGTGGAATTCACATATCCTTGTTGCTAGTGATTTGAACATCACGTGCTTACCTTAGAAGATTGCACTAGCTTTGTGTAGTAGTTCATTGATGCCAAAGCAAAGTCTAGTAGAATCTCACCAAGTTATTCACTACATCCTACATTCGTAGGAGTAGATTAGTCTTCCTAAACCCTTCTCCTTTTGTCCTTTTTTAAATTCAATCTAGTTTCAGAAAGAAAGCATGACAAGATTGCAATATCAGATGATCAAGTTCCTACAACATTCAAGCATTAATGTGCAACGTAAGTCCCCTTGTGAACCTAGCAAATCACATCAAACCATTGAGGTTATCCACATGTCAAGACCTGACTTAGGAACGTTGGAGCACATTTGATCACATAGTTCAGCATCTGGGAGGATTTTGTTCAAGAGAGGATAGGATACCTTGGTATTTTATTCCGTGTTAGAGGTGCATAAAAAACACATGAATACCACCCTAATCTAAATGTTTATAATTTGTGTTAGGGTCATTTTCATCCAAGTTCTCTTTTTTACCTCATATTGATCTAGACAATCTGCCCAATAATCTTCCATGTGTGGAACATGATGAAAGGTATGGCCAAGGCACAGATAATTCTTTACAAAATCGTTATTGTTGAAAGGAAACCTGTAATGATCAAAAGTAGAAATAGTATACTTGACTAGATCCCTTTCAATGTTAAGGGTATTTGATTGAGATTTACACAAATAGTGCCTGATTCCAATGGGGAATTGAATTCTTTATTTTTCTTTCTCAGCACATCTCTTTTTTACCTCTGAGACTTGTCTGCAAATCTCAATTAGAATGAATTCATCTTTAGCATACTTGGCAATTTATGGGAAAACCCATCAAAACCTCCTACTCGGATGTAGGTAAATTTTTGGAACTATATAAAGTGACAAAGAATAGAAAGATTAGATCTTTGCAAGTATTTGGAGATAGCGAGTTGGTTGTTAATTATATTAGAGCTCAAAGCGTGACAAAGAACAACTTACTCAAATCATACAAACAAATGGTTTGGGACTTAATTGAAGGGTTTGAGGCCTTCAACATCCAAAGTGTTCTTATGAGTTAGAGTAAGCATGCTGATAGACTTGCATCGGTTGGTGCTCAGTGTGACATACCAACACATCTTGCAAGAAAGAAAGAACAACACATCAGGCTCATTGTGAGGCCTATTGTCCCAGACTATCAAGTAAATTGACAAGTATTCGAAAGTGATCAGCAGATTGTCAATTTCTTGCAAAATGAAGCAGAATTTTCTGCTAAGAACTAGTCTATGTTGCAATACCAATATGGAGATCAGATCAAGCAGCTCAACTCCTACAAGTTGCCTAAAGGTTTAGTTACCTTTGAAGACATTTTCAACTCGGATGATCAACTAAAGAAGAAGATAGGCCAATTGATGTTGCTCAAGGTAGGTCACTAAGATATGTTCTTTAATTGAACAAGAAGCCTTTGTTAAGCTTTTTGAAAGATATGATGACATAGATGCTTGGACTTATGAAGATTTGAAGGGTTTTGATTCTAGCCTAGTCCAACATACCATAGAACTAAACCCAGATGCAAAACCAGGTAGACAAAAGAAAAGGCCAATAAACCCCAAAATCGAAGCACTTATGAGGAAGGAGTTAACCAAACTCATAGAAGCCAATATCATCTTCCCTATTAAACACTCCTCTTGGGTGGCTAACCTTGTCCCTGTAAGGAAAAAGAATGGGGAAATCAAACTATGTGTAGACTTTAGGGACCTCAATAGAGCCTCCCTTAAGGACCATTATCCCCTTCCCTCCATGGAGCAAATTCTCCAAAAAGTCAGTGGCTCAGAAAGATTTTCATTCTTGGATGGGTATTCAGGATACAATTTGATTTTAGTCCAAGAATCAGACCAATACAAGACTGCATTTACTACTAAGTGGGGTACCTATGCTTATTGTAAGATGTCTTTTGGGCTAGCCAATGTAGGTGGCACTTACTACTAAGTGGGGTACCTATGCTTATTGTAAGATGTCTTTTGGGCTAGCCAATGTAGGTGGCACGTTTCGAGGAGCAATGGACATGGCTTTCAAGGGTGTATTAGAAAAATTTGTGCTTGTATACTTTGATGATATAAATGTTTATTCGAAGCACGCATCTGATCATTTTGGCCATCTTGAGCAAGTGTTCATGAAGTGCACGGAATATGGTGTGTCCTTGAACCCAAGCAAGTGTGTATTTGCTACTGATCAAGGAAGATTGCTAGGACACATTGTATTTAAGGATGGCTTGGCCATTGATCCAGAGCGAGTGGAGGCTATTCTTTCTCTCCCACTCCCCAGTCACAAGAAAGGATTGCAGAGTTTCCTTGGTAGGATCAACTTTGTGAGGAGGTTCATTCCCAACCTTGCCACCATGGTAAAACCCCTCACCTCCATGTTGAAGAAAAATTTGGCTTTCAGTCGAACCAAGGAAGGGAGGGCCGGTTTTGAAGAAATTAAACAAGCAATTGCTTAGGCCCCCACTCCTGTCAATCCTAACTATGAAAGGGATTTTATCCTCTATACCTTCGGAGGAGAATCCAACATCTCAGCTGTCCTAACATAGTTGAACAATGATAATTTGGAGCAACCTATTGCCTTCTTAAGTGAGGGATTAAAGGACTATGAGCTCAGGCATAGCTATGTAGAGAAGCAGATCCTCATTGTTGTAAGAGCATTGAAAAATTTTAGATGCATGTTGTCTAACAACAGGATCCGTCTTTTAGTTCCACATGCAAGTGTCAAGGATTTCCTTCTAAACAAGGACATCAACGAGAAGAGGGCAGGGTGGATAACCAAGGTCATGGAATATGAACATCAACATCAAGATCACCAAGCTTGTAAGAGGCAAGGGTCTATGTGAACAACTTGTCTCATCTTTTGAGACTACTTCAGAGGTCGTCCTTGTGTTACAAGAGGATCAACCAACTAGCAATGACACTCAGTTCAGTTGGGTGAGTGACATGACCACCTTCTTAATGGAAGGTAGATACCCCCAAGGTCTAGATAGGACCAAAGAAGACACTTTAGGTTGCAGTCCATCCCCTATGTCTTAGTGGATGGAACCCTTTTCCGAAGAGACTCTAATGGAGTCTTGTTAAGATGTATTGAACAAAATCAAGTCAGCAGATTATTAGAAGAATTTCATGAAGGCTCGTCAGGGGGCCACTTCTCTACAAGGACTATGACTATTGAAATAATGAGGGCTGGTTATTACTGGCCAACCTTATTTTGTGACTCACATAGATGGGTAAAGAATTGCAAGAAATGTGCTTTCTTCTCTGGAAAGCAAAGGCTAGCTGCCCTACCTCTCCACCCTATTCAGGAAGATCAACCATCCACACAATGGGGTTTAGACTCCATTGGCATGATAAACCCACCTTCTAGTGCTAGCCACAAGTGGATATTTTCCACAACAGACTACTTTACTAGGTGGACAGAGGCAGCCACATTGAAGGACGCCACTGAGGCCTCAGTGTTGGAATTCCTTGATGGAATTTTGACAAGATTCGGTGTCCCCTCCATTATCATATTAGATAATGCCAAGTCATTTGTTGGAACCCAAATCAACTTTTGGGCAGTTAAGTATGGTATACACTTAAAGACATCATCAAATTATTACCCTTGAGGTAATGGCTTAGTTGAATCTTCCAACAAAAACCTCATCAGGATAATCAAAAGGACAATTGAAGACAACCAGAGATCTTGGCATGCTAAGTTGAGGACAGCCTTATGGGTTGACAAGATCACGCCCAAGAGGGTGATTGGTAACTCCCCTTTCATGTTGGTGTATGGGAGGGAAGTAAGACTCCCATCTTCCCTGGAGTTACCCTCTCTCGAATTGCACATCGACTAGAATTGACAGAGATCAATGCCATGACAGTAAGGCTAGCTGAGCTAATGGAGTTGGAGGAGGTTAGAGGTCAGGCTATGCATACACTTGAGGATCATCAAGAACAAGTCAAAAGAGGTTTTGACAAAAAGGCTACTAATAGGGTCTTCAAAGAGGGACTAGTTCTCAAGTAAGATGCAGACAAAGACAAAGTTGGGCAACACTCCAAATTTGATGCTATCTGAAGTGGTATGTATGTCATCACTGATTGCAAGGAGGCCAATGCATTTCATCTCTCCAAGCTTGATGATGAAATTCTTCCAATCCTAGTGATTGGGATTCATCTCAAGCCTTGCTTCTAAAGAGGGTCTTGATGACAATCTAAATATTAGATTAGGGATTGTTTGCTTTCATAAGTACTTTTGCATAAGAGAATGTATGCTCTAGTTTTCAGTTTCCCTCCAAGTGATGGCACACACATGTTTTGGGTCTTTTCAATGACTCGGTGCCCAATAGATGCTCAAGGCTTTTGGAATCCATGCTTAGTAAGCAAGCATCCCGCAAAGGTTGCCAAAATGTTGTCATTTTTATGACCCGCTAGGTACATCAGTGAGAACCGATCAGAGATATGTTTATGGACCAGCGTTGCCCTAGTTGATCAAGGAAAGAACCAATGGAATTATGAGATATGAAGTGTTGTCTTGCCGGGCGGTAAGTTCCATGCCTTTTCCTTCCTTGACCCCGAAATCCCGAAATTGCAAAGTTCCTAAGCCTTTGCCTTCTTTGACCCCGGAATCCCAAAATTCCCAAGTTCTTGAGCCTTTGCCTTCTTTGACCCCGGAATCCCAAAATCTTGAAATTCCCAAGTTCGTAAGCCTTTGCCTTCTTTGACCCCGGAATCCTGAAATTCCCAAGTTCCTAAGCCTTTGCCTTCTTTGACCATGGAATCCTGGAATCCCGAAATTCCCAAGTTTCTAAGCCTTTGCCTTCTTTGACCATGGAATCCTGGAATCCCGAAATTCCCAAGTTCCTAAGCCTTTGCCTTCTTTGACCTCAGAATCTCGAAATTTCGAAGATCCTAAGCCTTTGCCTTCTTTGACTTCCGAACTCCAGAAACCCAAGTTTCCCAAGTCTTCCAAACCCTGAAATCCCAGGTTTTTGACTTGTGACACTTCTAGATGGCTTGATCAACACTCAAAGCTCCTAATGCTCCACCAACTCTTACGACTTGTACACTTTCATTCATGGAGCTACAAGGGCGCATTTAATGTTTTTGCAGGATTGCAATCAAGTGGAGTCAGGGCCATGCTTCTTTATGGTTACTTGATGCCTTCATATCAAGCCTGCAGGCTGTAACTTTGGAATGAAGTACTTTTCTTCTTGGGATTGCCTTGTCAAGGTATGGTTGGGTTGCTTGCATGTACACCATGTCAAGTCCAAGCACTTCCCTGCATTTCCTGACTGACATTCCTCTGCACACACAAGGGTCAAGGCTTCTCTTCCTTGACCAATGGTCTCTCCTTTGCGACTAGTTTTCTATATTAAGGCTGTTAAGCATCATTGTAAAGGGTTTTCTCTCTGCTGGCTTGAGCTATTCTTTTCTCTTTCACTTCTCTTGAAAACTTGTATATTTCTTGCATTCTTGCCTTACTTCAACTTATGCATGTTGTGTATGTGTTCTTACCTTCATTGTAAGTGTATGTTTGTGGCTTTCTCTCACATATATGATGTGTTAACCTATTTCTCGGTGTGACTTGTGGGAAACCTTCTTCCCTCTTGACATTCAAAAAGTTCTAACCTCCATACATGCGTTGAGGTCATTCATGCAACTGAAGTTTGTGCATCTCCAAGGTATTTCAATTGATTTTTTGTGTTATTTCGGGGGGAGAGGAACATCTCTTATCTTGGTGCATCACCTTCTTTTATTTTAGCATTTCCTTCTTCACTTTTCCCCTGTAAGTTGTTAGGATAGGTTTAGAAGTAGAATTTGGAGTGTTGAGTTGGTTCAACACCTGCACTTCAATTGAGAAGGAAGTCGACCTTCTCCAGAGCTTCAACCCCATTGTGCAAGGTCCCACACTTAGGGGTTGTTTGCATGTTTCACAAGGTTGTTGAGTTGATAGCTCAGCAAGGGTGCAAACTTTTGTGACAACAGTTATCAAGAACAAGTTCAAAAAATCCTTCCCAACAAGATGACGACATATGATGAGGTTCCTAAGTTTTTTTTGTGGTTATTATTATTCATTCAATCACTTTGGTCATAAAGAAAAAGATAAAGATTGTAGGACTTGTACAACAAATTTTGGTTGGAACAAATATAGAAGTCCTTGTGGGTTTTCAAGAAGGAACTTAGTTTAGTTGCTACAAATGCAACAACTATGGGCATAACGAAAGATTTTGTAAGAGTTTTCTTATAGAACCTGGATAGAACAAAAAAGATTTTGTAGAAGTTGTCTTATAGAACCTAGACACATTAAGAAGGATACAATGAACAAACAAAAGGGAAAGTTTACAAAAGTATGGAGAAGGAAACAAGAGCAAGATAATGAGAAGAAGGAAGAATCTATGATTGTGCAAAAAGCACTTAGTGCACAAATTTGAGCAGCACTAATTTAGGAGGAGCTAATCATTGCAATATCTTACTAGCTTCGTGGAGAAGACAATTGAAAGATAGATCAGCTTATGCATATTCTATATGACGGTAATAAGCATCTCATTGTCATTGATTTAAGAAATGGGGAGAGTTATTGGAACAAGGAAAATGATGTTGTCGATGTCAAGAGGAAGTATTACAGAAAGAGGGAGATTCTTTGTGAGAGAACTATATATCCTTTTGCCATTGATGTTAAAAGGGGAGAGTTAGAGACACGGGGAGCATTATGTTCATACCATATTCACAAATTGGTTGATTGCAAGGTTGACATCAATGATAAAGGGGGAGATTGTTAGAAATATTGTTACCATTGATGTCAAAGGAGACTCAATGTCAATGCAATTTATTATTGTTGTCCAAGGAAGTTTATTCAAAAAATATTTATTGGGTTTCAATGATATATAGTTGAATTTTAAGGGCTAGCCAACCTATGTATTAATAATAAAATAAATAAAATGTATGTGTAAAGTGGAAAATTGGGAACCTTAGCCAATTCGCCACTTTAAAGGAAAGGTGGGAACTTAACTAAGGTTCAATTTTCATTTGGGGAGACTTTACATCCAAAAGAGGGGGATGAATCTACTAGATCCAATCCCAAAGGATGCAAGGATTAAATACTAAGTAGATTGGAATGGAATTGACCCTCTTTTGTAAGTTGATTGATTGAATTAAGAAAAAGTATGTGAAAATAGTGAGCTACAGATTTAAGATTCAGCCGTGCACTTGGATCTGAGAAGTTTGAGATGATTTGGAGCTGCTCTGCGAAATCTGACAAAAGTTGTAGGGACCGTGTGTTTGGATAGGGGCGCCCTCCTATCAATCTTCTGAACTTTTCGCGCATCGAAAAGGGCTTTTCCGTCTCTGCAAATAAAACTTAATTCTCGAAGTACAGCTGCGTTGTTTCCTGCACACAGAAAGAAAGGGAAATGTGTTGGGAATAGAGTTTTGTCTTCAGATCAAACCCTAGTTGTGGAATTAACCAAGTGGTTGAAATAATGTAAATGAAATGACTGAAAATAGAAATCCTCCTCTTTGAGGGGATGTTGAATTGAATTAAATTGAAATGCTTATACCTCCTTGTGAAGTTTTGCTTGCCTCCACATGGAATTAGGGTTTCATGAAGTAGAATGTTGATCTCCTCTTCAATGCTTGAAATCTCGTCTCTATTGCTGCTCCAAAGCTTGAAGGAAGACTGAAAATGTTCAATTGCTCTTGAATGCTTGAATGCTTGATGTCTTGAATGCCCAGATACTTGATAACGATTGTTGTTAGATGTCAAATGAGAGGGGAAATCCCTCTTATATACTTGCCAGTGGGATTAATTGATTGATTTTCCAACTTGGGCTGACATAGGGGGGATTTTCCCGCTCTAATTTGAGATGAGCACAAGGGAGGGACCCCAAAATGGGTCCCAAATAGGGGATCCTAGTGGATCCTAGGGCGCCACGCCTTGGTCCTGCCCTATTTTGGGGCAGGATCAAGGTGGCTTTGAGGTGCAGGGTTGAATAAAATGTAGGTTTAGACTTGTATGAGCATATTTAGGTCTCTGATTAGGCCAAGGGGCGCAAACACTAAGGCGAAGACCCAAATGCAGTCAAAAATTGCAAGGGGTGCAAATTTAGGACGTTACATTTAGCCCCCACTTTAGCGGGGGTATGAGCTTACGCAAATACTGTCGATAAAGTACAAGGAATTCAAACTGAAAGACTTTCACCACATCAAGGAGGCAAGATCCACCAAGCCCCCAGTGGACTTTAGGATCTTACGATTTCAATGATAAGGTAAAAGGGAAGATCATGAGAGAGAGAAAGAGAGAACCATGACTACAACTATTAAGGTTCTTCTTACTATGAGTCATGAAAAGGATACCAAAAAATACAAAGCAAAGGCAAAATTTGCTAAGTAACTTTAAGTATCAAAAGAGAGATTCATGAGTGGAGTGTATGCCCCCACGTTAAAGCAATTGCGTACACCTTATCGTGAGCAATTGCTTTAAGGTAGGATACATCCAAAGAAAAGCACATTATCGCAATAATTTAGCCCCCAAGAGAGGACAAATCAAAGGATAACGAACACAAAGCACAAGGTGGTTTCACCTAATTTTGGAGTTTGTATGCTTTTTATGATAACTCATGTATATCATGTATATATATATGCATAGAATCGTCCTCATCCCCCAAAGAGAGGAAACCACCATGGAAGAAGGGAATACATGTGTCTTTTGAGTCAACATGGGAGAGACCAAAAGAGATCTCAACAACAAATAGAAGAATAGGGAAACAAATAGAAGAATGTCACAAACAAGCAAGAGAGTAGAGAGAGAGAGTCTATAGTGCTAATGAAGCTAATCAAGCACGTCATCCTCCCCTCGATCTTATTGATCAGTGTTTCTGGAAGCTGGACAATACGCAAGAAGAGCCACATCAAGCATAGTAGATGGAGCTATGACAAGTTCAAAACAAGGACCATGCTCTAATGATAAGTCACTTTGTTCGTTACTAGGAGCTAGGATTAATGTTTTTGAAAATTTTGCAGATAAGTCATTGTCAACATCAACATATTCATACTCATCATCAAAAATATTAGGATTAACATTTTCATCATTAAGAACATTTTCACCTATTTCTTCATCAAGATTAATAAGAATGGGAACCTGTTGACGTGTCTGAAATCGCATTGCTGCAAACTCCATACGGCCAACGCAGAATAGAATAGTCGACTGATTATCCTACTCTCTCTTGAGATAAGGAAGTCTCTAATGCTGTTTTCTAAGTTTGATCAAAGGAGACTACCTCAAGGTTTCTTTTGTCAGGTCTTGACTGCGGGATCTCTCAGTGGCTTTATGTGTTTATGCTGGAAACAGAAGGGGACTTACGTTTGATTGGCAATTCCATGTATAAATTCCCGGGGACTTTTTACGGTTTTCTTTCAGGTGACGTTGGTTAATTTGAAGCTGATTTAGCAAGACTGTAGATTTCTAAAAAGGGGATAAAGTTGGGAGGAAAGAAAGGAAGGGTAGGGAGAAAGAGAACTGTAAATTCTAACTAGGACAGCAGGTTCACTCAAGCAGACAGACACCTCCAGGAAACCAAATTAAGCATCATCAGTCATTCAGACACAACGTTTGCATAAACTTAGTGCAATCTTCAAAGGAGAAACCAGATTTTCATATTACCAAATACAATATTAGAACCTCTACATTCATGATATGTATATATTTGATAATCGAACTGAATCATAAAATAGCCCAGATTAACCATGCAGAAAGGAAAAAAGCAATCAGCTATCCTCTAATGGTATGGACTGTGAAGGTTCTATCAGATGCTTGGTAAGAACTACTCTGCAAAATGAATAGACATAATTAAAAGCTTTCTAATTTAAATGAAGAAGGAGACCATGCACTCACAAGGAAACTTGAAGGTAATTTTAATCCATTGTATTAATTCCTGCAAAATTCCTTCAGAGCTTTCGCAACAATCCAAGAACTTCCTCCCAAATGAGGGAAAACCAGTCCCCTTAAATAGGTTTCCAAAAATGGATGAATGGCCAAGATCTAATCTAGACAAGTGGCCCAGATTCATCCTTACAAAAAGGGGGACCCACACCCATAAATAGGGGGGTAAATATCTACAACTACCCCAAAGGGAGCAATAACTACCAAAAAGGATAATTACAACTTTTGAAATAATCCAAAAAAGGTGTACAAAAACTTTTACAATATGTTGACCAGAAGTCAACTGTCACCTTTTTGGGACAAAAGTGCACCTTTTAAGACTTGGAGGGAAAAAGGCATTTTTGAGAAACTACTTTCTCTATTCTGGTTTCACATTCTTTCTGTAGAAACTGGTCTTCGCCATGCAGGTATTCTCGCCATAAATCACGACCTGCTGCTCGTTCCTTGCGGACATATTCCTGAAACTTGACACATAATTGGAAGAGGGGACTAAAAGGTGGCATGGGAGGATGGCGAATTTTGTACTGCATGCCTTCGAGATACTGGTCCACGTGCCTTAAACCGTCCTTCCAGCTGGAGCGATTACGCTCGAAGCACAATATGTCTGAATGGAACTGACCAGCAAAACTCAAGTCTTCAATGGAATAAGAAACCTTATCTGCTCCCAACCTTTCCTCCCAATCCGGCCGGATTACACTGTCGGATAGGTCATTTATCCACCCCGAAACCATTGATCGGAGGATGGTCTTGCCTAGTTCTTGCATGTTCCCCCGAATTGCCTCACATGCGTCATTTTCTTTGTCAATAATTTCCTGGGCGTCGTTCTTCATGGTGACGGTCCAGTACCATTCCTTGAGAATACTGATGCTATGGGGATCTAGGATGTCAGGCAGTGTGGGAATCTGTGTATGTGTCCAGAAAAGAGCTCTTAGGAGGGGAAGGGTAGAGGCCGCTACTTCATGCATGTGAAGGGATTCCCTCTTTACTTCCAACAGCCTGACTAGAGTGAGCTCTCGATGGAGAGCCATTTCCTTTACTTCTTTGAGGATCTGTTCTCCCTTTTTCTTGATGTCCTGCACCCATTCCTTGACGGCCTTTGCGGTATCCTGAATTCCTTAAAATTCAGTTGTGGTCCTTCGCGCCAATGCCATTGGGGGAATATGGGATTTAGAGGGGTTGTGTAATGGCCGCAGGAGCTTATCGATGTATCCCTCGGCCTGTTCAGCACGGGCCCGATACATATCCTTTTCGGCAGTGATTTCCTCGAGCTGTCTGAGTATGTTTTGCACTGAGTCCTTAAATTCCTCCTTTTCTTGCTCTTTTGTAGCTCGTCCGATGGGGACAGTCGTAATGCTATAATCTGCCAGTGTTGTCTGATCTGCCGGCTTGTTCACGGGCGGGGTGGCAATATGAAGAGTGCGGTTCCTTTGCTCATCCTTGGTTATCTTAGAGTATGTTCTTGGTTTCTTCTTCCCTTTCGCTTTTGCTTGATCCATTCGTGAGAAGATGTCCTCTAGATCGATGGGTGCCTTGGTGGCGGCCCTGCGCTGAGCTCTGGCGATCAGCCACTCTTGAGGCACTGTCTGGGTTGAGGATAGGGTTAAGTTAGCACCTTGTTCTCCCATGCTTTCAACCGGCTGATCACAAATTAGCAGCTGTCCCGCCATCGGAGGGGTGAAAGAAGGAGGAAGCTCCTTGTTTGCATCTGAGTTCTCCCCTATCTCACTGAACAATTGTCTGACATCCTCCTGTGACGGTGGCTCCTTGGTTCCCTCAAGCTCATGGATCTCGTCCGTTCTTTGCTCCCCTTCGACAGTCGAGTCGTCCTTGGCTGCATGGAGGAGTAGCAATTCGTGGCGGCTCTGCTAGGTAGGTTCATGCACTTCGATCCCCTGGGTGGATGGGATTTCTCCTTCCTCTATTTGGTCACCCGGCTTAGTCGGATTGGGGCCCTTTTTCTCGGTGTCCGGCATATCTGGAGCAGGAGGATCATTGGCTTGGAATGCCTCTATGTCGCTCTGGGAAGGCGGGGGAGGTATGCAATCCAAATCTATGGCGTCGTTGGACGAACTGGGGTCCTTTGAAGATGAAGTGGTCTCTGGCCTCCTTATGGGAATCTTCTCCCTTCTTGTTCTTTTGGACGTCCGAGTCCCTCTGCAAGCCTTAGCTTTCTTCCTTTTCTCTGGTTTTTCAGCTGATGACCTTTCGTCTTCGGAAGACTGAGAGTCGAAACTGCCCATCAGATGGTAAGTAAACTGGACACCCTCATGGACTAGCCTCTCGATCTGGTGATGTAACCATTGATCTGTGTATCTTGCCGGGGCTGCCATGACTGCTTCGAAATCCGTGATTGGGTCTTGAGACCAATCAACGCCTGGCAAGAGATGCCTTACTGCTTCGAATTCTCGGACTTGGAGACAGTTCCCCGAGTCTGTGAGCTGATCCGGGACCTGACGGTACTCAAAGAGTCGCATTTGCTGCACACTCAATCTAGAATATTCCCGTCGCCTGACTTCGTAGTCATCGGAGCAATTTTTCCAATAATCTTCAATTGACTCCTTTGCTCTGTAGCGCCTACCGTAAGCTCTCTTCGCCAAATTGTCATGATCAAAACATTTCCTTGGGAAATGTTCCTGTAGGCCATAAGAGGCCAGCTCTGCAAGGGACTCCTCTGCTAGGGTGGGGGTTCTCAATTGGACATCATGGCTGCCTATGATCATTGGAAATGCGAATCCAGCCTGCTTGCTCTCTCGTAATAATATGCCGGCAGGGCGTGATTGTCTTGCCACCTCCATGAGGACTACCTTATCGGTTGGGTACCGCGGAAGTCGAAGGGGGGCACCTTCGAAACCAGCTATTCGGATGTAGGAGAACCTTGGGAACTGAATGAACCAGGACCCATACCTCTGCACTAAAATGGTAGCTTGCTCCGAGAGCCTTATGTGTAACCCTCCCTGCATTAGCCTGACTAGGCGCATTGTGAAGGCGTCGTTGACGCGTTCGTACTGACCAACCGCGTAAGCCGGGCTGCTCTTTTCCCTTTGAGCTATATCCTGGTAGTGCAGCTGCGGGTAGCAATCATAAACCTTTACCTGACCAGGCCCATTCCCGATCTCGCCTTTCATTATTAATCCTGGCAGTGGCTGGTTCTTTGCCAACATATAGACCAAATAGGAGGTCATGGTGAAATACTTCTTTGTCTCGAGTTCAATTAGCTGAGCGTGGATGTTATCACTTATGATCTGGGCCCAGTCAAACTTAGACTTTCCGGCAAAGACCTGTTCTGTAAAATAGAACATCCATTCTTCAAAGTAGTTGGACCTAGGAAGTCCCATGACTCGGCTAAGTAAGGTGACCATGTTCCCATGTTCATTATGAAAGTCACTCCTGGGGGTCTTTTTCACAATCCTGGTGCTTGAAGGCCTTTTCTCCTTGAACCATTCTTCGTTAATCAATGCCCTGCATCGGGCCGGGTTCATATCATATGCCCCTTGTGCCTCGTCCATTGTTGTAGCTATGGGATTATTTGGAAAGGGGATATCAAATGCATCACCGATATCCTCAGGGGAGAAGTCGGCAATAGTTATATCTTCGAGAAGCACTAATCTGGACTTTGGTTCGTAATGCCGAGCAGCCTCCGCCACTAATTCATAGTTCTGGATTGCTGGAGGAAAACCTGCTGCTTGGGCGATGCCACTTTCCACCATTTGCCTAGGCCTGCCATATGCGTTGGGCGAGAAGACCCGATCCCTGAAATCCTAAATATCAATGTGGCCAAGGTCGGTGTCACCAATGTTGTCCCAGACGCTCTGGACCTTTGACTCTCTTAATCCTCCCCTCTGATACTGATACTTCATTCTTTCAACTTTCCGCGGGATGTCTGATTTGGATGCTCGTGAGGTTTCGGCTGCAGCGGGTGTTTTTGATGATTCTGCCGCCGATCTAGGCATTTATCCTGCATAGCCAGACACGAATTACAAGGTGATACAAGAACGATAATGCGGGTTAGATAATAACATAAGTGCTTCAACAGACCGAGATTAGTTTAAATATCATTTTGGCTAACAATTTGATTAACTTTAACAGCATTATATTCCTGAAGATTTATGACTATGCAATCTCATTTTCGAATTTTTGGATCAATCTTCAACAAAGGCAAAACATGAGAATTTTGAAAAGAGATGCAGTTTCCGGCCAAACCTCAGGAATGAATCCTAAATTTCGGATGTTCGAATAACGGAGATGCATACTCCAAGCATTTCAAATTTTGCGTATTTGCCTATTTGATTCACACATTTTAAATGACCGTACGCGATAAAGCGTACTTACCTGATTGGAGCGAATGATGAGTGATTGCCCGACCTTGTTGCGCGGGGCAAGCGGATGATCCTGCAAAATTTGAATCCCAACGGTTATCCCTCCTATTTAAATTTTCGCGGTTTGGAGGATGAAAGAGGATTTATCAATTTCACATGGTTCTGTGCCTAGCAATCTGAATTTTAAATGGTTGATGGGAGGATGATGCGGTGTCTTACCTCCTTGTTTTCGGATTTGAGAGCTCTTTCAAATTTTGAATTGCATTCTTTGAATTTTGACAAATTGGAGGCTTCGGATTTAACCTTCGCGAACTTTGGACCTGGGGTAAAGGGTGTGGTTTGCGCTGAATAGTAGATTTTGCGTTAAAACTGTGCCTTTGTTGAAGCTTTGGCTCTTGCGTTACAAACTGTGCCTTCTGCGTTAAAACTTTGCTTTTTTAGGACTTCGCTTTCTGTGTTTTTGCTCGCCCTGGCCTCCGTGTTACAAACTGTGCCTTCTGCGTTAAAACTTTGCTTTTTTAGGACTTCGCTTTCTGCGTTTTAGAACTTCAGAGCTTAAGTCGGAAGAGATGATCGCATTGGTTTTTAACTTCGCCTTCGTTTTTTGGTTCGGACCTAAAGTCTGAAAATGATCGCGTTGCTTTCAACTTCCGTCTCCGCCGAAGTTCGGACCTGGGGTCCGAAATGCGATCGCACAGTGTTATTTTACTCGACTTTCGCCGACGTTCGGGGCTTAGGGTCCGAAAACGATAATCGCACTATGTTTTAACTTCAACTTGACTTTCGAAATTTCGGACGCTTAGGGTCCGAAAACGATATTCGCACTATGTTTTGTTTTTAAACTTTCACTTTGCCATTTCGGACGTGGGGGTCCGAAAACGATATTCGCAATATGTTTTGTTTTTAAACTTTCACTTTGCCATTTCGGACGTGGGGGTCCGAAAACGATATTCGCACTATGTTTTTAAAACTTTGCCTTTGTGTTAGTTCGGAGCTTAGGGTCCGAAATGATCGCGTGATGTTTTTAAAACTTAACACTTTTGTTGAAGTTCGGACCTCAGGGTCCGAAATGGATCGCACAGTGTTATGTTTTAACTTGAATTTGGAAATTTCGGACCTGGGGTCCGAAAGTGATTGTCACCTTATGTTTTTAAATTTTGAATTTTGAAATTTCAGACGCTTAAGTCCAAAAAGAGGAGCGCATAACGTTTTTTTACCTTAACTTGACTTTCGCCAAGTTCGGACCTAAGGTTCGAAAAGGAGCGCATTCGGTTTAAACTTTGAAATTTTGGAACAAACTTTCGGCATTCTCGCCCGAAAGCCAGATCAGTCAGGAGGACTCATTGGTTCATTATTCCAACGTCGATCAGCTTATGGGCTGATCACGAACTCGCTCGAAGAGACACGAGAAACTCTGCTTGGATCCTCGGGATAACGATCAAAAAACTCAAAACAGGAAAGGGGGACCCTGTCGGCGACAGGGAGCGTGCGCAACGCACAACAGAACCCTGATAGGAATAGAACTTGAACCATCATTTGTTTTAAGCATTTTACGTCTTGGAGAATTAGGTTGAACATCTGTTTAGGAGAAAATGGAATCATGTCAACAATTGGTGTTTTGGGAGAAGAAATGGTTTGGGAAGAAACCTCACGAGCTCTAGCACAGCTCGACGTCTTCGTCGGCGTTCTCTCGCACAACAGTTTCGTCTAGTCTTGGCTGAAGGGTGAGGAGGTTTAGGTTCATCAGATATAAGATTCGTCTCTCTAAGGAAGGATGAATGGGATGAGGTCTTTTAGGTTGTACAATAGGAGAGGTCGGTAGTTTCTCTCTATAATATGGAGGAGGAACCACACCATACAAAGGAGGAATGGGAGGTGTAGGAAGGAGATCGGGTCCATCATGAGGAGGGATAGTTTGTTGTTTAGTAGGAAGAGTTTTTCTACCTTTGGGAGGAAGAGGAGACTCATCCATAGTAGAAGTAATGGATTCTTTGTTAAGAAGAAGGATATCTCTTTTCTTGGGTGAAAGGATACTCTTCTCTTTAGGAGAAGGAATATATGCCTCCCTAGGAAGAAGATTATTTCTTTCCTTAGGAGGAAGAACAATCTTATCCTCAAGGAGGGGTATATGATCATCAAGAGGAATGCTAAGTGTTAATTTCTAGATTTACTCAAGGATAAAATCATTTCATTTTTCCAGTTTTGATATGATCTAAAGAGAGCATCACTTCTAGGTTCAAGAGGCTTGAATTGTTCGGACAAAAAATAATCAAGACAAACATCTCCACACCTCATTGTAGGTTGTAATATGCTATGATTAACAGTTATGATTTTATCATTATGAGTAAATTTCAAACACTTGTGAATAGTAGAAGCGAGCTCTTTCATGGAAGAGAGCCAAGGATGTCCCAACTTCACACGAAATTGATCAGATGTAGGAATGATAGCAAATTTAACATCTAAGCATTTAGTGCCAACATCAATAGGAAGTGTTATAGAACCAATAGAAGGACAAGAGAAACCATCAAAAACTTTAACTATCACATCGGTATCATCATATATCACTTGATGCAATTGCAAAGTATAAAGAAATTCTTCAGTTATCACATTAACCATGCAAGCAGGATCAATAAGGACTCCTCTAGTGGGTATGCCTTTGATTTTTGCACTTATGTATAATGGGCCATTGGGTGCTTTAATAGTCTCACTAGGATCAAATGTTATGCACAAATCCTTAGGAGGTTTTTGTTGATCTACAAGTTTCACCACGTTATTAGATTCAAGGCCAACATCATTGGGAGAGAAAGCAAGATGATCAATCTCAATCACATTAGTGGAATGGGATGGTAAAGGATTAGTGAAAATTTGAAGGTTTTGATTAGGAGGAGCTATGGATTTGTTTCCTTTATCATTCACACTTGCCACAGATATGGTATTGTTATCAATCAATTCTTGAATCTTACTTCTTGATGAAAAACATTATTCAGTATAATGACCGGGCTGACGATGATATTGACAAAAAGATTTAGCATCAAAGTAAGGGGAAGTTGTTTTAGATGAATCAATTGGTTTGATTTGGGGAAGTTTTAACACCTCCTTTCGTATTAATTGAGACATAATGCTATGCAAAGATTCATTCAAAAGAGTAAACTCTTTTCTCTTTTAAAGAATTTAGACAAAGGAGGCACACTTGTAGCACCTATGAGTTGACTGTTTTTGTTGTCATTGAATTTGATGAATCCTTTGTTTGGTTTGAACTTCGCAAACGGTTGTTGAGCACGATCACCCTTATCACTCGGAGCCATGGAAGGAGATGATTGTTCCAATTGACTCATAGTCAGTTGATAATTGTGAAGTACTACGCACAATTGCGGAAAGGAAGTAAACCCAGTTAAGAGAAGTTTATCCCTAATGTCTTTTTGTAAGTTAGCAATGAAAATCTTTTGAATGTCTTGATCAGGAAAAGAAATCTGAGAATACAAATGCTTATATCTACCAATAACATTAGTCTCTTTTTCTTTAACACCTTGTTTGTAAAAGCATTAGCCAGTTGTTGATAAGAAGTAAGAGAATAAGGAGGCAAAGAACAATACCATTGCAAAACTCTATCCCTTAATGTTCTAGTAAACAATTTTGCTAAGAACCTTTGATCATGAGCAAAGTCACTACACAAAGTTTGGAATGTTTTAAGATGAGCTAAGGGATCACCTTTTCCATTATAAAGTTCCAATTGAGGGACTTCTACATGTTTAGGAGGGACGGCTCTAACCATGTCATTGGATAATGGGCTCGCTACATCAAATGTGGGCACATTATTACTTGGATTGATTCATAGAAGCTATTTGTTGTTGTAAGGAAGATACTATTTGGGCAAGGCTATTGATTGTAGCTTTGATAGAAGGATTGAAATTAGACATGTTGGATTGAGATGGTGGAGCAATATTGTGGGCACATTATACTTGGATTGATTCATAGAAGCTATTTGTTGTTGTAAGGAAGATACTATTTGGGCAAGGCTATTGATTGTAGCTTTGATAGAAGGATTGAAATTAGACATGTTGGATTGAGAGGGTGGAGTAATATTGTTGAGGTGGAACACTGTGATAAGTTGGTAATGGAGAAGATTGGGTAGCACATGGAAGACTCATGGGAGGAATGTAGGAATTGTGGTTAAGGGAGTTGCCTCCTTGACTAACATTTATAGGTGGTGAATGTGATTGGGTAACAAGAGGAACACTCATGGTAGGAGGAATGAAAGAAGAGGTATTGCCCCCATGACTAACATTTGTAGGTATGACATTTTGTGTAGAAGTAGCCATGATGTTTAATGTAAAGGTAGGAACACTAGTCATGGAAGTTGTCAAAGGAATAGAATGATTAACTTGACTAGGAGGTTGTGTATAACCTAGGTTTTCGGCACAACTCTTCATAGGCATGGTATTAGAATCAACAATATGAGCAACACCACGCAAGATATCAACACCATGTTTATCACTTTGAATCATTATTTTTAATCCTTCAATCAATGGAAGAGTTTACTTTCCAGGTATTCTTGACTCATCTATTGTTGAAGATTGTCAAATTGATTCTCCATCTTTGCCAATTGATCAACGAATACCCTAGTTAGTGATTCCTCCTCATTATGAGAATGATTAAGAGGATAAACGGGAATATTTGAAGGATGTGAAGAAGCAGCAATATTCTCATTGAAAAAGCTAGGCAAATTAGGCTCCATTTCCTCAGTAATTAAACCTCAGGCAGCCTTAATTCTACTTCTTCTAACGGGGATACTTTAGGTGGGACTAATAGTAGTAAAACTCATGTAATCTTCTAGGAAATTTAAAATTAGGGTTTGAAAATGACCTCTTAATTTTAAAAGTTTGAAAGGAGGGAAAATCAAAATTAAAATTAGGGTTGTCCAACTTTAACCTCTTAATTAAAATTTTGGGATTTTGGAATGTTGAAATATTGAAGAAATCAAAATTTAATTTTTAAAATTAGGGTATGTGTAGTGAACCACTTAATTTTAAAATTGAAATTGAAAATGAAAATGTTGAAATTCAGATTTGTTTTCGACCTTAGGGTGATCTAAAATCAATAAAATTTCACAAATATTTGGAATTGTGTAGTAAAATACAGTCAAAACAAGCTCTCAAAATTTGAGCAGAAAAAGTCGGGACCAAGTAGGTAGCGACTTGGTCCGAACACATGGTCCAACCAACTTTTTTCCAAATTTTTCGGGGAAGCAAGATATTGTGATTTTTATTCAAGTTCTAGAAGGATATGGAAATTGGAGATGTCAGGATATGTAAAATTAAGCCTTGAAGGTCGGAATAGGACACACTTAGAATGTATGATAAAATGATAAATTGAAAGAAGAATAAAAAGGCCACACTTAAGGGCCAATTTTTATGATGTTTAGAGGGACAACAAGAGACTTACTTTAGATTTAATTGAATCAATTAAATGCCTTATAGGAAAATTTGAATTTGCACAAGATTAATTTAATTTTAAAAATTAGGCTTTGTTGCATAAACCGTTTAATTTTAAAAATTTAAATGTTGCAAGGAAGGAAAATGAATTTCGAAATTGAAGCAAAGACCCAAATCTAAAAATTAATTCAAGATCTACACAATCCACAAGGTCAATTTTAAAATTAAAAATTAGGGTTTTGTGATTGAACCCACTTAATTTTAAAAAAATTGAAAATTGAAAGTGTAAATGAAAACTTGAATTGTAAAATTGAAGAATTCTCAGATCTGAAACAATCAATCCAATTTAGACAAATAACAAGCTCAATTTTGAATCCAAAAATTAGGGTTTTTGTGCATTCAACCTCTAAATTTTTAAAAATTGCAATGAAATTCAACTTGTAAATGAAAATTTGAATTTTAAATTGCATACACTCAGATCTGAAAACGAAAATCAAAATTAAGGGTGCAAGGAGTCGGGTTCACCAAAATGTAAAGTGGAAAATTGGGAACCTTAGCCAATTCGCCATTTTAAAGGAAAGGTGGGAACTTAACTAAGGTTCAATTTTCAAAAGAGGGGGATGAATCTACTAGATCCAATCCCAAAGGATGTGAGGATTGAATACTAAGTAGATTAGAATGGAATTAACCCTCTTTTGTAAGTATTTAGTCGTGCACTTGGATCTGAGAAGTTTGAGATGATTCGGAGCTGCTTTGCGAAATCTGGCAAAAGTTGCAGGGACCGTGTGTCCGGATAGGGGTGCCCTCCTATCGGTCCTCTGAACTTTCTACGCATCGAGAAGGGCTTTTCCGTCTCTGAGAATAAAGCTTAATTCTAGAAGTATAGTTGTGCACCTCTTTCCTGCACACAAAAAGAAAGGGAAATGTGTTGGGAATAGGGGTTTGTCTTCAGATCAAACCCCAGTTTTGGAATTAACCATGTGGTTGATATAATGTAAATGAAATAACTGAAAGTAGAAATCCTTCTGTTTGAGGGGATGTTGAATGGAATGAAATTGAAATGCTTATACCTCTTTGTACCTCTTTGTGAAGTTTTGCTTGCCTCCACATGGAATTAGGGTTTCATGAAGTAGAATGTTGATCTCCTCTTCAATGCTTGAAATCTTGTCTCTATTGCTGCTCCAAAGCTTGAAGGAAAACTGAAAATGCTCAATTGCTCTTGAATGCTTGAAAACTTGATGTCTTGAATGCCCAAATACTTGATAATGATTGTTAGATGTCAAATGAGAGGGCAAATCCCTCTTATATACTTGCCAATGGGTTTAATTGACTGATTTTCCGACTTGGGCTGACATAGGGGGGATTTTCCTGCTCTAATTTGAGATGAGCACAAGGGAGGGACCCCAAAATAGGTCCCAAATAGGGGATTCCATACCTTGGTCCCAATGGATCCTATGGCGCCACGCCTTGGTCCTGCCCTATTTTGGGGCAAGATCAAGGTGGCTTTGAGGTGCAGGGTTGAACAAAATGCAAGTTTTGACTTGTATGAGCATATTCAGGTCTCCGATCAAGCCAAGGGGTGCAAACACGGAATGTGCAAAAGCTGGCCAACCTCCAATACTTGGGGAATTAAAATAAATTTATTTGTGGAAATGTTGGTTGGCCTCCTTGGTGAAATTAAAATTATTATTTTCTTTTGAGGTTGACCTCTTGGGTGAAAAGGCTTGATTGGGACATAAATAAAAGATGGAAGTTGAGGTAAAGATATCAAGAAATTAACAAAATATCTTTCACATTTAGAGCAGATTTGGAGCAGACCTGCACTGGAGAGAGAATTTGAGCAGATTAAAGGAGAATAGAGTACTGAATGGGCAGATTTGTAATAACATTATGGGCAGATGTATGAAGATCTGATTTGCAGACTTTTGAAGGATTTATAGCAGATTCTGAAGGTGATATAAGGCAGAATTATAGCAGGCCTTTCAAGGTGATTTATATCAGATTTCAAGGAAGATTTGAGCAGATTGGTTAGAGTAGTTTTTAGGAAGACAAAGACTTTTGTTGTGATTGAGGTTGGTGACTCATATTAGAGAGGTTGGTGCCTCCTATCAAAAGACATTGCTGTCTCTTGGAGTCAGTGCTCAGTTGTGGGAATTGGTGTCTCCAGTGGGTTGGTGCCTACAAATCATTTAAGAGGGGAGTGGGAATTGGTGTCTCTAGTGGGTTGGTGCCTACAAATCATTTAAGAGGGGAGTGGGAATTGGTGTCTCCAGTGGGTTGGTGCCTACGAAATTTGTAAGAGAAGTTTTATACAAGAAATCTTTTGCCATGGTTTTCTCCCATAAGGGTCTCCACATAAATCATTTGCTTCTTGTTATTGATACTGTGATTGTTAAGTTGAAAAAGTAAAAGATTGTATTATATCAATTCATCCTCCCTCCCTCTCAATATAATCATATGCTCTTCACCTACTCAGAGATGCTTCCATGGGGATGTGACAATTGTCTACTTTGAATACAGAATTATCTCCTTCACAATTAATTTATGAATGGATATGGAAGGGGTTATCCCTAGCCTTTTTCAATGGCTAGTGTTTGCCATGTTGATTTTGGCACAGCTAATTTCATCATAAGAAATTAATTATACATGCCCAACCAAGGTTCAAGTCTGTTTTTATACCTCCAATTGATTTGCCTTGGATTAAATCAATAATCAACCCTTGCCATAAAGGCTTTGAGAGAAGTCAATTCCTAATTCTGCCTATGATCTGAATTATTTTGTCAATTCAGAGGTGTCCTCAAAACAGAATTTGTAATATTGTAAACACATAACAAATCATATAAAATTTATTTCATTGAAAATATGTAAGAACCATACAATTTTTGGCAAACTTTGTGAAAGAGAGTTGTGTGCCCTTGAATTTATCCCATTTGGGCAAACTCTGTAAAAGAGAGTTGTATGCCTGGAATGTATCCAATTTGGGCAAACTCTGTAAAAGAGAGTTGTATGCCTGAGCCTGTACAATTTAGGCAATCTTGTGAAGGAGTGTATGCCTATAACTCTGTAACTCCATAACTCTCCAACTCCTTGCAATTGGATTCGAATTGGGCTTATTCATAAGCTTTCAAAGAAGCTGAACAACCACTACATTTATGTTTACATTGGAAGTCGAAAAGACAATCCAGTATTGAAAGGTTATTACATTTATATGAGAACAAAAATTAATTAAAGATTTAAATTATTTAATTCTCTGACTTATTTATGATCATTACTCCCTTCTTGAAAGGCAATGGGCCCCATTGTTCGATCATCTTCCAAATAAAATTCTGCCATGTAACTTGAAAGTGCTAGTGAGACTCTCGAGAGAATAATCGCTTCTTCCTGATCTGCTGTAGCAACAGGAGCCTGGTCAACTTGAGGCTTAGCAGCTATTGGTTCCTTGGTAGATGCTGCAGTAGCTTCCTCGTTTCCTTCTGTTGAAGACGACGACAAGGATCGTCTTACGTAGTATGGGCAGCGGCTCATTGGCTGTAGATGCACCTGCAGCAATCGAAAATGGCTCTGATACCACTGATCTGAATTATTTTGTCAATTCAGAGGACAATACCCAAAACAGAATTTGTGGTATTGTAAACACATAACAAATCATATAAAATTTATTTCATTGAAAATATGTAAGAACCATACAATTTTTGGCAAACTCTGTGAAAGAGAGTTGTGTGCCTTTGAATTTATCCCATTTGGGCAAACTTTGTACAAGAGAGTTGTATGCCTGGAATGTATCCAATTTGGGCAAACTCTGTAAAAGAGAGTTGTATGGCCGAGCCTGTACAATTTAGGCAATCTTGTGAAGGAGCGTATGCCTATAACTCTGTAACTCCATAACTCTCCAACTCCTTGCAATTGGATTCGAATTGGACTTATTTATAAGCTTTCAAAGAAGTTGAACAACCACTACATTTATGTTTACATTGGAAGTCAAAAAGACAATCCAGTATTGAAAGGTTATTACATTTATATGAGAACAAAAATTAATTAAAGATTAAAATATTTAATTCTTTGACTTATTTCTGATCATTACTCCCTTCTTGAAAGGCAATGGGCCCCATTGCTCGATCATCTTCCAAATAAAATTCTGCCATGTAACTTGAAAGTGCTAGTGAGACTCTTGAGAGAATAATCACTTCTTCCTGATCTCCTGTAGCAGCAAGAGCCTGGTCAGCTTGAGGCGTAGCAGCTATTGGTTCCTTGGTAGATGTTGCAGTAGCTTCCTCGTTTCCTTCTGCTGAAGACGAAGACAAGGATCGTCTTACGTAGTATGGGCAGTGGCTCATTGGCTGTAGATGCACCTGCAGTGATCGAAAATAGCTCTGATACCACTGGTCTGAATTATTTTGTCAATTCAGAGGACAATACCCAAAACAGAATTTGTGGTATTGTAAACACATAACAAATCATATAAAATTTATTTCATTGAAAATATGTAAGAACCATACAATTTTTGGCAAACTCTGTGAAAGAGAGTTGTGTGCCCTTGAATTAATCCCATTTGGGCAAACTCTGTAAAAGAGAGTTGTATGCCTGGAATGTATCCAATTTGGGCAAACTCTGTAAAAGAGAGTTGTATGCCTGAGCTTGTACACTTTAGGCAATCTTGTGAAGGAGCGTATGCCTATAACTCTGTAACTCCATAACTCTCCAACTCCTTGCAATTGGATTCGAATTGGGCTTATTTATAAGCTTTCAAAGAAGCTGAACAGCCACTACATTTATGTTTACATCGGAAGTCGAAAAGACAATCCAATATTGAAAGGTTATTACATTTATATGAGAACAAAAATTAATTAAAGATTAAAATATTTAATTCTCTGACTTATTTCTGATCAGCCTAGTTTGATCTATGCCCGGAATTTGATGGTCTATCATATTGAAATTTCATGATGCTTTTGCCATTTAACTGTCTTTAAATTTACGTCTCACCTAGAATTATAGTGTCAGAAAATAAATATTAGTTTTAGTTAAATGCAAAACTAATAGTAAAAAATCTAGAACTCTCTCAAAATAAAATCTAAAGAGAACAATGTGTAATTTTTATCATTTTTTTAAAAGTTTGGATAAACATTTTACCTTATTTCTTTTTTAATTTTTGGATCTATCTTCATTTTATTTCAACACCTTTAAAAAATGTCACCTCTATAAAATTGATATATTCTTCAAAAGAAATGAAGTTACTTAAAAATTCTTCCTCAAGAGTGAATATGATTCTTTTCAAGCAAGGCTAAAATTAAGTATCGAATTTACAAAACAAAATTCTAAGACATATTCATTACATTATAACAATGAGCACATTCTAAAAGAAATTAATTGAATAGAAATCATTACAGACATCTGCATTACGCAAAGCGAATTAATCCCTGGTAATTGTAATGCTCCAATATTACAGAACAATAGTTAACCTTTTGAAGTATAATGCCTTCTTTGTGAGCTTGCTTATAATTCATGCAGTTATGATCACTTTATTTTCTAGGATTTAGGATTGAATGGTTTTGGTCCCTAAGAGGTATATATCCACCACGTGTTTGCTTTCTTATTCTCTGAGAAATGAACCCATAAGAATCGTGCCAGGAATCGTCTTTGCGAGTATAGATTGAATCCACCTCTGTTCTTTTCATTTTAGTTTGGTGCAATGTAAATAGAAAGTGGTGATTTGGACATAGTAAATGATGAATGAATGTTCTGATTAAGTTTTTGCTCTCTTTATTATTCCTTCCTTCTGTTATTTGTTAAAGTACTTTAAGGATACGTGTACTTTTCTGATCATTCGTTGTAAACTGTTTGAAGCTTGTTGCAACTGCCAGGTTGTGTATTGGCTGGCCTATTGGGCATTCTTTTGGATGTGCCAATTATTACATTGATTGCAATATGGAAGGCTCCTTACATGCTTTTGAAAGGATGGTTCCGACTAGTTCAAGATTTCATAGGCAGAGAAGGACTGTTTTTTGATGTTGCCTGCTTACCATTTGCCAGCCTTGCCATCCTTCTTTGGCCATTGGCAGTGGTTGGAACTGTTTTAGCTGCATTTTTTTCAAGTTTTTGTATTGGCCTTTATGGGGCTGTTGTTGTGTATCAGGTACATGCAATTCATCTCATATGTTTTTTTCTAATTTTCCTGTTGCTTCATATTGCTTGTCAATCATTGTCCAGTCTTTATAATGCTTATTTTCCATTCATGTTACCTTCCATGGTTTTCCTTATTTTCCATTCTTGTTACGTTCCATGGTTTCCCATATTATGTGCTATGTAATTTATCATCTGGTCTAATGTTCAGGAAGGTTCAATTCAACTGGGATCAAAGTATATTGTGTCTGCAATAGCGCTGTTCGATGAATATAGCAATGACTTGCTACACATGAGGGAAGGTTCTTGTTTTCCAAGGTACTTTTGAATATTTGCATCTCCATACTTGCACCTACTTTTCAATGCCTAAAAAGAATGACCTACTTATAATGTAAGTTGAAGTTGATTCCTATTCTTTGTTCTAATGATTAATTCAGTTGCACACATTACCAACCTCAAACAAGTTTGAGTTTATACATTGGTTTTATGCTATTGGCAGCCAGGCCTGAGTACCGCCGTAAAAAGAAATCTTCCTCTGGACCTGCGCAAACAAGCTGCTTACCTGATAAACAGAGAACAGACAGTGCTCATAGGGAAGGCAACTCAATTCCCCATAAATGCATTCCTGAGCGTACAAAGTCATTGAAGAAGACATTTCAACGACTTAACTCTGTGCAGGTTCATAAATTATTGTCAATATTCCTGAAATCGTAATCTTATGGTTAGAAGTTCAGTGCTAAAAGATCTTTAAAACTGAATTTTGGCAGATATGGGATCGACTCTTTCATTCCTGTGAGTTTTATGGAAGAGCCCTGGTGCAAGATGGTGTGATAAGGTTTTCAGACATTGAGGAGTGGATCTCCACTGGGAAGTCCCGAATATTAAGTGTTGGGCTTTTGGCATATAGCATTCTACAGACTCTTCTTCACCCTGTGAATTTTGATTCTCTCAATTTCCTAGTCTGTATGGAATTCTACTCCCTGTTTAGATAAATTGATTGATGCAGTACCAAAATTTTTTGAACTGAGAACTTGAGCTTCAAAGTCTCTTTCTTTTCCCAGCTGATGGCGCAGAGTTGACAAAGTCTGATAGAGCTGATGATCGAGTGGCTGAGTGGTTCTTTCACCCATTGATGATCATGAAAGAACAAATTCAATCGTACAAACTTGAAGACAGAGAGGCCCTCTACTTGAGCAAACTAGCACTTTTGAGTAATAGTCCTGAACGCATGGAGACTTGGAAAAATGGTGGGATTCCACCCAGTGATGGGGTGAAGAAGGCTGAATTAGAGGGCTTAAGTAGAAGGTATGGATTTTGATTTCTTAAATGATTCTCTTAATTAAAATAGGAACATAGGCAATAGATGAGAACATTCAAGGAAATAAAAAATCATATTGCACTTTTAAGAAACTTACGTAAATTATCATTAGGAAAGTAGTCTTTGAATGTTGAAATCCCTCATGTTGATGTATTTATCATAGTTTTCTCTAGCAGTAACATCACTCTCTGGCTGGGGAGATTATAGGGCCTTCTGTTTATCATTAGGAAAGTAGTCTTTGAATGTTGAAATCCCTCATGTTGATGTATTTATCATAGTTTTCTCTAGCAGTAACATCACTCTCTGGCTGGGGAGATTATAGGGCCTTCTGTTGTTGTTCATCCAGTAGAAGTGGCTAACATCCCCATTTTCTTCAAGAGATTGTCAACCATTAGATGTGCAGCTGGCACAATCTTGGTAGTCAGTTGTATAATTAGTGTTTGTGTACTTTATGAATTCTATTTTCTTTTTTTTTGTCGTCTTTGTGATGCCTAATTGCGTCTTTTCTCAATTAGATTATGGCATGTTCCTTGCTAATAATTTGGATCCATGTTAACACAACACTTTTGCTATTTCAAGATTTTTGCAGAGAACTCGTTGATTTATATGTTCTACTTGTATATTACTTTGTAACACATGGGTGACTTGGGGTTTTCATTTGAGTGAATGTTCTAATTCCCTCACAAAGTCGCACGATTTAGATTTTCTGACGACTAATTATTTTCTTCAATTTTTAATTCTTGCCTGAGTTATTTTTGACATTTTTCAAGTTTCGTGAATGGAGACAAGTTTGAATGAGGTCCTTTTGCCAGAGTGATTAGTTTTCGGATTGATTTTTAGTTTTTCTCACAAGTCATTCTTTTGTTCTTTACAAAGTATCAAGCCATTATTTTGTCCTTTACAATGTCTCATGTCATTCTTTTGTTCATTTGTTTCTATTGTAAGCCACCAACTAGATTTAGTCTTTTTCATCTCTTTGTCCCCAAAAATATGTTTTCTTTGTAGATCAATTCGGCTTAAAAATAATTTATGCATTCTCTTGATACATACTTTGGGTATAGGTGGATTAGCAATGTCTGGTTTATGTTTTCCCCTGAGGGGTGTGTGTTTCAATAGTGCATAGCAGTACAGGAATGTAGGAAATATGACAGTATACAGCAATGCAAGTAAACAAAAGAACTCAGATGTATGTATTCATTAATGCCAAATGCCAGTACATTCAAAACATAACTTTCTTTGACAATATCTACACACTAAAATAGGAAACTGTAGCGTCGTAAATTGTACGCACTCGCTAGGGTGGTACAATTTCACACCTAGTTTAGCAACCGCCTTAGTGCATTTTGCATTCTGCATTGCATTTCTCCTTAAGCACTTAATTAATCAAATTAATTAGGTCTAAGGTCCTATTTCATCATTCTCTACATCATAAAGTTGGGCCCTTTCACTAAAGCGCGCCCTTCGCATTTTATTCCTCCAATACACTACTTAATCAAAAACCCTAATTAAGTCCTATTTCGAACTTGGGGGCTTGGTTTCGGGGTCAAAACATCTCGAAATCACCTGTAACTTTGGGATTCTCTCTAAAATCATCATATCCGACGGCCCTGAAAATTTGGTGAAAAGTTGTCGGGACCGTGGCGCCCGGTGCACATGGTCCCGGACATTTTTCCCGAAATTTTGGGAGCACGATCCAATCATAAAATAAAGCTTAACCCCAAGAAATTGGCGGGATATTCAATCTCTAGGTCGGCCAAAATATGAATTTTCGATCTAGGGTTTCATACTTAAGAGCTCTCTTTCTTCATTTGAAGGGATCCGATTTTTGGTTTCCAGGAACTTCATATGCAGTGAAAGAGTAGATCTTTGAGGACTTCAACAACATTCAACATCATTCTATCAAGCATCTATCAAATTCATTCATCCACTTAGGGCTTGGAAGACATTGAAGAACAATAGGAGATTACCGACTGAAGATTGGCTTGTACTCCTCCCTTGAGGGTTGGGTATGATTTCGTATTGTTTTCATGTCTTTGCATAAGCTTTGATACATCATTTATTCATGCTTTAGATCACATTGCATCTTGATTTAGAGCATTTACATTATCATTTACAAGCAATTAGGGTTTACTTTCTAGGTTGCTCTAGTTTGCTTTCTTGCATTTTGGACCTTGCACACACACTAGGTCTGCACACACAATACATTTTACAAAACAACTTGGCTATTCGTGGAGGTGGAAATCACCGAAACGGGGGTTTGACTAAGGCAAAACCCTATATAGCCGCCCCTCCCCCTTTTCAGATATTATTGCAGGTTTCGGGATTCGGACGACGCCGCGGGATACAGATCCGGAGAGAGAAGGTTGGAACAGCACTCTGTGTGAAATTGCAGAGCAGGAGACTGGGTCCTGCCAGGACAGGGGCGCTGGGCGCCCTGGTCCTCCGGACAGACAGTTTGCAAACAGCTTCCCGACAATGTTTCAGAGTGCAGAACAGCAGTTTCCAGTGCAGTTTTCAGGACAGTGGCGCCCGCGCCCCCGTCCCGAACATTTTCAGTCTGATTTTGACTCTGGGTACATATCTGCATTCTTATTTTATCCTTACATTTACAGCTGTTCATTGTTTAATCTCAATTCTGCAATCTTGTTATTGGTTCATACTTGCATTTTGGGATTAGGGTTTGAACTTGCATTACTTGATCTTACAATTTCAACAAGGGAATAGAAATCCTAATAGATATCCCGTGGCTCTCTCTTTCACCAAAAGAAGTAGCCAATTGTGCGATATCTCTAGGCTCTTTCGTATTCCGTAATGTGTGTCAAAAGGTAGGATTAGGGCATGATTGACCTAGTCTCGCTTTTTCCCCTACACAGAAACCAAGTACATATATATAGGTGTCGGTGTAGGTTGTCCGGTGCCAACTGTCGACAACTATCACGTAACCACCGACCCTTAACACATGTAACATTCTAATTACAATATGAAATAATTACCTAACATCAACCCCCCCAAAAAAGGAGGTCGTTTCCTAACGACAAACAACAAAATGGGAAATGACACTAATACCAAACATGAAAATCAAAGCTGAGGGGGTACAGAGTGCATCCCTGATGAAGAAGGGGCCGGTGGTGGTGGTGCTGCCAACTGCTCCCTCAGCTGGTGAACCTGTTGTGTCCTATGCTAGAGATCTCGCTCAGCTACTAACTGCCTCTCCTTGGATCGTTTCACCATAAAAACTGCCTCCATTAGCTCCTTTTGTTTACCATCCAATGCCTTTAAAGTAGATGTGAGACAGGTCTCAAGGGCTGCCCGTTCTGCTACCTCGTGTGCACGCCCCGTCGTCTCCTAGGCCAAGTCTACCTTGGCACGAGCCAACTCCTCCTCTAGATTGGTCACTTGGGCTCTCTATTGTGCCAGCTCCATCTCCATCGTATGTAGGCAAGTGGCTAGCTCCTCCCGAGCTGTGATGGCCGCCACCCACTCTGTCTCTGTTGTCGAGGCACCATGTTGGGTGCGTCTGAGCTGGCGGTACTCGTCCTTGAAAGCTTTCTCTACCCGCTATAGCAGCAAGTGTACTCTACCAACCTCAACCGTCTCCTCACGCCTCCAACCTGCCAACATCTCAGAAGTTTCCACAACAGGCCAACCCCTGGCCTCAAAACATCTCCCAAACTCCTCAGCACACCCGCCGGTGGCAAAGGCGAGGGGTCCCTTAACGAGCCCGACGGTCCGCTCATGAATAGGTGGCAAAGGTGAGGAGTCCATCTAATCCCAATTTGTATGTCAAGCAAACTGGTGGTGATATTCTATTTCTAGTCATCTATGTTGATGATCTCATCATTATTGGCAATGCAACACATTTGATCAAGCGGGTCAAACAGAATTTGTGCAAGAATTTTGACATGACAAATTTGGGACTTCTGCATTATTGTCTCGGTGTAGAGGTTTGGCAAACTAATAGCCACATATTCATTTCTCAGTCAAAGGATGCCAAGAGCCTGCTGGATAAATTTCAAATGCAAGATTGCAAACCTCTACACCTATGGAGATAGGGCTGAAATTATCAGCCGAAACAGATCCACTTGTAGTAGATGAATCTTCATTCAGGCAACTAGTGGCCAGCCTCATCTATCACACTGCCACTAAACCTGACATCAGTTATGTTAGCCCCAAAAGCTGAACATTGGGTTGCAGCGAAGCGTGTGCTAAGGTATGTGAAGGGCACTCCTGATTTTGGCATTTTGTACAGCAGAAGCAAAGATTCTTGGCTGGTTGGTTTTACAGACTCAGATTGGGCAGGTTGTGTTGATGATAGAAGTCAACTTCTGGGTATATTTTCAGCTTGGGCACAAGTGCAGTCACATGGACCAGCAAAAAGCAGCAAGCAATAGCTTTTTCCTCGACTGAAGTAGAGTATCGGGGAACTATTAAGGCAACATGTGAGGCAATTTGTCTACGTGGGACATTACTCCCTTGTTTTGTGATAATCAAGGGGTTTTGAAATTAGCCAAAAATTCAGTCTTCCATGAGCGGACCAAGCATGTGGAGCTTCATTGTCATTTCATCCGTGAGCATGTTGAAGATAGATCAGTAATATTGCTGTACATTCCTATAGAAGAGCAGACTGTAGATATCCTCACCAAGTCTCCGAGACCAGCAAAGTTTCTCAAATTTAGAGGGCAACTTGGTGTAGCAGATAAAATGACCATTAAGGGAGGGTATTAGAATATTTAATTATATTTTACTTAGTTATTTTTATTCTTTTATCAATGGTCATTTAGCTTTTTTAGTTCATTAAGTGAAACTATTACTTCTTTGTTAAAGATGCATAGTTAGCTTTTTAAGCTTTAGTTATTATTTTAAGCTTTTTAGCTTATTTAATTTCACTTTAACGGTTGGTTCTTAATTTAGAATGTCGTCTTGTAATCTCTATATATACGGTTGTATATCGTTGAATAATTTATCCAATTATTTTTCAGTTCATAAACTTGTCCCTTCATCGAAAACTTTGGTGGTTTGGTTTTTCTTCTTTTCGCCGAAGGGAAGGAATCGAATTTTAGTCTTTGAGAGGGTAAAATGAAGGGTGAATGTGAGAGTTGTAAAGATGGAAAGAGACCCCCAACAAGTCGAGAAGGAAACAATTGGACTTGGTTGAATTTTCAAAATGTTAAACGACGGGCATCGTGGAAGGTTGGGAACATATGAAGGAAAAGAGGAAGTTGAAAGCCCGAAATAGTGAAAATCCTATACTTCCACATGAAGGTTGCTTGAATGTCATGAAGTATTGAAGACTCATCTTGGAGGTCCAAGATGGACTCCTTAATACCCTAGCTGAGCGGGTATAATTGAATTGAGGTTGATATGTCCCTTCATTGAAGGAATTGCAAAGGAAACATTCAAATTTGTAGAGATTGCTTGGTTCTGTTGATGTGTTTTTTATGCACCTCGGACAAAGAATAAAATACCATGGAATTCTATCCTCTCTTGAACAAAGAAACCTCATATGCTATGCGATGTGATCAAATGAGATGATTCCAAGGATTAGTTACTCAAGAATGCATTAAGGCACCCGTTTCGAGGACTTGGGGATGGTCGGAAGCATTTTCAAGCCATCCTCAATCCCCGAAAATTTTCGGAAACTATCCCGGAAACTCGGAAATGCTCAACTATTTTTTTGGGGACCATTGACCGTCCCTGGGACAGCAGGGGATGCCCAAGCCATCCCCTAGCTGTCCTAGGGAGTTTCCAGCACTTAAAAACAATTAAAAAACAATTTTTTATAAAAAATATTATTTTTCAACTTTGAAAGCAATAAATTTGTTTTTTAGAAAATCCGGATCCTTGATCGCAGCGAGTAAAGTTTTTCTGATTTTTAAAAATTAATCTCTTGCAAATTATTATTATATATATTATTTATTAATAATTAATAAATTATTAATTTAATAATATTATTAATTTGAACTCTTATTTGATTGATTTGATCATGATGCTATCTTATGTTCTTAATCTTATTCAATGATGATTCGATTTGATTCGTTTGATGCTATGTTCTTAGTTCTATGATGATTCGATGAATGATCATTGATTCAATGTTATTAGAATGAGAATCAAGACTCTATTTTATAAATGTTATTATGTTGCTATGGTTAGATTTTATATATATATATATAGCCGTCCCCTATTCTAGAAAAAAAAAACGTCCCAGAAACTCGGGGTAACATAGGAATTAAATGCTTGGATAGACTTAGTGATATGATGTGATTTTGCTAGAATCACAAGGGGACTTACGTTTTGCTTGAACTTTGGTGGAACTTAGGATCTAACTACTTGCTTGGAAATAAAAGGCAAAAGTAAAGTGTTAAGAAGTCAAATCTAATCCTAAGAACAATGATGACGATGGATGAAACTTAGATAGACAAATTCTCTCAAACCAAGCTTCGCTTCTACATGGTAACAACAACTACGCAAACTTGATGCAATCTTCAAAGGAAATGGAAGATTTTCACATTGCGAATACGTCATTCAAATACCCAATGTTGGCGCAACTTGAACAAGTATCCACAATCGAACTTAGCACAATAATGAGGCTTAGGCTAACTTTACACTGTAGTTTACAATTAGTAAACTACAAAAAGTATGAACCAAGGAATTCATCACAATATCTTCATAAGCATCCCACCATAATCAATGAACTCTAATTAATCTTGAGAAGTAACAAGAAACGATGCAAAATGTAGAGACAACACATAGATCCACCATAACTTCAATGAAATCAAGTATTGATTTCCATAAGTCTTGGGCAACAATCTCTTGCTTCCTCTTCCTACTCTACTCTACTTTTTATTCACTAACTATCAACTATTAACCATTAACCTTTACAAATGAGAGGTTTGAGCCTTTTATAGAGGCCTCATTACATTTCGAATGGCCCGGGTTGATTCTCAAATCAATGGCCAAGATAATTCAATAGAAACCCTAATTAGGGTTTGTTACAACAAACTCTCTTGACCAATGAAATAATTACAATGATTTGGACACATGTCGATCTTTGAATTCTAATCAATGAGAATTGAGGTTAGGTACATAAAATGATATTTGATGAATCATCATGTGTCACTTGATCCCTCCTTGAATGAGTCAAGTTTAATGAACTTGGATGTTCTGATGTGGCACAACTTGATTGGCGTGATGATGAGTAGGATACCACCATGCACAACATGTAGGTCTTCACAAGGTGTTTGTGATTTATGTATATCTCTTGATACTCAACATTATCTTATTGTTAGATGTGATGAAGATGGTGGAACATATTCCCAAATTGTATCATCTAAGTGATCAAGCTTTCTAACTATGATTAACTCTTCTGAAACTATTTGCTTCATTGACTACGTTTGCATTTTCATTTCCATATTTGGGAATTCTCTTTCTTCTTTGTGATGCATTTCCATCCTCAACTCTAGAATCTGGAAACATTTCTTTGTCTTGGACATGTCCTTAGTGTGATCCCTCATGTTGAACTGACCTTGCAATGTTCCTCTTCACTTGCATAGTTGAGATGTCCCACTTTTGAATTATCTTGCATCCTTGTTCTTGAACTTGAAATTCCTTTCTTGAACTTGGATTCCTGGGTGGAGTTCTTGAATTCATGGTGTCAATACTTGATCCTCAACCTTGCTTTGGTGTAGGGGCATCTTTGTGTTGTACAACCAGGATTAACTTCCTTGTACGGGCAAGTATTCTTGGATATCCAAAGGAAATTCAAGATAGTCACACGGTTCTTTCTTGTGCAATTGGTCTATCTGGATATTCATGTTGACATGCCTCCGTGGTGCTGAACCTTTCAGCCTTGCTTTTGTTGTAAAACCCTGAATGTTTGCATGACTTGAGACTCAACTTCTTCATATTGTTGCATCTTCATTTGCTTCTTCTTATGCGCTTCATTCCTGGCCTCAACCTGAAAACAACACAATTTGAATCAAAACACCAAAATATGAGGCAATATTCCACAAAATCATGTTTCGTACAACCCTCCCTAAACCTGATTACACTAGCTGGCTGGGAATTAGGGGAATATCTCCAACAATGCACAAAAAATCACCAAATCAGATCCTAACAAAACTCAGAAATTCGAATTCTTCCTCAAAAATGTTTGTTTTCCTAAGGTAAGTTTGTGTTCTCCTTGATAGCACTCATATTTTTCCTTGATTAGGTTTGCAATCTCCTTAGCAACTCTCATATTTACCTCTTTGAAACTGCAGTCCTAAATCTGCTTTGCACTTGTAAATTGGAAATGTTTTTTTTAAATGGTTAAAATGAGTTGCATTTACTCTTCTATATAGGCACCCAACCTAAGAGACACCACCCTTATTGATCTTCATATTGAATTTAAATTGCTTCATTTTATAACATGTCAGCTATCTTGAAAGTCAGGTTGGACTTTATTTAGGTTTTGCAATCTTGCAAAGGCGGAGTTTGCATTAATTTTGCAAGTTTCACCCTTCTTGTTGGAGTTTGCAATGATCTTGCATTGTGCAAGTCGGACTTTAGTGAGGATTTGCATTACCAAAGTCAGAGTTTGTATGGTTTGTGCATTGATCTAGGTCAGACTTTGGAAACATTTTGCATTTTAAATTGTTCTTGCATTATGGATGAAGTTGGAATTTTAACAAACTTCGCAATTTGCAAGTCGGAGTTCATATTAATCATGCAGTGATCAAAGTCACTTTGATCAGAATTTGCATTGATCCTCATTTGCTGATCGGAGTTTCTCATGTTTTTGCAATAATATCAATCATTGGGGAATTGGACTTCATTACAACCTTGCAATGAAGGTTGGAGTTTCAACTGATTTTGCATTAATACACCAAGCCAAGTTGGAGTTTTGATGAATTTTGCACTGATTTGAACCCAAGTCAAACATTTAGAAGGTTGTGCACTAAGCGCAAGTCGGAGTTTTAAGTACTTTTACATTGACAAGGTCGGACTTCCATTGACTAATGCAAATCGGAGTTTGCATCATCTTTACATTGAATGAAGTATTGTTTGAAAGACTTTTACAATTTGCCATGGCTAACTTCACACAAATTTTGCATAACCAGGTCAGAATTTATGAAAGTTGCGCATTACCTTACCAAGTCAGACCTAGAATATGTTTTGCATTGTTTACACCTCACAAGGGCGGAGTTTAATGAAAATTTGCAATCTTACAAAGAGTTGTGTATTAATCTAAACCTAGGTCAAACTTGCAAGAAGTTTCGCAATGCAAAGTTGGAGTTTGATGCAATTTCAACATTCTTTCCCTTTGGGTGGAGTTCTTCAAGGTGGCAGAATTTATGAGAGATCAACACTTGGTGCATGCATTAAGGAGGGCGAAGATTCCATGTTATTGCAAGAGATCAACACTTAGTGCATGCATTAAGGAGGGTGGAGATTCCATGTTATTGCACACAAAACTGTACATGCAAGGTGAACATTAGAAGTAAGTGTGCAATGAAAGCCAAAAGGCGGGTCTAGCAAGTGGCTATGCATATATCATCAAGCCAAGGTCTGATTTTGATGCTTATCATGTGTTGTTTGCAAGGCAAAGGTCTGATTTCCAGCATGATGATCATGCATAAATTGAAGAGGCGGAAGCAGAGAGTGTTGCAATATTGGGCGAAATTGCAAGGAAACATTGCAATTCCACCCCAAAATTATCAAAGCACCTCAATTTTTCAATCCTTAAAACATCTCGTGCTTTGAGAAGTTTGCAACATTTGTTGTACTTTGACAACAGTTTTTTAAACTCAACAAGATTTTGCAATATGTTTAATTTTGACAACTCTCACTTCCAACCCTTTAATCCTAAGTCTTGAGACTTAAACATGATTTCGGAGTTTGAAACAAGACCTGACCTGATCTTACCTACTTGACTCAAAACCGACCCTATCTCTGACTAACAAGAACCATCCCTCCAATAAGAAAAGGACTAAAACTATGAAACTATTGCCAAGCAAAGAAAACCTAACTAAAACACCTAAGCAACCAAGCAAAAAATGGGGTCCCCATTTGCAATTGGGCGACGTGTGAAAACGTCACAACATGTTCCAATTGAGCCTTGATATTTTTCCAAGTCCCAATATCTTGAATGAGGATCTCGCTCAAAGAACAAGAGTAAAGCCAAAAAACAATTGGAATTGAGTCCCAGAATCTAAATGCAAGTTCCATTTAGTTGGAGCTGTTGGATGTAAAGTTGGATCCTCTAATGCGTGTCTAATGTAATGAGACTCTAACTCTATATAATGGGGGCTTGCCAAGAAGTGTAAACATGTTAAGTTGAGATTGTCTTGAAGTTGTGAGTGTATCCAATTCTAAGTCGATCTTGGGTGTCTTATTGTTGGAGCACCAAGTTTGTAATGTCTTAGCTTTGATCAAGTATGTTGGGTTTTTGAGTGTTGAATGCTAAGTAGTGCTTGAGCATTAGCTTTGTAAATTGCAAATTGTTGCTTAGAGGATTAGAAGGGTTTTACACCAAGCGTGAAGATTTCTCAAAGCAGCTTCACGAGTTGTAGAGATCTAGGATTTTATCCTTGGGATGGCAATGTGAGTGTTTAATAGGCTCGGGCACTTTCGGTTGTAATTGACTTGAGACATTTGTTTTCTTTGATGTCGTTGTATTAGTGGGTTATGTGAATAAAGATAAACTTGTCCCATATTTTGTGTTGGTTGTTTGCATAGTTCTTGAATTTTGTTTGTTAAACATTGTCATGTATGCTAAAACAATAACTTTCTACTAACAAGAAAAATATATGATTTGCAACATCTTTCAAGTAAGAGAAACTATCTAAAATTTGGATGAGAAATTTTTTGCATTTAAACTTTGATTTCGGTTGTAATTGACTTGAGACCTTTGTTGAGTTTTCTTTGATCTCGTTCGGTTGTAATTGACTTGAGACCTTTGTTTTCTTTGATCTCGTTGTATTAGTGGGTTATGTGAATAAAGATAAACTTGTCCCATATTCAAGATAGGGTTTAGAGACTACAGTGTTCTGCACCTTCCTTTCAGAATTGGCCCTACCCTTCACAAGGGTGCAGACACACAAGAATAGGTCTAAGTTGCCATCTGAGCCTGGTGTTTAGATACCTACACAACTCTAATTGGCCACACAACTATATTGGTGAATTTGGCCAAAGGTTTTATTTATACTTGCTAAGCACGTCATTGGTGCAGTCATCTGCTCACCCACCCCTACTATTATTATAATTTTGCCCATTCGTTGAACTTTGACAAGTGACCCAAGATTGTGCACTCTCTGCATAACGTCCTTGACAGCTGTTAGAGTTCATACAAGGGCTAGATAAGTATAACATTCATATTTTTAGTTAAGAATCATAATTTTATTCTATTTCATCTTCTCTTCACATAGGTGAATGGGGTAGTATGGTGTTCAAAGTTTAGAGTCATCACTTAAGGGTTTGAACAATCTTTACCATAGCATCAGGTAATACTTCCCCATTTCAGTTTTCCATTGAATTTGAAACAAGAGTTTGCAGAATTTGCAGTTCTAAACAATGTAGTTTACATTTCGCTTTAGGCTCACTAGCCTGATGGCATTTTCTTTGGATGAATTAGATCTTGGTATGCATAGGGTTAAGTAGGACAATCTATTTCTCTACATGCATTCTATACGTGCTAATATTTGCACTCTACATGCATTCATAAACGTGCTATCTCTGCACTCTTTTGAATATATACGAACTTAGTTCGTTGTCCTACGTAAACCTCTACATACGAGGGTTTAGTTAATGCATTTTCCTTGTTAAGGAAGTTAAGGTACAACCAAGAAGCTCGTTTTTTCTTATAATAAGTTTTTTGTTACCTCTGGTAATAAAACTGCTAATTTCTAGTTCTGAGATTAATTTGTTTTTGATAGACTCATTCATTTTACTGGTCTTGTCTTCATAGAAATGAAAGACTCTCAGTTTACACAAAAGAGTTCCCATTCTAAGTCTTATAATGACTTGACGAATGATTCTTTGGAAAGGATTCTAATTAAAAGGAAGGAAAGAACAAATTTTGCTCAAGTTCCATCTACACAAGAAGTGCTCATGGTTCATTTAAAACTGCTAACTCATATGAGTCAAAGATAATTTCTACAGCTTTGCGAGCTATTAGTTTTCTTAAAATATCAAGAAGTCGACAGACAAACTTAAGAAATGGCACTACACACTTTTCCTTATACAGTACGGTCAGAGACAACTGCTCTGTTTTTTAACTCATTTCATAATGAAACATATTTCATTTTACTTCTAATAAAATTATAACAGATAAAGATTCTTATAATGCCATTGATATCATATTGAGAATATTATTCTATCGAATACCGCTTAGAACTAGAGCATGCTTTTTGAGACCGAAATGTAGAAGAAGAATCATAATAGAGTGATACAGTTTCACATGTCTGTGAATTGTAGCTGAGGCTATGAATTTGAAAGTCTGCAAACACTTAACCAACTCGAGCTTCCTAGCTTTGGCTCCCGGTGTCTATATTTTCCTAAGCAATACTAATAATGCATAGTGAAGTTTGTAACCTCAAAAAGAACAGAATACCGGTTCCTTATAATGCTGGACCTCAAATTAATTATAAAATACACTTAATCAAGAAATAGTTACCGCTAATAAGTGATAAGGGTGCGCCCTAGCTCTAAGGTTGATAAAATATATGTAGTAAGAATTCGAAGGATATATTTCATCATATCATAAGGAACTTTGAGCTTATCGAGCTCTTCAAGTATATTGAAGTTGACAAGAAAAGATTAGATGTTCTTAGTCGAATGCCACAGCTCGAGTTGAATTGGCTCTTAATCTTAAAGAGGCATAGAAATTATGAGATAGTGCGGCTCCATAATTGTATAGGTATAAACTTATTACCAATGTTGTTGATTACTCAATCGACCAAGAGTTGAGTTATTAATTTGATACAAAAGTAGTATATTCTTATCAAGTTTAGATTTAAATTATTTCTATGCTTATTATATCAGTTCTAATATGCTTATATGCAGATGTACACATATACAATTATACATATACTTGCATCTATATTTCATATATATGTAAGTATATTCATATGCATATTACGGAGCCCTTCATCTACTCATATTTGTATTGATGATATAAGATAAGAAATAATAACATTTCAAATTAAATTAAATAATAATAGAAGATAGTATCAAGGTGGTCACGATCCTAACAAGTTAATCTGGACAATTCAAGGTCCTAACACTAGGAAGACGTAAGTTACTGACGCTACCCACTAAGGCATTGTTGCAAGGTGTGTGCCCTTGGTCTTTTTGTGTTGTGCAGCGCAGCGCTCGGGTTTGTGACATGGCTTAACCGCCTCTTGTGGATTCTATAAGGCTAGTGGTTGTATCGGGCATTAACAGGTCGATCTTTTGGTGCAACAGCAACCGCACTTGTAACAAGTGGTATCAGAGCTTGGTCACAGGTTCAAACCCCTCGCTTGCGCGGGGATTGTTGCAAGATGTGTGCCCCTGGTCTCCTTGTGTTGTGCAGTGCAGCGCTCAGGTTTGTGACATGACTTAACCGCCTCCTATGGATTTTATAAGTCTAGTGGTTGTATCGAGCATTAACAGGTCGATCTTTTGGTGCAATGGCAACCACACTTGTAATAGACACTGGGTCAACATCAAAAAACCCCAACAGGGACAACTTATCTCAGAATGGATATGAGTTTTTGCTCCAATGCCAACTCGACCTTTTCTCGCATTTGCAACCCTCTCCCTAGTGATACTCTCCCTCTCCTCTTAGAGGGTGGTGAAGTATCTTGCATCCACTTGGATTCACAAATGTAGTTAGACCAATCATAAACCATTTCAGACACAACATATATCGAAACATTTGTTACACTTTTGATCATTTGAGTCAAATATTCATTCGTTCAAATGTAACTCATTTAAACATGTAACTGATACATCCACACAACTACACATTCATTCACCTCAACATTATTGTGCAAGAAAAGAAAATAGCAATTGTATCATGAGAGGAGTGTAACATATGCATAAGTTGTTTCCATGTTTTAGCTGAGTTCGGAACCCAAATAAGGTGTAGAACATAAGTTCTAAGCCGCTTGTACCTCTTAGGGAGGTGGGCTGAAATTCTTGTAGATAAAAGGGAATACATAGGCAGGGTCATCACAAATGAACCTTTGAGGTTTAGGTCTGGGTCTAGGGCTCGAGTGGTCATATGGAGTTGTCACCATGACAGTTTAGGTCTGTGTCTAGGGCTCGAGTGGTCGTATGGAGTTGTCAACATGACAGTGCTTGGAGAAGTTATGAAGTCAGCTCTTCTAAGCTAGATGGAAGATGCTTGGCTGATTAAATTGTTGGTGGTTGTGAATTGAATTAGAATAAAAATAAAAATTAGTAGTGATCGAGGAGCAGTTTTTACATTTCTATAGATTTAAAAACATTTTGGAGAAGCCCTTGATTCACTAAATAGTCTGCCACAGCATTTTGTTCTTGAAAACAATAAAAAAATCAAAGTCCTTGTCCAAGCTAACACTTCCTCAAAGTATGACCAAAATCATTAATTCAGGCTGAATCTTTTCTTAACTGCACTATCACAATTTCAGAATCTCCTTTCTCAAGCTTCTGAAACTCTGCCATAAACGTTGCTTTAATTTTACTGGTACTTTTTTGGGCAAAGCAAAATTACAAAAGATATGGGGCAGCTAGAAAGACTGCGAAGAAATAAGGTACAATGACTAAACAAACAATAAGATAATAACAGCACAGAAACAAACAGCAAAGCTATAAAAGCTATCCATCGCTGTACAAAACTCAAATATGCTCCAAAGAACCGAGAGTCTTACTGCACATCCCTGGAAATCACCAAAGAAAATCATTACATATCCACTTGTGCTCCGCCAGATCCCAATTAATTGAAGATATTACTTTTACACTAAAAAACTTTACTAACTTTTTAAGAATTTTACATGATAAGGATTCAGAATTTCAAATAATATGGATTCCCAATTTGTGAAGGTTTAATAAACATACTATTATCTGGAATCTCTCACTATTAATTAGTTGTGAGATTTAGAAGGTTTATTACTTTTTGTTGACACGTTAGTATTTAAATATTTGTAATATAGTGGTTTATTGTTTTTTTTTAATTTATTAATTGGTGAAATGGGATAAAAACAACAGAGGAGAATGTAATCTTTAATTATAAGAAAGGAGAACTTAATGGCATTGGTTCCCGATCAAAGAAATCTCTGGATGTTCTATAACAGAGAATTAAAATACTACAACTTGCATGTACTCTAAATCTGCACTATTTCATGGTTTATTAGATGAGATGATTTTAACATCCTTTAGGCCGAAGTGTTTGCAAGAATAATCATCAGAAGAATGTTTACTTGTTTAGAAGATCTACGACTATATAACTTAGAGTAAATTCCCAGTTTTAAAAAAAAAAAAATTGGTTTAAGATTTTATTGACATAATTATGATTCTAAAATATGTGTGCAATTGTGCCAAATATAATGGTAGCTTAGAAGAAAATGTGTTTCATGTTTCTACTTCATTCAAGTTACAGACTTCAATATTACTTTTCCCAAGGCATCTTTGCAGGGATCCATCTGCCAATTTCAGTATAAGTTTCATGTGTGTTGTTTTTAAGTTTTGTAATTGTGATTCAATTTCTGAGATTGGTTTCTTCGTGGAGCGACAGGTTGCAGGGAATTGCCACTTCTGTTTCAAGAATGCCAACTTTTCGGCGTCGATTTCAGAATGTGGTTAAAGTGTTGTATCAAGCAGCAGTTGAGACAAAAAGTGTTAATTTAAATACTGTGAGATCTTTGCCAATCCTTAAAAGCAAGAACAAACTAGGTAGACAGTACGATTCAGTAAATAAAAAGCAGGCAGCGAACCAATATGATGAAAATAATGTATAGTAAATATAGATGGAGAATGCTACGTGTATAGAGATAGCGAACGTTGCTTTTTTATAGTATTGTCTTCCTTTTTGTAAAGATCTTATGTCCATTTTTATGGATTATGCATATGGGTTTCGGCTATCAATATCTTTCTTCTAGATTTAATGGCATCTTCAGTTTATGAATTCGATTCAATTGGACTTTATTTCAATCAAGAAAACATTCAATTGGACTTCATTTCAATCAAGAAACATTTAATCTAAGTGAACTAGAAGTTCCTTTTTGTAAAGATCTTATGTCCATTTTTATGGATTATGCATATGGGTTTCGGCTATCAATATCTTTCTTCTAGATTTGATGGCATCTTCAGTTTATGAATTCGATTCAACTAGACTCTATTTTAATCAAGAAACATTGAATTGGACTTTATTTCAATTAAGAAAACATTCAATTGGACTTCATTTCAATCAAGAAACATTTAATCTAAGTGAACTAGAAGTAGAAAGTCTACAATAGAGCTCAAATGATTTTTCTTTAAAGGTAAAGAGAGTTTTTTTGGGTCAGAAACATTTAATCTAAGTGAACTAGAAGTAGAAAGTCTACAATAGAGCTCAAATGATTTTTCTTTAAAGGTAAAGAGAGTTTTTTTGGGTCAGCACCAACGGAAACACCAATTTGGAAGGGAAGGATAGTTTTTTGGGTGAGAACCAAGGGACGCACCAATTTGATTTATGAGACCTTAATTTTGAAAGCCTTATCAAGAACCAATTAGATTTTATTTTAACCGGAATGGGAAGTCTACAATACAGCCCAAGAAGCCGTTTCTTCGAAAGTAAGATAGTTTTTAGTTCAGCACCGAGGAAGACACTGATTGACACCAATTTGGGTTTATCAGACTTTCATTTTGAAAGTCTAAAGCCTATAGGAGGATCGCTTTCTCAATTATCTTATTTACTGCTCAACAAGCACAGAACCTTCTGTATAGAGTTCATGTGCCTTAAAAATCATGCCTAATTCATGCTAAATTGTTTGGGCTTTTAATGGTGTATTCATAGCCAGAAGCAGTTGTATAACAAGAATTGGATTTGTGATGTCAAGTTGCCATTCACTTGTAAAAGCGAACCTAAAAACCTAATTTCCTTAATGGATTTTTAATTGATTTATTTACATTGGTTATGAGGCACTGTACATATTTTCAAGGATTTATTTTTGCGAGTAGCAGAATTGTCTTTTGAGTAATAATATCTGTGAGGGGAAAATTTTTGGAGAGAAGCAACATTATTTTCACCAATCTAATATTGATGACCTACGATCTAGGGCTTCCATACAATGGCAATAAATTGGTGAAATTTGGCATAGTCAAATCAACATTGGATATGAAGTAAATTACTTTCATATTCTTTTATCAATTTTTGTGAGCATTTACATGTTCTTTAAAAGCATAATTTGTCTTATCATATTATGTCTATGGTGATTATGTTTATTTAATTGATTTTTCTAAGATATATGTAGGGGAAGCATTTTTTTACTCTGTATTTATTGGTGAACTCGAATAATCTTACACCTGTTAGGGTTTGGTTTCTTATTTTCAAATCTGATCATTCTTTATTTTCTATTTTATATATATAAAAAAAGAGAATTAGCATAAATATTTGGTTGTGCTTTGAAAATGATTATTCATTTTTTACTTATGATGATGTTGTGGATTTCTGAGTTCTTATATGATATCTTGTTTAGTGTTTCTTGTTAGGTGTATGAACAAACGTATATATGATCTTGTATCACTTGTTATGTGGGTGTGATTTTATGCTTTATCATGTTATATCATTCCATGATTATTAGTTTGTATCGTTGCATATGGCTATGGCTGAGGGTAATGTTCATTCTTCTAATTATGCTTTAGAGGCATAGCATCATTAACTCTAATTGGGGTATGGTTCTTTCAATGGCTTTGGCTTCTCTCTCTATTATTTTCGCGTTGACATGGTTTATATTCATTGAGGTATTCCTAAAAGAGAGTGATTAGATGACAAAATGCTATAACAAACCCAAACTTTGCTATCTAGAAATCTAGTTTTTCCTTCACTCTATGAATTTATATGATTTGGCACATGATGTATATGATTTGGTTGATCGATTTAAGAGCACATGATGTATATGATTTGGTTGATCGATTTAAGAGCACATAATGTATATCTAAGAACACCACAACAAAATAATCACTTCTGACTCAAATGTATAAAATTGATCTACAAAGATATTTCAAGGCTTTAGAAAAGTTTATTATACCATCTAATGTTAGTCTTGTAAATACTTTGCCATGTAACTCATATCTTAGACTTGAATAAACACCTCGGCTATCTTAGGTGAAAGCAAGGCCCATGATTAGATTGCCACATGAAAAACACACTATATATAGATGAATGTTTTCTTCTTTAAGCTCTCATAAATGGGGTGATCACTAAGGTATATTTCTTAAAAAGAGTGAATAAACAACGATAAAATGAACCATGAGGCGAACCATTAACTCTATAGGATTGTTAAACAACGATAAAATGAACCATGAGGCGAACCATTAACTCTATAGGATTGTCACTAAGTACAAGTACAAATGCGTTGATTTACCTTGAAACCAAGTGTATAATACCTTTATAAGTAGATGTGGCATGCAAGTGGAGACTAGTATGTATTCTCAACACCTATATTTCACATATGGATGCAATAATAACAATAGTGCATATTTCAATATGGATGACCTTCCTAAGGTTTGGAAACACTTTGTAATAGTAGAGTACTAAATTGAAGTAATTTTGACTATTTTGACTACCAAGGTTGATGTGATTTATGTTAAGGTGGTAGGGTTGTGGCTTATTGAAATGAGTTACACGAGTGCCTTCATCTAATAGGGCAATAGAGTCAAATTTATCATCATTGGATATTACTTTGGTAGAAGCACTATCTGACACTTCAAAGGAGGAGGACCATGTATGCCAGTTTCACACATAAGATATGCTCTATATTCAAAGATGAACAAATGATATTGCAAACCAATCATGAGAACATATCTTACACATCCATCTTACACATCCATTAATAGATCCACTCTTTTTACCATTACTTTGAAATGGTAAAAGTATTTATAAGGGGTTTTAAAGTCCTTGTGAAGGTAAACCTAGAATCACTAACACTTAAATACAAAAATGTGATTAAGACAACTTACTAAACCATTAAAATCATACAAAACATTACCATTTAGTAAATATAAAAATGTGATTAAGACAACTTACTAAACCATTAAAATCATACAAAATATAAAAATGTGATTAAGACAACTTACTAAACCATTAAAATCATACAAAATATAAAAATGTGATTAAGACAACTTACTAAACCATTAGAATCATACAAAACAAAATGTATGCTAGTTTCACACATAAATGATATCTCAAATCAATCATGAGAACATCCATTAATAGATCATATTTATAAGGGGTTTTAAAGTCCAAAACATTAATGAGATTTAGTTGAGATTTAGTTGACTGTCTAGTTGATTCATTCTATTTTTTAATGGTATGTTAATGGATTCAAATTTGGGGTAGAAATTCCTCTCATTTTATTGCTAATATCCAAATATGGCCTTAGGAACGTTCCTCTAGTTGATTAGAAAAGCAATCATGTTGCATTCATTCATTCTATTTTTTAATGGTATGTTAATGGATTCAAATTTGGGGTAGAAATTCCTATCATTTTATTCCTAATATCCAAATATGGCCTTAGGAATGTTCCTCTAGTTGATTACAAAAGCAACATGATAGTGGGCATAATCTACATAGTTTGTTCTTCATTCTATTTTTTAATGGTATGTTAATGGATTCAAATTTGGGGTAGAAATTCCTATCATTTTATCTCTAATACAGAGGGATCAAGAAGAACATAAAAAGAGAATAAAAAGATAGTGCATAGGCAAAAAAATTTCCTCTTGCTTCCCTTGAACCATTTAAAGGAAGGAATTGATGTTTGATTCTTATGTTTTAATACCTTTTAGATGTAACAACATTATCAATTTTATCCAAACCTACCTTAAAGTATGTTTTCTTTAAAAAAAGAAAATAGACAACCTAAAAAAAGAATTGGTAACTCAACTTCTTAGTGCCCATTTTGGATGAAACAAAAGCCTAACCTAAGTAAATCCTTTTGAAAACAAAACAACCCGTTTCTTCCTTAAAGACCTCACACAGTAGCTAAAAACAGATCTCTAATTTTCAAAAATATAAACCTAGAGAAATGGTTACACCCATTTCTAGATTTGAATTAAATTGCACATGAATTACCTTGTTTTGATACATGTTAGAATTTTTAATAAAAATACACCTAGAGAAAAATAATAAGATAACATTAATTCAACATTCAACAAATTAAGAGTATTTATATTCAAGATGTTCATGATGTGAAAGTGAAGGAAATAAACTATATATAGGCTTAAGGATCCATAAGTCAAAGTGACTCAAAGGAAATAAATAAATTAAAAATAAAATCAACAATAGTAGAGGTGTGAAGTGAGTTCATCTTATGATCAAGTGAACTCACCTGGACGAGGGAGAACTGGTGCCATCAAGGAGGTGAATGAGGTGTCATGTGCTTCCTTTAAATAAGGATTTGATACAAATTACCTAAGCAAATAAATAATTACCTAAATAAACTTAATATAAGGTGCAAAATAAATAATTACACCATTACTATTCATCTCTTCATTTATAATAATTACACCATTACTATTCATCTCTTCACTTAGTACTACAGTTATAAGGGAGACCACCTTTGGCTCTATGGTAGCATTGCTAACAACTAAGTTTTCCCAAGATCTCTTCATTTAGTACTACAGTTATAAAGGAGACCATTTGTGGCTCTATGGTAGCATTGCTAATAGCAACAACTAAGTTTTCCCAAGATGTGGGAAAAGAAAATGCAGTAAGGTAAAGTTAGCCTTATTTCATCTAAACATAGCCTTATTTCATCTAATGTCTAGATGAATTAAAATCAAATGAAACTTGCTTAATACTCTCATCACTTGTGTAATCTCTAGCCTCACACAAATCATATCGTACATCAAGATACTAATTGCACTAGCATATGGTATGTTATACATGTCATCAAAATCATCCTCATTTGGAACACATATTCAGTATGTATCTATCCTAACGCAAACCATGACATACAACAAAATACTAATTGCACTAGTATATGACATGTTATACATATCCTCAAAATCATCCTTGGAACACATATTTAAAATAATCTTAATGTCAACCTATAAAGGAATAATAATTGTCTTACAATCTTATAGATAAAAATATCTACAAAATAGTATTAACATACTTTGAATGATAATTGTCTTACAATCTTATAGATAAAAATATCTACAAAATAGTATTAACATACTTTGAGGTAACTAAATCTTTTTGTGCTCATGATCCCTCCTAATTTCCATACCCAATATGTATCTCACTAACCATAGATATTTATGTTTTGGTAAAAATTAGGAATTAGGGTTTAAGATAATAAAATCACTAATAAGCCATATTTACCCAAAACATTGAAAGAGGAGTCAACCCAATAGATCTAGCCACAATCCAAATAAGGAAAGGGTTGAAATTCTGATTGGATTCATTGGTTGGGAATGGTAATCCTCATTCTTAGTTGAAAATTGGATGATAGTTGTGAAATTGGGGTAAAAGTATGAATAATTGAAGTCAACTATCAAAAACAGACTGCTACAGTACCTCACGGAGCCACAAATTGAGATATGGGCAAAATAATATACTTAGAACCTATTCCCAGAAGTTTGGCCTGATTTTTCAAGACCAAGTAGTACAGATTCGCTCTGGTAGTTTGAATTTTCCTTTGTCGAAAGCTAAACCTATTCATCATTGTTGACTCTACAAAAATTCCCCAGTACAACTCCTACACTTGTTTCCTACACACAAAAAGAGAGGGTAAGATGTAGGGGATAGGGGTTTCCCTTAGGTCAAACATTGGTTTTGAAATTAATCTTGAAATTGAAATGGAAATTGTTGCAAAATGCTTTCCTTTTGAAGGAAAGGCCAAATATGAAACAAAAGTTCTTGTAATTGAGATATACCTTGATGAAGTTGTGTTTGATCCTCATGCAAGGGTTTTAGGATTTCAGGTAGAATGTCTTCAAAGAAGATTGATCATGGGTGGCATCTCGAATGCACAAACTTGACTTTAATTTAGCTAAAATGCTTGATGAATGACTAATTGCTCGCTCACTTGAATTGAACTAGGATCATAATTTGGTTTGCCTCTTGAAAAAGTTAGTTTTCAAATGAGAGGGGTAGACCTCTTTTTATACTTGACTACCCAAAAATTAGTTGAATTTTTGGAGTAGTTCAACACGAGGTCAAATTTCCCACTCACTTGAAGTGACCATTGTGGGGACCTAAAATGGGTCCTGATTAGGAGGACCAGGGCGCCTAATGCCTTGGTCTTGAGAACCGAGATTCTAGAATGAGGGAGAGACAATGAAGGTGATGAAAATGTGAGGTTGATAGGTGGTGTGAGCAAAATCAGGACAAACATCAGTCATCAAACGATGAAGCACCAAAGTGAGGTCTAGGTGAAGACAAAATTATATGTGGATACAATTTACGATGCTACAATTTTTCTCAAATACACTCAAAATGTCTTTTATAATTCACTAATCAAATCCCTGGAGTTACTTAAAATTAACAAGCCATCCACTTGCAAGACAATTATTAGCATAAGATCATCAATACATCTAATGTAGTTACAAAAAATTTCCTCACATCTTAAAAAACCTAAATTTAACACAAATGAGTCATTTTTTTAAAAACATATTTGTGGTGATTATTTTAAACCATAAGGAAACCATTTCAACTTTTAAACCAAGTGTTCCTTCCCTTTAACCTCAAAACCTTTCTAAGTTGTTACCATATAAATTTCCTCTTTTAAATTCTTGCACAAAAATATTGTTTTAAATTATGTTTGTTTAATCTCAAAATCATAAGAACTAGCTATAGATAAAAGAAATCTAATTGAGGACTTTTTTACCAATAGGAGTTAATATTTTAGTAAAATTAACTCCCTCTCTTTGGGATTAGCCCTTAGCCACTAGTTTTGTCTTGTACCTTTACAATGAATCATTTACTCTAAATTTCTTCATATAAACCCATTCAAAACCAATGTATTTCCTTTCTTAGAACAAACAAACAAGATCCCAAGAAACATATGAGTCTAAGGCCAATATCTCCTCTTGCACGGTTTGTTGTCAAGACTTGCTATCATCTAAAATAATGGCTCCCTTGTAGGAATTAGTTTCATTAGTGTACTTAACAAAGCAAATATACAATATAAATCTAGAAAGCTATACTTTTCAGCTATATGTCATTACCTTGTGGATCTTCTCTAAGGAGTATGAGATTATTCCACAAAAGATTATTCATCTTTTGTGTTGCCTAATCAACTTCTTTAGGTTTATCTTGCTCAAAATTGTCACTTGAACTCTTTTCTTTAGGTTTATCTTGCTCAAAATGAGTCTAAGGCCAATATCTCCTCTTGCACAGTTTGTTGTCAAGACTTGCTATCATCTAAAATAATGGCTCCCTTGTAGGAATTAGTTTCATTAGTATACTTAACAAAGCAAATATACAATATAAATCTAGAAAGCTATACTTTTCAGCTATATGTCATTACCCTAGAAAGCTATACTTTTCAGCTATATGTCATTACCCTGTGGATCTTCTCTAAGGAATATGAGATTATTCCACAAAAGATTATTCCTCTTTTGTGTTGCCTAATAAACTTATTTAGGTTTATCTTGCTCAAAATTGTCACTTGAACTCTTTTCTTTGTTTTCCTCCAATCCATCATTTTGTACTTCCACATGTGCATCTATTGCTTTAGTTTAAAATCTGCTATCTTTTCCCCTTATTTTTTTAGTTGTTTAAGAAAAAAATAGCTCTAAACTCTCTAACCATCACATATCTAAAAATAGACAATTTTCAAGGTTAGAGGATCCCAAAGCTTATAACCCTTAACATTTTCACCATACCCAATGAATATACATTTTTATGCTTTTGGGTTTAGTGTAGACCACTTTTCTTTAAACACGGGAACAAAAGTTTCCCAATGAAAAATCCTTAAATATGAAATAGAAGGTTTCTTACCTATCCACACTTGATAAAATGTCAAATCAAGCGCTTTACAAGTATTATCTATTTATCAAGTAACAAGCAACACTTATATTTTTTTTCCAAAGCATCTATCCAACTATGTACTACTTAACGTACTTCTAGCTCTTCCCATCAAGATTTGTTTCACCTCTTTCTATTGAAATGTGTATAAAGTAGTCCATTGTCATATATCAAAACATTTATCTTACATTCTGATTGTTTTTCAACTAAGGATTTAAATTCTCTAAACTTAGTAAAACAAATTTATTTATGTTACATTAAATAAATCAAGGTGAATCTTAAAAAAATATCAATAGAGGTTTGATTTTTACCAATAGAATCAACATCCACAAGACCAAATATTTTTGTATGAATGATTTCTATTTTTTTTATGCTTTATTGCTTTATAATTTTCTAAAATAAATTATCTATTTTATTTCTCGAACACAAAAACCTCACCAACACTAAAATAATCACCAAAATACAAGAGCTCGTATAGTGCCCTTCCATGGCATACTCTTTTATGATGATCTTGATAGATACTTATGGCTTTGTTTATGCTTCCATTGCTTCTAGTTTGATGTTAGACACTTCATGTTGATAGTTGATATATTATGTTTCTATGTGGATGATGATATACTCAGGACTATGATGATGTTGGGATACATGTTTGGTTATTTATGTGTATTCATTATATGCATGTTGTGGCTTATATTTATTTATGATGATGTTGTGCCATGTGCTAACCTTACTTCATGTTTATATTAGATATGATGATGTTATTGATGATGCTATGTCTTTGCTATGATTGCAATGGACATAAAAGGGACGATGTCACACCACTCATTTATGAGTAGGGTTTGATGTCACGATTCTCTTTCACTTGTTTGTTTACTTTATGTTTAGATATATGTTGTGTATAGACGTTTGGTGTTATGCAGGGCATCGACTCCACTTGGTTTCACAGGTCTAAGTGTGCCTCTAATCACAATGGTAGTTGATCAGAGGTGACATAAGGTCTTATCACACTCTAAGCTTAGTTAATGTTTTGTCAGTTCTAGTGTTTTTGGCTAGAGTCACCTTGTTAGGTGTTATGTGGTATTTTATTTAATCTTTATGTTGGGTAGAATTTATAGAGTTGTGGTGACTAATTAATTAATTATTAAATGTAGCTTTTTTGTGTAATTAATAAAAAATGTTATTTATAGATATATAAATATATATTTATATAATGCGAGCTTATAATAAAATTTTAATGATTATTTTATGGAATCATATTCATTGAGCATTTATGTTTATTTAGGAATTTAGTTATTTATTTTTATTTTATTGGTTGTTTGGAGTTAAATTTAGTAATCATTATTTATTTTCCTTTTCTTTCAAATGATGAGGTGGAGTGATTTTTGTGTTTGCATGGAAAGTTGCTAATTGAGTTCTCATGCAAGAGGAAAAAGATATTTTTAGGATTTTGCATGTATTTTTCTTGTGATTTGGGAGGATTTTTTAGAAGGGTATTTTATTGTTTAATTGCTGGAAAATAAGAATACTATAGAAATTTGGAGAGTTTTGAGAATTTTAGGTTTTCATAAAAAAGAGTTTTGATCTTGGATATTGAAGGAGTTTTGTGTGTATGCTTGGGGTGAATGTGAATTGTTTCTCAAAACTTTAATTGTTGTTGTACATGCTTTGAAGGAGCTTGAGTAGGTTGTGGATAAATTGACATTTCCAGATTGATTGTGTGCATCATCTTTCTTTCAATTTTGTTGTCCAATCATCTTAGTTCTAGGTTGGTGGTTTTTGTATTCTTATTTTATTTATGCATCTTTGTATTCAAAAGGGAAAAGATTGCTTGATGTGTATTTAAATGTTGTCTTAATTATTCTGGAAATTGTGTTTCTCTTCTTTTATATCTGTTAATTGGATGTAAGATTTTGGTTTCATTTCCTTTGGAGGTTGTATTCATGATTGAAATCTTGTGGGTTGTGTTTCTCATCTTATGTTTGTCAAATTATGATTTTGGGTGGAAAACATCCTTTTATGTATTTGGTTTAGGTTAGTTTCTATGTCTAGTGTTTTTTTGGAGTTAGTCAATAAATTATATTTCGTGCCTGAGTCGTAAATTGGACTCTGTTTTATATGCGCTAAAATGGTCACCATATGCACCAGTCTGTTTGCTTTATGTGCTAGTCTGTGTAGTGTATGCGCCATTTTGTGTCATGTTAATATATGCGCTATTTTATGCAGTGTATGTGTCATTATGTGTCATGTATGTGCCATTTTGTGTAATAAATGTGTTGTTTTGGTTTGTAAATGCATAAGAAGAATTTGCAAATGTGCCATAAGAAGTTTCAAATACGCTAGAAGAAATAACAAAGGCATTGTTTCTTAGTTTTTCCCTTTCTAGTTGATTTTGGAAGTCCATGTCAGGTTGAGTCAACCTAGAGGTTTATTTTGGGAGTTTAAAATTTTTTGTGATGGTTTTTTCTAGAGTTGATTAATTGAATTTTTTGAGGGATTTTATGTATGCATGCATATTGAGTTATCAATCTTGCATTTTGATGTTGCATGAGACCTATATGGTTGTATAAATGTGAAGGGATTAGATTTTATGTTGCGGTTCGAATTCTAATTTAGAACCGAACGATTATATGCATTATGTGGTTCATGAGATTCCTTTATGTTTATACCCTAGGTTCTAGGAACATGATAGGGGGAGTGACCTCCAAGTGGGTGTTGAGGCCCCTAAGTGGCTACTAGGAGATCTCATTGGAAGTTATTTTAATCAAGTAATAATCCTAATGAATTTATTTAGGGGTTGGGTAGTTTTCACATTAACAACATAATTATGATGCCCCACTCATGGCCTAGAGTGCTAGCTCAGGCTCATGATGAGATTGGGAAGGCCTCGTTGGATTGATTGTACTCCCTTGTCTTTGTGAAAGGTTGAGTTAGTTCCGCATGGGTATCACTTGGGCATCGGGGTCTAGTGAGAGACTACCAAGATAACCCTTATTGGTGGCATGTGATGGAACTCTTCCCTATGTGTGTCCTACTACCTTAGTCTCTATGTTATGTGGAAGCCTCTGGTAAGTCTATGTTTTGTAATTAAACCTATGTATTATGTGGTTAGTTTTCATTTTGTTGCTATGCTACCTTTGTTTTATGTTCCCTTGAATGTTAGGCATCAACCTAGGTTTAGAGTGTGTGGGGGGCCTTATGTCACTCTCCAGAGCACGGGTGGTGGACCTTTTTGGTTCCACATGATCGGGTGGTTTGATGCCTTCTTCCATTGGGATTTCTCGTGGATTTTTGTGTGTGTGATTGTAGACTCTACTTGTCTTCAGTTCTTTCGGTATGGATTCATGGAGCATATGTGATCTATTTTAGAAGTTCATGAGATATCATCGTAATATGTAACTTGGATAGTATTCGTGTAGTTAGTATATCATGATCTCCTATTTGAAGCAGATAATGTATATTTGTAATGATTACCTTGTATGAGATGCAATATGTAATGTAATGATGACTGATGTAATTCCTTCTATATAGCAAGGTATCAATTATATTTTAAGGATGTATGAATAATCTTGTATATTAGGATCATTAACTTAGGAACATTTGATAACTGGATATTAAAATGGACTTAATGTTTTAGAAGTGTTAGATATGATATAATTCATGATTAAGTATTCAATGGGTTAAATGGTTACTTTCCTATGTTTTATGTGATGAAATAAACATTAGTTTAAGTAGGGGAAAAACAAGTAACATTGCTAATTAATGTTGCAATATCTTTACTATGGTTGTATCTAATAAATGTCATTGAGTTACCTAAGCGTGACATTGATTTTCAAATAGACCTAGTTCCCAGAGCAGAGCTGATCTATAGAGCGCCTTATTGGATGACCACTCAAGAGTTGGGTGAGCTTTGGTTGCAGCTGGAGGAATTTCTAGCTAAGGGGTTTATTCATCCTAGTGTTTCTTCATGGGGAGCAACAGTCTTATTTGTTAAGGATGTATCCCTTCACTTATGCATAGACTACTGATGGTTGAATAAGGTGATGGTGAAGAACCATTATCCTTTGTCGAGGATCTATGATCTTTTTTATCAGATTAAGGATGCTAAGGTCCTTTGTAAGATAGACCTTAAGTCAGGGTAGCATCAGCTTTGGATTCATGAGGCGAACATTCATCAGACAACTTTCCACACTCGCTATGGGCATTATGAGTTTACAATGGTTCCATTTGGGCTTTACCAATGCGCCCTCAGTTTTCATGAGTCTAATGAATGGTGTTTTCGGGACCTACCTTGATAGATGTGTCCTTGTGTTCCTAGATGGCATATTGATTTACTCAAGAACCATGGAGGAGCATGAGGAGAATTTGAGACAAGTGTTGGATTGTCTTCTAGATAATCAATTATATGCCAATTTGGCTAAGTGCAAGTTCTTCTAAACGAAGGTGAAGTATTTGGGTCATTTTATTTTCAAAGAGGGTATCGTTGTGGATCCCTCTAAGATTCAGGTGATCATAGATTGGCCAACACCTACGAATGTGGCAAAGTTTCATAGTTTTATGGGACTTGCAGGATACTACTGTCAATTTGTCCAGGGGTTTTTGAGGATATCTCATCCCATTATTTCTCTTCAGAGGATAGGAAAGAATTTTGTATGGACGGAGCAGTGTGAGGCGTCTTTATGGATCCTTAAGGAGCGTCTGACTAGTGCACCCATCTTAGTGGTGTTGGACCTAGCAAGAGACTTTATTGTGTGCACTGATGCTTCTTTAGAGGTTTTGGGAGAAATTCTTATGCAGGATGGATGCGTGATTGCCTACGAGTCTCACAAAATCAAAGATCACGAGCTAAATTATCCCATTCATGATTTGGAGTTAGCGACAATTTTTCATGCTTTGGTGCAATGGAGACATTTTCTTCTCATGCATCGGTTTGAGTTGCATAGTGACCATCATAGTTTGCAGTACATCTTTATGCAACCAAACCTTGAATGTCAAATAATGATGATGGATGGAGTTCCTATGTGAGTATGACTTTGAGGTGAAGTACATTTAGGGAAATGAGAATGTCATGGTGGATCCATTGAGTCGCAAGAGACATAAGTTGTCAACGATGACTCTCAGCATGGATTTGAGGAGTTGGTTACTTAGAGTGCTTCCTTTGGATGCTTGGTACCAAGAGGTGAGAGCAAAGATTGACTTTGGGATAGTTATGGAGGGGAGATATGCAGGTTATTGTATGAGTCAAATGGTCTTCTTTGCCATTTAGGCTGTATTTATGTTTTGCCATTAGAGGGGATTCACACTTTGATTTTGATAGAAGCACATTGTGCACCTTACTCGGCACATCCAGGTGTCAAGAAGATGCACACATATATTCAACAATTTTACCATGGTCTAGTATGAGATGTGATATAGAATATTTTGTGTTGATATTTGGAATGCCAGAGAGTGAAGGTAGAGCATCAACATCCCATCGAGTTGTTGTAGTCGAACCTGGTTTTGGAGTGGAAATGGGATATCATTTTGATGGATTTCATTGTTGGTTTTCCAATTTCTTACCGTCGACATGATGCTATCATGGTCACCATTGATAGGTTGACCAAGGTGACACACTTTTCACCGATTTGATCTTCCTCTATAGCAGTGATAGTGGCTTGATTTTTCATGGAGGACATCGTGAGGTTGTGCAGGATTACTCACTAAATAATATCAGACTAAGATCCTATATTCACTTCGGCATTATGGACTTCTCTTCAGCATGCCTTAAGATCTTAGTTGAACTTTAGTTCAACATATCATTCAAAGACAAATGAGCAGACATAGAGGGTTAATCAAGTTCTTGAGGACATGCTTCAGATGTATGTCATGGATCAATAATCATAGTGGGAGGATTACATGTATCTGGTAGAGTTCGATTACAATAATGGGTACCATAGTTCTATTGGTATGCTTCCTTTTTAGGTTTTGTATGTTCGACCTTGTCGTATGCCTCTAAGTTGGGATCGTTTAGAGGATAAAGTTCTTTCGGGGCCAAAGATGCTTCAAAAGATGGAGCAGTAGGTGACTCATATTTGGGAGCATTTGGTGGCAACACAAGATAGGTAGAAGAAATATGTGGATGCTCACCATGTGGATCAACAATTCTCCATAGGAGATAAGGTGTTTTAGAGAGTTCACCCATGAAAGAGTCTCATCTGTTATAGAAAAGGCTCTAAGATGGAACCTTGTTTTGTGGGTTCGTTCAAGATTTTGGAGAGGATCGATCGTGTAGCTTATCGTCGTGCCTTGTCATCCAACTTGTCTCTCATCCATGATGTGTTCCATGTTTCAATTTTGAGACCCTATTTCCTTGATGTGACCCATGTTTTGGATTGGAATGCCTTGTAGGTAGAGGATGGGCAAATTTCTTTGGAGACCATGTGCATTCTGTAGCATCGGGGGCTGACCCTCAAGGGTCATGACATAGAGAAGGTAAGGGTTCAATGGGACTCTAATGATGAGTCTTCAACGACATGAGAGGATGCAACATAGATGAGAGAGCTCTTTCTCTATTCGTTCTCAGGTTTCCAGAAGTAAGCCTAGACTATGGGGAGGATGTAGTGCCCTTCCATAACACACTCTTTTATGATGATCTTGATAGATACTTATGGCTTTGTTTATGTTTCCAATGCTTATAGTTTGATGTTAGACACTTCATGTTGACAATTGATATTTTATGTTTCTATGTGGATGATGATATACTTAGGACTATGATGATGTTGGGATGCATGTTTGGTTATTTATGTGTATTCATTATATGCATGTTGTGGTTTATATTTATTTATGATGATGGTGTGTCATGTGCCATCCTTACTTCATGTTTATATTAGATATGATGATGCTATGTCTTTGCTATGATTGCATTATTATTGTGGATGTGAAAGGGATGATGTCACACCACTCATTTATGAAAAGGGTGTGATGTCGCAATTCTCTTTCACTTGTTTGTTTACTTTATGTTTATATATGTGTCACACACATATACATATATGTATACATATATACGTATACATAGATGTATACATGTATACATATATGTATGTATGTATATATACATATACATATATATATATATATATATATATATATATATATACATATATATTGTAGACACCTAAAATTGTCATGTCTAATTAAATAAATATCTTTATTTATTTAATCATTTTAGCCTAATTCTTCTATTAATTAAATAAATTTTTATTTATTTATTAATTCATTTATCCTCTTCTAGCCTTATTTCTCATTTAAATAAATATTGTTATTTATTTAAATTATCATTTTCTAAATTAAATAAATATCTTATTTATTTAATTGATCCCACTTCTCCTATTAATTAAATAAATCTTTATTTATTTAATTAATTCATTAGCCTTTTCTACCTATGACACATGTCATTCATCTCTTAATTCATACACTACCTACCCTCTCATTATTATATTATTTCCTTTACCTACCCTCTAATCATAGCCGACCATTTATCTTTTACACCTCTCAATCTTATCCCTCCATTTCTTATAGTGTCTTCTATATAAGGAGATGCTTCCTTCATTATCAACCCTACACATTCTAGGCATTCAACCCCTGGACATATACATTCTAATCAAGCATCCTAGCATTCAAATTTTCATATGCAATCCTACTTGCAACCACATTTTCGTTCTTTGTTGAGCTCTTGTGCACACATAAAATCTGAGAGCAAATATATCAAGCAAGATCAATGGAGATAGGAAGAATGGAGATCCAAACCCCATTGGACATGTGATGGTATAATCTTTGTGATTTCATTTGATTTGCATTGTCTTAGGTAATCTTCATATATTATGGTGGATCTTTGTTGTTGTTAGGCTAGGGTTTTGTGGTTGAATTCATTTAGTCTTTCAATATTGTTGTTATCCATTTTCACCGTATACATTTTGGCACGTCCAATGGGACTCTTGTCCCTTTTGCATTTAACATCTTTTGTTGTAGATTTTATGTTTTTGAAGTTGCAGATCTGACATTTCCGACAACATTTTGATATTTTCACGTCTGCGTACTTTCGGATTGTGTTTTTTAATTTTTTACCGCGTCTGTGACATCTGGAATCGCGTCTGTATTTTTTTTTGTGTGCAGATTCTAGGAAGCGCATCTGTGTTCCCTAGTCGCATCTATGAAGTCTTCAGACACGTCTATATATAGGAACCACATCTATGGTTAGGAACCACGTCTGTGTCAAATCTAACCACGTCTGTGAATTTATATAGCCTTGGTGTTTCTGATAATCGCGTCTGTGTGTAGTTATTGCATTTTGGTTTCTTTGATTTGGTTTTTCGTCATTCGGATTTCAGATCTGGTTTAGTTTGAACTAACATCTTCAGATCTAGATAACGAAATTGGTGCAGCTTGTCTTGAAAGCAAAATCGTTTTGTTGAAGGCCCCTATTTTCACAAAGTCTTTTGGATCTAAAATTTACCTAACTTGTGTGCTTACAGGAAGGGGTGATCATTTGAAACAATCCAAACTACTAGTAGATCTTTGTTGTAGGACCTTAGCAAGGGTTTTTGATCTTTATTGTGTGCCTTATTTTCATAGATTAGCAAACACTTCAATTGGTGCACTAAAATTGAACCAGTGTCCTTTGTGTCTTGGGCAATAGGCTCTTTTTGTTTCATCTTTAGAGGGCCTGTCTCCCCGTGTAGTCATTAGGATTACTAGTGAGGAGAGAACGACCCAAGTGGTAGCGAGGAAAACCCACCTCTTCCAAACCACTATAAACAACTGTATTCATGGTGAAAACTATGGATAACGTGTGTTGATTAGTTCATACCAACACTATGTCTTCCCATAAACCCATTTGATCAAATTTATTTGATCATTTGTAGGGTGTAACCCCTACCGGCTGAGAGCCTTATGTATTTACAAAGCTGAAAGTGTCGCATGTATGGCCACACGAGAGAATACCTTTACTAGCACCTCTTTGTTTTAGAAGCCAAAATCCTTCTAGTTATTGGGGCAGGAGGTCGAACCTCTGGAGCGGCCCACACACATATGGTTCTTAGTAGAGATACAAAGTTCACCACGAGGAGTTTTTGTTGGGACTGATGCTTGGTTACCCCGAGAAGTGAGTGCCAAGGGTGGAGCCAGTGAGGTCAAGCATCTAAGTATCCGCTCTAAATAGCGTAGCCTCATGTGGGAATCAACAACTATTGTCCTGGCCAGCCATAAGAATTGTGCTTGACTTATTTTAAACAATCAAACATTCAAGACCAAACATCAAAACATTGTGTCTTTTGTGTCTTCAAGTGTATGTAAAACAATTTTATTTCAAACAACACACTTTATTTTGAGTCATTTTGAGTATAAACACCTGCAAAAATTGAGTCTTCATCAACACTGTGTCCTCTTGTCACAAAAAATAGTCAAACATTCAGATTTGGTCACAACAAAACAACTTCACAGATTGGAAAAATCGCACTCAGTTTGCAGAAACGCGTCTGTGTCTGACAAAACCACGTTTGTGTCATATAACCACGTCTGTGAAGGGCAGAAATGCTTCTATGTCTTTTGAACAACATTACACTTACAACATCTCAGAAACGTGTCTGTGTCTGACAAAACCACGTTTGTGTCATTTAAGCACGTCTATGTCATTTAAGCGTGTCTGTGTCATTTAAGCATGCCTATGAAGTATACAAGCAAGTCTGTGTTCAAAATTGAAATATTTTTTTACAATCTAGTAGACAAGAACAATTAGTTTTAGACTTATTGAGCTTCCTAGGTTATCTCTCAGGTTTTCATCTAGCATTCAACCTGTCTTTGGGTCTCACAAAGTCCATCATTGCTTTACATCTTACATTACATTCACATTTGTCTAAACTTGAGTCAAAAGGTCACTTGCTTGTCCTCATCTTTCTTTGTCAACACACTACATACAACAACATTTTGCTAAGTGGTCCCTCGTCAAGGTCTATCACCTTTGGGTCTCATTTGGTCTTACTTAGAGTCAAGGTCAACTTACCTCATCAAGAGAAACTATCACATCTTTGGAAGTCACACCTACTCTACTACATACATACTTGGTCTTACACTTTGGACGTTGCAAGTAAACCTCAGATTCATTTACATTCCATCCAACTCTTGGTCTTCCATACTCTTACCATTTTCATCTAGTCTCAAACATCTTGGTCAATACCTAGTTCGTGGTTGAAACCCGTTCAAAAAAATCTAGAAGAGAAGCTAAAGAGGCTCAAGAGTCCGCAAACATGAGTTCTTATGAGTATGACAATGATATCTTTTTCAATTCTAATCATACTACATTACCTGACATGGATGCTTATAGAAACATTCCAAATATTAAGCACATGGACACTACAAACAATAATGATACACACAATGACAATATGCACAACATTTCCATACATTCAACCGAAGTGGAAGACACCATTATGGATCCCCATTTCAATCGATTGGTTGAGGAAATAATGAGGAGAGATAGACAATACTTCTTACAAGTGATGGCACAAAGTGGAGCCAAGATTCCTCATGATTTTGACATGTCTCAAATAATGGAAAATCGACCTTTGCAACAACCTCACCTCAACATGGATCAAAGGAGGCCTAATAGTGGAGGCAATAGAGGACCACATATGGTGCCTGAATCACCATCATCTTTGTTTCAAAAACCAGAGGTCCCTTACACACATGGTCAAGCATATTATACTCATCTTCGCAGACCATCATGGAAGTCTTATGCAGAAAAATATACTCAATCACATGCCAATGATAAGGACCAACCACCAAAGCAATTGGATATCCAAAGACATGTTCAAAATTTAGACACAAGGAAACCCCACGTCAAATTTGGGGGCAACACACTAGAACAAACTCATGACATTCCTATAGAGTATGGTATACAAGGACAAAGCAGATATTCCACTCCCCATCATGAATCTATACCAAGTGGTCCATTATCCAATATCATTATAGACCTCCTCCATATGAACATGTGTATGATCAATATCATCCATATATGCAAAATTCTCTTCCCCCACTCGGTGCTTCAAGCATGGGGTATGGTCCAAGAAGTCCGTCTCCACCTAAGAATAATTTGGAACAACAAATTAAGGACTTACAAAAGAAAATGGAGGACATAAATACACCGAAGCCAACTTACACAATGAGAGACATATGTCCCTATCCATTTGACAAAAGCATTCCAATGCCTCTATTTCCTACACACTTTGTGACACCTAAGTTTGATAAGTATAGAGGAAAAGGGGATCCTAAGGCACACATAAGATAGTTTTTCACAACCTTCATTGAGGTAGTAGCAGAAGAGACATATTTGATGAGATTATTCCCACAGAGCTTAGGTGATCAAGCTATGGAATGGTTTTCCCAACTCCCACCTGGAATTAAATCATGGGGTGACTTAGTAGAGGCATTTATCCAACATTTCTCATACAACATAGAGATAGACATATCAGTCACTACTTTGTGCAACACCAAACAAAAGGATGGAGAGTCTTTTTCATCATTTTTACAAAGATGGAGAAATCTAGCCAGTAGATGCTCTTGTGAAATTCCACAAAAACAAATGGTAGAGATGTTCACCCAAAATGTTAACAAAGACATTGGTTATGATCTAAGAAAAGATTGCTTGTCCACTTTCAAGGATGTCATTGAAAAAGGCTTAGCGACAGAGAAGGTCCTAATTGAGCAAGGAGTCATTAAAATATTAAAGGAAAACAAAGATGACTTTAAAGGAAAAGACAAGCCAAGATTTGGGAATAAAAACAAGAACACAGTCAATGATGGTGTTGTGGATGCCAATACAGTACGACCCAAAATCATTTTTTTCTAGATCAAGCTCTACAAACAATCAAGTGAATACTCAAACAACTTCCAAGTCATGAAGGAAGTACACTCCATTGGGAGAACCACTTGAGTCCTTTTTCAAAAAGCTAGTGGCAAACAAAATAATAACAATTCCATATTTTCCTCCATATGAGCCAAAGGTTAAACCAAATTGGTGGAATGATGATGAGTATTGTGAATTCCATAAAAGCAAGGGTCATGAGACAGGAAATTGTCATCGATTGAAGAACATCATCCAAGATCTTATCGATAGAGGTGACATTGAGATTGAAGGACACTCATCCAATCAAGAACATGAGATGTTTAAGGAACCATTCCCAAAGCATGACAAGGGAAAAGCTAAAGCCACAGATAACCAAACCAACTATACCAGAGCATCTTATAACTTTGATTCAACTATCAATCACATTTTGATGGATAATTATGTCTCTACCATTATCATCAAGGACAAAATGCCTGAGAATTCTACCCAAAGACCCAAGATTGTCCTAAAAGGCATTGGATCCTCTTCCGAACCTACCTCTGAATGTAATGTTACAACTCATTGAGGTAAATTCACTTTGCAAGGTGCTCTAGCTAAAAACACCGCTTCCTCATCAACTAAGCCTGAGTATGACCTTGTAGAACAGTTAGGGAAGACAGCCGCCCTCATCTCCATCCTTGAGCTCTTACACATATCCCCCACACATAAAGCCATTCTTGACAAAATCTTGAGAGACACTGTCGTCCCCACTGATCTGAATGTGGACCAGTTTCAAGCCATGGTGGGATACCTTTCCATTCCACACTTCCTTACATTTAAAAAAGTTGATGACGCCTCCGTGAGCCAGCCATATAATGCACCGTTACACATTGAAGCCTTCATACACAAACATTGAATAAAAATAGTCCTGATAGATGGAGGAGTGGGTCCAAACATTTGTACGTTGAGCACTATTAAACAATTGGGATATTCAGATAAAGTTGTGAATTCTACAAACAAAATTACCATCAAGGCATATGATGAGGAAGAGCGTTCATCCAAAGGCACAGTCACCTTGCCTCTCAGAGTTGGGCCGGTTACAAAGGATGTGGTTTGTCAAGTCCTAGACCTGGATCTCACATACAATATATTACTAGGACATCGTTGGATTCATGAAATGAGGGCAGTCCCATCTCCATATCACCAATGCATTAAATTTCCTCACAATGGAGTTGAAATAACAGTTAATGGTGATCATAATCCATTCATATATTGCAATAACTTGAGACCAAAAACTGAGATGATCATTCCAAGTAATAGGGAAGTTGTCCCTTCTTCTGCATACATTGATCCCGAATCATTAAAACCTTCGACGTCAAAACAAGGTGAGCTTAAAGGGAAATATCAAGACAAGGGCATGGGTGAATACACTTTGAATCAAACCATGTGTTTACAACAAGTTATGAGTTCACGAAAAGAATATGGAAGACCACATCCTAATAAGCAGGTATCTATCATTATACTCAAATGGGACCCTACTATCTTTCAAAGATGAGGTGAACTGGAAGAAGAAGACTTATACAAAATGCTTTACAAAGACCCTAAAAATGATACACAAGATCACATCAGCCTACCATGTGAAAAGTATGGCAAAGTGTTCAAGATCCTGCAAAAAATTGGGTATGATGGCAAAAGTCCTCTTGGCTTAAGAAAGGAAGGCATCATTGAACCTTTACAACATGAATTGACATTAAAAAAGGAACGCTCGAAAGGACTTGGTTTCATTTCTTCCAAGGAAAACATTCGAAAGATAGGAGAAGCATTACAAATCAAAGCTGCCAAAATTAAACAAGAGAATCACTATTCCACAGACTCCAATGAATGGGAATGGGATTCAGACAAATCCTCCAGTGACTATGAACTCACTGAGACATTCAGAGAACCAGGTGAACCCACAGAAGAAGAGGAATTTAATAAAAAATTCAAAGTAGGTCAAGAAACAACCCCTAAGGATCCCACACAGTCCTTACCTCTAGGTTCTAGGTCGAAATCACATAGAATGAGGACACCTATCTCGGAATGCGCTATGAGTGATGACAATTTGGATTCGTTCACGATTGAGACAGATGAGGAGAGTGCCAATGATTACCTCGATAACTACCTCGACATACCTGAATATAACTACATTTTCACTCTTAGCCCCATTAACTTCGAAGACATCAAAGGTCCTCCCCTTGTTCACCACCAACTTATTGACTGGGACCATGAAGGACCTGCACAGTTTGACACATTCCAAAATGATGAAGCTTTTATTGATTATCTAGGCATACGAGATGATCTTCCCCTTGGGGACCATAAAGCAAGATACACTATAGAACTCAACAGCGTGGCGTATTTTGGTGAGGGTGTCGGGCCTTCCAATTGTAAAAACATAAAAATAAAAACAAATCAAGGGTCTTATGGTGAAAAACACGTTGTGGCGTTGTCTAACCCCAAAAAAGTAGAAAGAAAGGACGCATATGAGGGCAAAAACCTCTCTGAGGCACCCGAAGATGGAAGGCTCGACATTCTCCCGACATCATATGAAGAAAAATCATCTATGTTGGTAGAGGAGACTATCAAAACAAACATTGGTACAGAAGAAAGTCCACACAACATATTCTTGGCTCAATCCCTAACAGAGATAGAAAGATCAAAGTTCATGCATTTCTTCACAGAGCAACAAATCAATTTTGCCTGGTCATATGTTGATATGCCTAGATTGGATCCGGATTTGGTAATGCATCATTTGACAGTTAAACCGGGGGCAAAACCAGTGAAATAAAAATTAAGAAAGATGCATCCACAAGTGGCATTATTAGTCAAAGCAGAGCTTGAGAAATTACTGGATGTCAGATTCATACATCCAATTGATTATCCTGAATGGACTCCAACTTAGTGCCTGTCAATAAACCAGATCGTAGCATCAGAATTTGTACAGACTTCAAAGACATCAACAAAGCTTGTCCTAAGGATGACTTTCCATTACCAAATATTGACTTGATCGTAGATCTCACAACAGGTCATGCGATGTTATCTTGGATGGATGGATTCTCTGGTTATAATCAAATAAAAATCACATCCGAGGATCAGCACAAAACAACATTCACTTGTCCCTGGGGAACTTTTTGTTGGAATGTCATGCCCTTTGGGCTAAAGAATGTAGGCACTACATATCAAAGAGCCATGACTACTATCTTTCATGATCTCATGCACGTTACTGTGGAAGATTATGTTGATGACCTCTTGGAAAAATCAATAGACAGAGATACACATTTGGACATACTTTCAGTCATTTTTGATCGATTGGAAAAATATAAAGTAAGATTAAACCCCAAGAAATGTGTCTTTGGAGTAACTTCCGAGAAGCTCCTGGGATTCATTGTCTCAAAAAGAGGAATCGAAGCCGATCTCGTAAAAGTCAAGACAATCCTAGAGATGCAACCACCACAAAATATCAGTCAACTTCGATCTTTGCAAGGGAGACTCCAGTCCATACGAAGATTCATAGCACAAATTGCAGATAAATGTAATCCTTTTCAGCACTTGCTACATAAAAACATCAAATTCAAATGGGATGATAACTGTCAACAGGATTTTCAGATACTCAAATATTATCTTCTCAATCCGCTAGTTTGGATGCCACTAGCTCTAGATCAACCTCTATTACTATACATATTAGCTACTTCAACAACACTAGGGGCACTCTTAACACAACAAGTTGCCAAGGGCAAGGAAAAGGCAATCTACTACATCAGTCGCACATTGGTGGGATATGAGCTAAATTACACACCAATTGAGCATGCATGTATCGTTGTGGTCTTTGCTTCACAAAAATTACGACATTACATGCTAACTCATAAAACTAAGTTGGTTGCAAGGATCGATCCATTGAAATATCTTCTCAATAAAGCAACGCTTACTGGGCGACTAGCCAAATGGGTGATGCTCTTGAGTGAATTCGACATTGAGTATGTGGACATAAAAGCAATAAAAGGACAAGCTATCATAGATAAGTTAGCAGATGCTCCCATGATAGATGATGTTCCTCTAACTTCAAAATTTCCAGATGAATCCATCTTGACAATATCACACACAAATCCTTGGCAGCTATACTTTGACAGCTCATACACATAGCATGGGGCAAGAGCTGGCATCCTCTTCATAACTCCTCAAGGGGATTCTATACCAAAATCATATTGATTATTATTTCCTTGCACTAATAACATAGCAGAATATGAGGCACTAACAACTGGATTACAGATTGCAGTTCAGTGGAAGATCTAGGAACTTCATGTTTTTGGGGACTCTCAACTTGTAATTCATCAAGCAACTGATGACTACCAAACAAAGGATGAGAAATTAATGCCTTACAAAAGAATGGTGGATGACCTGAAACAACATTTCATGAAGTTATACTTTGAGTAGATACCAAGAGAGTAGAATCGAGCCGCGGATGCCATGGCTACAATTGCTTCACTAATCGATCTACCACAAAATGAGACCTGCTATGAGTTCTTGGTGGATAACCTTTTGGTTCCCTCGTATGAGATCACTCCTACTGAGATGATATATGTCGTCAGTCCTAAGTCCTAGTTATATGGTTCCATTTTCACATACCTTCGTGACAATACCCTTCCTCCTGACCTATCCAATAACCAACGTCGCACTTTCATTCGCCAATCTTCTCGATACGTCATTTTAGCCAATATCCTATACCGTCGAGGTCTAGATGGCACTCTTCTCAGATGTTTAGAAGGGGACGAAGCTCAGATTGTGTTACGTGAAGTTCATGAAGGAATATGTGGTCCACATTCTAGTGGTCCCACCTTAGCCAAGAAACTCATTCGGACTGGATATTATTGGCCCAATATGGAAAAAGACTCATATCAATTTGTCAAGAAATGTAAGCAGTGTCAAATTTATGGAGATCTCATTCATGCGTCAGTGCAAGAACTTCAACCAATTGCAACTCCTTGGCCCTTTTGTCAATGGGGACTTGATCTCATAGGCAAGATTCACCCTCCTTCCTCTAATGGTCATAAATTCATCATCACTACCACAGAGTATTTCACAAAATGGATTGAAGCAATGCCTCTTACACAAGTCACTGGAAAATAAATTTCTACATTCATTCTCAACTATATCATTTGTCGATACAGTATTCCTGTTTCCATCATCACTGATAACGGGCGTCCCTTCAAAAATCAGGATGTTCGTGAACTCTGTGATCGCTTCCATATTACCCATCATTTTTCCACACCTTATTACCCCCAAGGTAACGGTCAAGCTGAGACGTCTAATAAAACAATCCTTAAAATCCTAAAAAAGACAATCGATGACGTTGGCCACAATTGGCATATCCAACTTAATCCCACACTTTGGGCTTACCGTACAAGCGTCCGCACACATACAGGAGCTACCCCTTATTCACTTGTCTACGGCATTGAAGCTATCTTGCCTATTGAGGTCGAGTTACCCTCTTTATGAGTTTCTTTGCAAAACATTATCAGTGATGAAGACTTCAGGGTCTCTCGCTTACAAGAACTTGAACTATTGGATGAGCGAAGGCAAACTGCTTTTAATCATCTCAAGGCCTATCAACAACGAATGAGTCACAGTTACAATCATAAAGTCAAGCCTTGCACATTTGAGGCTGGTGATTTAGTTCTCAGAGAAAATCCTAAAAATCAGCAAGACAGAGAGAAGAAGGGAAAGTTTGAATCTAATTGGCTTGGTCCTTACATCATCACAATAGCCTATGGATCTAGTGCATATCAACTCTCAACCATAGAGGGTGAACCTTTGGAGGATCCTATCAATAGCATGCACCTTCGCAGGTTTTACACATATCTCTTCAGAGTATCATAATATCAAAAATACAAAAAAAAAATTAAAAAAAAGAAGAAGTGAAAAACAGAAAAACATTTTCATCCAATGGTGAAAACCACTTCGGTGGTGCCCTGGGCAAGTACCATAGTGAAAACTGGGTCACCGACACCATGCGTAGAGATATTGCTCCTCCCTCCTTCAGGATTCAATCTCATCCTTCACTTTTGCACACAATCACAACCTATTCATCCACAATAAACTTCACGCGTTCCCATCATGGCTTATTATTGATCTACCTAAGATTGGTTCGCCATTCATAATAAACATTCCATTTCATCCCTTTCCATTCATAATAAATCAGCTCCTATCTATGGCTAAGGCAAATCCTACGTCTAGTGATGGGTGTGGAACTGAGAGCATCACATGTTTTGAGGAGTATAGTTTCTTCTAATTTTCTTCAGTCTATCCACGCGCAATCCACAATAAAGAAACACTTGCATTGTTGATCCACAATAAAGTTTCATCTTCTCCACAATAAAGTATCAGTTTCATGGATTTAGTCAGTTTCAGATGAGACACAACAACAACAATGGGCTTCAACAAATCAAATCCTTCAACAAACTCAGACAACATTATAGTTTAGTGCTATCTATCCTTTTGGTGAAAGTAAACATTGTGACCACAATCAAATAGACTTATACAAGTGACAAGAGACACTAAACTTGAGGACTACAGTGGATGTTGGTGTCGAGTCTTGGTTTTCTTTTGATTTTATCTTTTTGGTGACATGTCTTTTAGCTTTTCCAGGATGTCTCTGACTAGAGATTTTATCTCTAGGATGTCTTTGACAAGAAAGGCAAGGATGGGGTATCGTCACCTATTTTTCTTTGCTGTATGTGGATTGTCTCTTAGTAATGCTATGACTTGTCCAAGGATATGAGGACACTATGAGTCTAGTATGAACTGGGGCATTCCTTGTTTGCGATTGTCTGATCTCCATGCAAACGGGTACAATGACTTTCTAGATCGAACCTATGTTTGGATTGTCATAACCTACTTGCCATAATAAAGCTCAATGATGATAACGCACAAGAAGCTCTTTCACTTTCATATCTTCTACCTTCCATCCCCCTTTCTTGATTGACCTCCATCATCCTTCTCGAGTATGTGTACCTTGCTATCACACGACTGAGTATAATGACACATCAAAAATATTTGCATTTCATGTAGCTTGTACTTGCATTATCACATATTATCATTTCATACATACATATAGATATCACAATTGCATCACATCCTGCACACAACACATGTTAGCACATTTTACATTTTCATCATGTAAATAGTTATTTGCATTATCATATTCATCTACATTTCATACATTCACATTTGCATCATACATAACATATTAAAAATATAAAAGAATAAAAACATTGCATTTTCCTCATGTACATATTTGCATCCATATCATAAGCATCACATAGAAACAAGCATCATACATAGAAACATAAGCATCACATAGGTACACATGCATATAGCTGCCGCAAGGATGAATCTCATATATATATATAATCAAAAGTGTCATGATACAATGATGTCAAAATCATATGGCTACAATCACCCGAAGGTGTCTACATCATCATACAAAATGGTACAAAATTGATACATAGGGAGCCCTCTAGGCTATGATGAACTCCCTCCCTCGGAGTCGCTTGGCCTTGACGAAGTCTGAGCCTTGGAAGGACCCGCCCCAAGATCATCTCTCTCATCCCCTCTGTCTGGTGGTGGTGGAGGACCCATAACCCCACCGCTGGACGCCTGTCTCCTGTCCCTCCCTCCAGTGGTCGTTGTTGTCCACGATGGTCTCTAAAAGCTCCAGGCTCACTGCTCTGGTGGCACAACTCCATAGTATAGGTCTCTCCAGTAGCCTATCTCCTCCCTGGCTCGTAGAACATAAGCATAACTAGCTCCTGTGTCCTCTATCGCCTGCCTCCCTGCCCTCAGTGTTATCTCAGCCTCGGTATAACGCTGGATAGCCTGATCTCTCTCTCACTCTGTGTCCCTCAGCTGTCTCCTGAGTCTAGTTGTCTCCCGCTCGAGATCCTGGATCTCATCTGCCTGTCCCTAGTAGATCTCCCTCAACTCTAGTAGCTCATCCTCCTCCTCTCCCCCCTGTACCTGTGGCTGCTCCTGCCCCTATACCTGCTCATGCCCCTATACCTGTGGATGCTCATGTGGCTACCCCTGCCCCTATCCTAGTCCCTGTCCCTGTACTTGCCTGGGACCTTGTGCTGCTGGCACCTGTAATGGTAAACCACCTCGACCTCTCACCATGCGAGTCTGTCCCTCCTCTCCACCCTCTCTCCACGGAGCCACTCTCCTCTCCCCTATCACACCTCGTCTCCTCCATCGACCTCTACCTCTGCCATCTCCATCATCATCGTCATCACCTCCACCATCTCCATCTATCTGCTCCCTTGGATATGTTAGTCAAAGAAATGGATGCTCAGCCCAATATGCAGTATACTCTGCATCCATCCCTGCATCCTTTATCTCTTCCCACATATCCCAAGGCAAGGGAATCATCTCTACCAGCTGCATCACTGCCTGATCATATGACAATAATGGCCCAAAGTGTGCTTGATCCCTCACTATCCGAGCATGCATCCCAGAACCTCGTGGCATCCACAGAATCCTATCGAACTGCCTGCATACCTTGTCCACCAACTGCCTCTCCAGCACATAGGGCATCCACCCAATCAGATACCTACTCCTGAAGGTGTACGACAACTCCATTGCATCATCCTCCCACTCCTCACACTCTCGGTACGGTCTCCATACTACAGTGTCAATCTCATCAATGACCCTATGCCAGTGCTCCAGTCTCCCGATCCGTAGCTACAAGGTAATCATATCATATAAGTGAACAAAACTACGCCCATGGCCCCTGCCTCTGAAATGTATCGGTCAGGTCACCAGTAGATGCTCGTAAGCCCATACCTATAATAGTGTCACTCCGTAGCCCAATCCTACGGATCCATGGTATACAAATTGATGGAGCTCATAATAGAAATGCGCCAGCACACATGGTCCATAGGCATATCTAGTATGTTGTGTCACCAGTGTCTCCAATGTACTCCCCCAGCCCATAGCCAGCCCTCGTGTCGCCCTATCCAGACACAAGAACCCACTGATCACTCCTCCCAGCACCGCTGGTAGCACCAATCCGGTCTGTGTCATGGTATCCCACGCCACATGTCCAGCCCTCATCTCTAGTCTTGGATCCTAAAATACTCGTCTCAGTGCATCCCTATCTCTATCTCGGTCGTAGGGTATCAACTCCCCATTGATCGGTATCCTCAGAATCCTATACATATCCTCTAAGGTGACTATCATCTCACCCAATGACAAATAGAACGTACATGTCTTTGAGTGCCATCTCTCAGCTAGCATAGTCAGCAATCCCATGTTCACTTGAAACTCAGGCACATACAAAATGAATCACAAACCCATAACCTCAATCGTGGCTCTGTCCTCAAATGTCAGCTCTAGTCGTAACCTCTGAGTCAATGGGAATCTCTCCCGTGACTCCAACATAGGTAGGTACTCCTACAGTCAAGCAAATCAACTTTGTCAGTCAAAGTGGCATTCCCTGTTCATCACAAAATGCTGCTAATTATCCTAAGTGCTTATGATACTCTATCCTAGTGACACTCACTGTTCATCACAAAGTGTTGCTTCTATCCTAGTGGCATTCCCTGTTCATCATAAAATGCTGCTTTTTATCCTAGTGGCACTCCCTGTTCATCACAAAGTGCTGCTCATATTTGCACTCCCTGTTCATCACAAAGTGTTGCACATATTTGCACTCCCTGCTCATCACAAAGTGCTGCTCATATTTGCACTCACTGTTCATCACAAAGTGCTCCTCTTTTTAGTACTCCCTGTTCATCACAAAGTGCCTCGATCTATTCTATCCTAGGGCCTCTGCTTGAGTGTATCCTCTTGAGTAGTTTCTTAACTGGCAACGTATGTTCTATCACATAATTGTCAATCCTAGCCTTATCTGCTATTCTAGTCTTCCTTAGAGGACCTGCTTGAGTGTATCCTCTCAGCAGCTTATCCAATCGACAGTGTATGTTCATCACAGAACTACCGATTTGATCTTGAAGACATAAACACACCTTCATAACATAAACACGCTTACATATTACACAAACACGCCTGCTTTGCACAGACGCACCTGAAATACACAGACATGCCTATGCTCTGCACAGACGTGCCCACATAGCACAAACGCAGACGCACTCGCATTTGACATAGATGCCTTTTCCTGCACAGACGCACCTTGACATTTTTTGACCTTGTTTGACATACCTAAACGCACATTTATTGCTCTACTTGGCATGCATTTATGACAACAATTAATGCAGCAAAGTACAAGGAGGTTTTGTGTTACTCACTGGCTCTCCTGCATCTACTGGCCTCTGAAATCGGCGAACGCGATCGAATCTATGCACCAATGCCATCGTTGTTGACTGTTGCTGCTCTATTTTCTCTCCGCACTCTGATTTCTTGGATGTGTGGATGACAATGAGGATGTATTCCCCTCGTGGTCTATTTTATAGACTGCCCGAGCCCTAGCCCTAACCCTCGTCTCCTGAGTCAGTCTTCTTTATCCCGTGACTCTGTCACTCTATCCGATCAGTCCATTCTAGCCTTTCTTTCTTATCGAGAGATTGTCTCCGATCTTTCCAGACATTTTCATCCAATCTCTCAAGGGGGCATATCATTCCCATCTTGGGGCAACTTTGTATCAGTTCATCTAATCTTCTTTGAAACAACACGATAAGCTGCATTGTCTCAAAGAGGGGCAAAATGTAGACACCTAAAATTGTCATGTCTAATTAAATAAATATCTTTATTTATTTAATTATTTTAGCCTAATTCTTCTATTAATTAAATAAATCTTTATTTATTTAATTAATTCATTTATCCTCTTCTAGCCTTATTTCTCATTTAAATAATTACTGTTATTTATTTAAATTATCCTTTTCTAAATTAAATAAATATCTTATTTATTTAATTGATCCCACTTCTCCTATTAATTAAATAAATCTTTATTTATTTAATTAATTCATTATCCTTTTCTACCTATGACACATGTCATTTATCTCTTAATTCATACACTACCTACCCTCTCATTATTTTATTATTTCCTTTACCTACCCTCTAATCATAGCCGACCATTTATCTTTTACAACTCTTAATCTTATCCCTCCATTTATTATAGTGTCTTCTATATAAGGAGATGCTTCCTTCATTATCAACCCTACACATTCTAGGCATTCAACCCCTAGACATATACATTCTAATCAAGCATCCTAGCATTCGAATTTTCATATGCGATCCTACTTGCAACCATATTTCCGTTCTTTGTTGAGCTCTTGTGCACAAATAAAATCTGAGAGAAAATATATCAAGCAAGATCAATGGAGATAGGAAGAATGGAGATCCAAACCCTATTGGACATGTGATGGTATAATCTTTGTGATTTCATTTGATTTGCATTGTCTTAGGTAATCTTCATATGTTATGGTGGATCTTTGTTGTTGTTAGGCTAGGGTTTTGTGGTTGAATTCATTTAGTCTTTCAATATTGTTGTTATCCATTTTCACCGTATATATATATATATATATGTGTGTGTGTGTGTGTGTGTGTGTGTGTGTGTGTGTAGATGTTTAGTGTTATGCAAGATGCAGGTATTAGGCATCGACTCCACCTAATTTCACAAGTCTAAGCGTGCCTCTAATCTCAATGGTAGTTGATCGGAGGTGACATAAGGTCTTATCACAATCTAAGCTTAATTGGTGTCTTGTTAGATATAGTGTTTTGGCTAGAGTCGCCTTGTTAGGTGTTATGTGATATTTTATTTAATCCTTGTGTTGGGTATAATTTATAGAGTTGTGGTGACTAATTAATTAATTATTAAACACAGCTCTTTTGTGTAATTAATAAATAGTGTTATGTATAGATATATAAATATATATATTTATTTATTGCGAGCTTATAATAAAATATTAATGATTATTTTTATGGAATCGTATTATTTGAGCATTTATGTTTATTTAGGAATTTAATTATTTATTTTTATTTTATTGGTTGTTTGGAGTTAAATTTAGTAATTATTGTTTATTTTCCTTTTCTTTCAAATGATAATGTGGAGTGATTTTTTTGTTTTCATGGAAAGTTGCTAATTGAGTTCTCATGCAAGAGGAAAAAGATATCTTTAGGATTTTGCATGTATTTTTCTTGTGATTTGGGAGGATTTTTTAGAAGAGGGTATTTTATTGTTCAATTGCTAGAAAATAAGAATGTTGTAGAAATTTGGAGAGTTTTGAGAATTTTGGATTTTTAGAAAAATTGTTTTGATCTTGGATATTGAAGGAGTTTTCTACGCATGCTTGGGGTGAATGTGAATTGTTTCTTGAATCTTTCATTGTTTTTGTGCATGCGTTGAAGGAGCTTGAGTGGGTTGTGGATTAAATGACGTTTCGAAATTGATTGTGTGCATCATCTTTCTTTTAATTTTGTTGTCTAATCGTCTTTATTCCAAGTTGGTGGTATTTTAATTCTTATTTTATTTATGCATCTTTCTTTTCAAAAGGGAAAAGATTGTTTGTTGTGTATTTAAATGTTATCTCTTAATTATTCTCGAAATTTTGTGTTTCCCTTCTTTTATATCTATTAATTGGATGTAAGATTTTGGTTTCATTTCCTTTGCAGGTTGTATTCGTGTATTTGTGATTGAAATCTTGTGGGTTATGTTTCTCATCTTATGTTTGTTAAATTATGATTTTGGGTGGAAAACACCCTTTTCTGTATTTGGTTTGGTTCGGTTTTCGTGTCTAGTGTTTTTTTGAAGTTAGTCGATAAATTATATTTTGTGCCTGGGTTGTAAATTGGGCGTTGTTTTATATGCGCTAAAGTGGATTACATATACAATAAAATAATTGGCGTATGTGCCAGTCTGTTTAGTATATGCACTAGTTTGTGTAGTGTATGTGCCATTACGTGTCATGTATGCACTATTTCATGTAATGAATGTGTTATTCTGGGTTGTGAATGTGCCATATGAACTTGCAAATGTGCAAAAAGAATTTGTAAATGTTCCATAAGAAGTGTCAAATGTGCTAGAAGAAATAACAAGGGCATTGTTTCTTAGTTTTTCCCTTTCTATTCAATTTTCAAAGTCCATGTTGGGTTGAGTCAGACCAAAGGTTTATTTTGGGAGTATGTAATTTTTTTGTGATGGTTTTTTCCAGAGTTAATTAATCGAATTTTTTATGGATTTTATGTATGCATATATATTGAGTTACCGATCTTGCATTTTGATGTTGCTTGAGACCTATATGGTTGTAGAAATGTGAAGGGATCAGATTTTATGTGTGGTTCAAATTATGATTTAGAACCAAATGATTACGTATTATATGGTTTCATGAGATTCCTTTATGTTTTGGTTTATGTTTACACCCTTGGTTCTAGGAACTTGATAGGGGGAGTGGCTTCCAAGTGGGTGTCGGTGTCCCTAAGTGGCTGCCAGGAGATCTCATTGGAAGTTGGTTTAATCAAGTGATAAACTTAATGAATTTATTTCGGGGTTGGGTATTTTTACATTAACAAGATAATTATGATGCCCCACTCATGGCCTAGAGTGCAAGTTCAGGCTCAAGATGAGATTGAGAAGGCCTTGTTGGCATGACTCTACTCCCTTATCTTCGTTAAAGGTTGAGTTAGTTCCGAATGGGTATCACTTGGGTGTCGAGGTCTAGTGAGAAATTGTTAGGATAACCCTTGTCGGTGACATGTGATGAAACACTTCCCTATGTGTGTCCTACTACCTTAGTCTCTATGTTTTGTGGAAGCCTCTAGTAAGATATGTTTTGTGATTAAACCTATGTCTTATGTCATTATTTTTTAGTTTGTTTATATCTTGCCTTTGTTTTATGTTTCCTTGGATGTTAGGCATCAACCTAGGTTTAGAGTGTGTGTGGGGCCTTATGTCATTCTCCAAAACACGGGGGGTGGACCTTTGTGGTTCCACATGATCAGGTGGTTTGATACCTTCTTCCATTGGGATTTCTTGTGGATGTTCATGTGCATGATTTTGGATTCTACTTCTCTTTAGTTCTTGTGCTAGGGATTCATGGAGTAGATGTGATCTATTTTATAAGTTCACGAGATATCATTGTAATATGTAACTTGGATATTATTCATGTAGTTAGTAAATCATGATCACCTATTTGAAGTAGATAATGTATATTTGTAATGATTACCTTGTATGAGATACAATATGTAATATAATGATGACTTATGTGATTCCTTCTATATAGGAAGGTGCCAGTTATATTTTAGGGATGTACGAATAATCTTGTATATTAGGATTATTAACTTAAGAACATTTGATCACTGGATATTAAAATAGATTTAACGTGTTAGAAGTGTTAGATATGATATAATTCATGATTAAGTATTCAATGGGTTAAACGGTTACTATCCTATGTTTTATGTGATGAAATGAACATTAGTTTAAGTAGGGGGAAAACAAGTAACATTGCTAATTAATATTGCACATATCTTTACTATGGTTGTATCTAAGTAATGTTGTTGAGTTACCCTAGGTAAAAAAATTTAGATATTATAAATAATTCCACTTGTGTGCTTAAGTTTATGTGATCATACTAATTTAATGTATGTGATTCTCTTAAGTTTTATGTGTTGTTGTAACTTTAAAAAAAAAATATCTCTAGTTTTCTATATAGTTGCTTAGTTTCTCTAGTGTATTCTTGGCGAGCATTACAACTCGTCAACCAATTGTTTTGTTCATAACAGTCTTTAAATATTTTTCACTTATGTGGCCTATTCTATGGTACCAAAACAAACACATTGTAAGCAATAATTTGAAATGCAACTGGAGACTAATGCAAAAAAAAAAAATTCCTCTTTTAAACTATTACAAACCTCTAGATAGAGCTCAACAAGAGAGTGCAAATGACATAATAACATAAGCAATAAACTCATAAGTTACTAGCGACTCAATAGTTGAATGATTTGCTCCGATGAAAAAATTGTATGTGGATGCTCCTTTTCTGAAAGTCTATAAGATTTGACAATATATACTTAACTCAAATGATGATGGATTGACTAGGTAAGGGAGAGATCCTAAATTTATAAAACTTTGGAAGGAGGAATGGATGGTCAAGATCTAAAGATGCGTCAATGGTAGAGAATGGTTGAGAGGATTTCCATATAATCTAGGAAGGAATGAAGGTTTGAGACGTAGGTAGTTAGAATGTGCATGGCTAGCATGAAATTATTAAATTTAGTAAGTCATTGTGAGGATGAGAAAGACAAGGGAAATGTGCATCTAATGGAGCTATATTCTTGAGTTTGGTGAAGGGAATAGTGGAACTACAAGGACAAGTATTTCTAGGATGAAATTCTTATATTGGAGTACTTTCTTACTAAATATTACACTACAAACATCTCCACTAAGCCTCTGGCCTCAACTTATTATATTCAATTACAATTGATTCTTGGGGTGATGCAAGTTTTCATTAGGGGGTCTTTTTGAATCTTCTTTCACTTTGTCATGTTTTATTTGCATGTTTTTTCTCTTTTGAAGAGGAATTATTTTATATATGCTTTTTCCATTTCTATATTTATAAGATATTATTTGTACACAATATTCTATTAGGTCTTGTTGCCAAAACCTATCTTTGCATCTTTGTGTTTGTTTCTTCCTTTCTATGTTGTATTTAAGGTGGGTGTTAGTGTGAACAAGGTTATTTCCTAACCAGTTTTTTTTCTAGGACTTATTCACACCTATGTTTTTAAGTTTACTTAAGACACTTTAGGGACACACTTAGCATAAGTTATCCTTCTTTTTTGTCCGATGATACATGATTATGACACTTGTCATAATCATATGTTGTCCTAGCTCTCACCTTGACTTTACAAGCAAGACTTGTTTTGTATATTACGTATCTCAAAAAATTCACCCTCTTCTTTCCTTGTATCATTATTGAAAATATACAATTCACTATTGTTGCTCTACTATTTTTTATGGTTTATTTGGTCTGGAAAAAGATTGCCACTCCTATGACTCTTTTTGGTGACTTAAACACTATTTCCTTTGACCTAGTTTCCCAATGTGTTGGCCTCCTTGATTTTGAATCCACTCTTATATCTACAAGCTTTCTCCCTTTATTTTTTTGGGTGCCTTTACCCTTACTTGTTTGTGGTAGGCTAGAAGGAGAAGAAGGGAGGAGGAATCCATGTTCAAATAGTATTTTTCTCTCTCATCAACTTCATATTTTGGTACAATCAAAATTTCACAAGTTTCCCATGAACCATAGCTATAAGAGAAGGTGAACTTCACCAATTAGGGTCAAGGTATCCTTTTCTCTTTTTGAGATATGATTCGAGAGGATCCTTTATGAAGAATGGTCTATATTTGGGAGAGGCTCCTTATGTTTTCTTTTTCCCTGAATCACGTATTCTTCTCCCTTAAGGATGGAAATTATTGGGGTTATCCCCTCCATAATTTATTACCACTTTTCTTTTGATTGTTCCTCCACCTTAGTGTTCTTCTATATCTAAATTGTTGTTCTGGAGCATATTTATCAAATGACTCGCTTTTGAGCATTCTTTATGAAAGAATGATGCATTCTCATATTGTATGCATTGATTGCAATGTCTAAGTTTGGATTCCAATACTAAGGACATTCATAAGACCTTGTTAATAAAGAAATTCACCTAGGGCTTGATAAATACCACCCTACTCCTCTTCCTAGTGATATTGTTAGCACTAGGAAATTCCTTAGTAAATTAGCTATTCTCACAATAATCTCATCACCCCAATATTCTAGGTGGAGACTAAGAATGCACATCTAGGTAGGGTCCATAAAGTAGAGAAATGCATCTAGATAAAAACCTTGTTAAGCACACCTTAGGACTAAGAGGGGGGGCGAATCAACATAGACGTAGTACATAAAATTTATTACTTAATCCACAAACTCTTTAACCTTATTCTTATTAGTAGCAATGAAAGATATAAAAATGAAACACCATGCATGAGAATGCCAGATTTATGTGGAAAACCCAAACAAGTAAAAACCATGGTGAGGGTCAACTCACAATATATGAAATGATTATAATATAGTTTTAGGCTCATTTCCAAGGAAGCACATTTCTCCCTAAAGGACTTGCATGCTATAGTGCACAACCCTAGGACAAGATCTACAAAGATGTAATGTAACTTGATCACTTCTCCAAGCAAGATACGATGAATATATGAATCAAGAACCAATAGGCCTTCGACAATACAACCTCCAACAATCTCCAAACATGAAGTTTTCCTTGAATCTATGTCTCAAGTGACCAAATCCATCACAATCACCACACAATGACTTAGTCGTGCAACTAACCTCTGCAACTAATATAATCATGTAGGCACATCACACACGCTAATCCACTTACACTCTTACATTGACTCGCACATCTACACTCATACCTTCAACATCTATTTGATCTTCTATATATACCATCTTCTTTATTGTAAATATCAATCAAATCAACCAAAATAGATTACAAGCATAGGTCCTACAAATCAACCACCAAAACATAATTATGGTGAAAGAGGTCCAATCTAGGAAATAGAAAGGACCTATGAAATCTTAACACTTATTTTAGAGAAATTAGAAACAATTCACATGCTATCAATCATCCTCCAAAGATTAGCAACAAGGTAACACATATAAACACCAAACAACATGCCATAAGTCAACCCAAAACATATCATCTAGATGAGAAAGCCCAATGTAGATCCTCACAAGCCAAGGTAGGACTCAAAATCAATGCAACACAAATTTATAAGGAAGCGAGGATATCCAGGGATTCATCGCATGCCAAGGAACCACACCAATAGGCCGAATCAAAGAAATTACCCTAAACCATAGATTCCAATCACCACGTGACATCAAAAATACCATTTGACATCATGCAGAGCACACCATGATGTTTCATGAACATCCAACAACACTCTCAAATCCTTCCTTCACTTCTTCATATCAAGATCATACTTGCACAACATAATTGATACTAAACACTTAGTTTCAGAGAGCCAATCAAACACAAAACACAACATCATTACTTGTAGACTATAACACCATTTAATAATTGATCTGAGACACAACACAACTATTGTACACATGTCCTCCAAGACACAACACCCAAAAAATTAATACAAAGAAATGTGAAGCATTTACTAGATCACTTCTGATAGAGAACAAACTATCATCCAACAACAATTACTAACCGAACCAGCTGCAACACCAGGGACCTAAAATGATAGGAGTGCAATGCCCACAAAGAAAAAGCATTATATCCAAGTCTGCAAGGCAATATTTGCAAAAGTGGAGGAATACAAAGCATTATTTCGAATACACATCAATACATACTTTTTATACCAACTCGCTCCATCAAGCTTCTAGGAACCAAACTGTCTAGGAAACAATACCTTCTCATTTGGTACATCATCTTCATTATCTTATCATTCATCTAATCCTTATCTTAATATCTCAACCTATTTGAAAATCAACACATCACCATTATTAATAGTCTCAAAATGGTCAACTTAGTGCAAACATTAGACAATAAGGAGGTGGACATCCACAGACTATCTGTAACCACTATTCATGTCTATTCCTCTCATCAACCTCTTCGTACTACTTAAGAAAATTACACAAACAATAGCTATTACAACCTCATCATCTCATCCTTAATGATATACTCAACCATACATATAGTTACACGTGTTAGTCACACCACAACTGCTAGCAAATACTTCCTCTTGACCTCTACAATAATTATTGCTTTCCAATGCACTTATCAAGAATTATCCATCTATATACCACTACATATATGATAGGATAAATATCAACATCATGTAAGAACAAATATCTTCATCAACTCTCTTCATATAGAAACATCCTAACATCAATATAGTCAACCATGTGACCAATAGTAGGTTAGATATCAACACCAAGAAGGTGGAAATCAAACACAAAACATATGTTCAACACATCCTTGAGTTCATTCATAATCTGCAACAATCCTTTGCACAAGAACATATCATACACACTTTGTACTATCCATAGTCTTCCTCCAAGTGACAACACTTAACCAAGAGCATAAAAAACAAGCAAGTAGACAATCCACCACAGAGAACGATCAACCACTCTTAGTTAGATACCATACAACTTCATCATTACTATACATCAAGCCAACAAGTAGGTAACCACAATTACCTCATCCACAAAGATACCTTAACATCTATCATCAGTCAAGAACACATCATCAATGACACATTGACATCTATCATCAACAAGGACAACATATATTGGCATACATCATGTTTACATCAATGACAACACACATTGCCAACAATCTAGACACCTTAAGATCTGTCACTAGTCAGGAACCGTATCATCAATGACACCCCAACATCTATGCCCAGTCAGGAACCATATCATCAATGAAATCCCAACATATTTCATTAGCAAGGACAATATATTGTCAGACATCAGGTTGACATCAACGAGAATACAAATTGCCAACAAACCTACCTTTCATTTGTAGAGTAAAAGGCTCCCAAAAATACTAGGGTCCATGAGCTAGGATGCCTGTGTAATCCTCTTTAAGAGAAAATCAAAATATAAAAAAGACCCTTAGGGAGGGAAATCACATCAAGATTCCATTTCATATGATATTTGGTGCTTATCTATCATTGAGAAAAAATGATGTTGGGTCAATGTAATATTTTTTTCCCTCCACAACATTATCCATTTTGGTGACTAGCTTGTTAATAGTCTTATTTGCCATCTCCAAGGAAATTTCATCCTTTGAAGAGTATACAAATAATCCTGCCTCACATTAAACAAGAGAACTAAACAACTTGAATATATTTTCCTAGGACGTTGAGCCTAAGATTCTACTAAATATAAGCATTTTTTTATTGACTCTCCTTTCGATGTTGGATAGGACCCACATGGGATCTTGTCAGATATAAACCTACCATTCTTCTTTCCATATGTAGAAGCAAGATAAACCCACACAAACCTTGTTGCTCTCATTTAAAATTAGCCTTTCTTTAGTGTTCAGTTTAGCCTCTAGCTTAGTGATAATGTTGAGAAATTGATTTTTAAGGGATTAATATTTTCTTTTTAGTATTCAAAGATACGAAAAAAGTTGTTTCACCTTAGCTATAAAATAAATATTTGACACATATTAGAACTTATTTTTCTCGTAAGATATTTAATTGATTTTCTATTCCAGTACATAGTAAATCTTCCATACTTAATGAAGTGATTAACTATCTTAAGAAGATTTAGTTGCAAGTGTAGACACGTCCTGGATTGAATGCTAAATTATGATAGACTTATTTTTTGGTACACAATAATCTTGTTTCTCTAATAGTTAAATCTTAAACAATTTTGATAAAATAATTACTTGTGTGTCTTTTCATGCCACTTATTCCTACCATTAATAGTGGATATATTAAGCATTTCTTAGTTGATGTGGACTTTTGTTAACATGCCTTTTATTTGTATTATGTGTTAATAAGACTTTAGGTCAAGAATATGATTTAATGAGCCACACTAACATTATTTGATATTGATGTTTTGAATCCATCCACTACAAGCTTTATATTTTAGTTAAGAAACACTAATTATGAAGTATATGATGATGAGCATGATGATAATAATAATAATTTCTTGTTGTAAAACACCAATTTGCATGGTTATGTTGTAGAAATTTGTGGCTTAGATTCTTTATCCATCTCTTACAATCTTTCACAAGTCTTGGAATTATCTAAGATGTGAAATGCAAGTTATTAACAACATTAAAAATGAAAAAGCAATGATAAAATTTATCATTAAGTTGACTTCTAACATAAATATTTTATATATTATGTTTTTTATGTAATGAATTATGATGAATCGCTATTTTATTATTAAAATAATGTATCAATCTCGGTACTTAAATTGAAATTGCTCTTTCAAATGTGTGTATGTAATTCTAATTATATAGAAATCTATTAATCTAATATATTCACTCACCTCACTATAATATAGTTTGTTAATATGATAGCCTACAAGGTCGAGTAATGTCTTTGTCTTTTCATGTTTTTGATTAAGGGAAAATAGGTTTTGAGGGGACCAGAAACCCCGTACCACAGGTTTTAAAGGGACCCAAAACCCTCAGATTTTGCCAGGATTTGGAACTTACAAAGAAACTTTTGCCATAAAGACACACAAATAAGATCAACATACTAAAACAACAAAGCTAACTAGAACCAACCAAAAGCTAGCATAACCAAAAAAAAATATCCAGCACCAAACTAGCTGGCAGCACAACCTAAAGCATTAGATGAAGTCGATAGACTCCCACATCCAAACATTAAGGATTTTCTGGGATCCCCTACCCATATTCAAAAAAATCAGGCAACAAAAGGCTAGCCCATCCCTTAACCAAAAACAACTACAGTCTGTGTTGGGCCCTCAAAAACTATCAACATCCAGCCATAAATGATTACATAAAAGAAGCATTAAAAACTGAATCGAAACATAGGGGTTTTGAAAGGCTCCCCTAACCTTCAAGAGTGTGTGTTTTGCATGGCTCCCACAACTAGAGGGTATATCAAGGCCCCTGCAAACCATAATGGGTTTTGAGTAGGCTCCCAAAACCAACAACAAATTGAGTTTTGAGAAAGGTCCCAAAACCCACAAGTTAAAGCCAACAGAGAAAAACAAGCTGAAAATAATCTCCCCTCCGTCAGAGCACTTTTCCACTTCTATAGGAAAAGGACCCACCTCCATAGGGTTTAAACATATACAAATCACCAACCGAGCCTTCCAAGCAACATTCAACACCATAAGGTCCAGGGGCACATAATAAACACACCCACACATAGAAGATAAAATATTAAAAAAGGCTCCCGAAGCCTTCACAAGAAATAGAGGCTTGTGGTAAATAAGAACCAAACGAACTAACACAACCAAATAATCCACCTCCATAGGATTTGAGTGGTCAGGAACAATCATTCTGGTAAAGAAAGCAGAATAGTTTCCAACCTCAAAAAACAGGGTGATAAACACCCTTAAAAAAATCCATCTTGAAAAGATTGACCAGACACTCCTTCCCCCCACCAGGATGCTATTCACCTCTATAGAATAAGCAAGGAGGGGAAAAGGAGGAACAAAGGTCCCCTACGAAGAAAAATGCCTCTCCAAAGGCAACAGACAACCCGAGGGGGGAGAAGAGCCCAAGAACCCTAACAAAGGCCAAGCCCCGGTAGATCCACCTGGGTCCCAAACAACACCCCCACACCCCACTAGGACTGGGGTAGTGACACATCCAAAGGTCACGGTCAGACCAAGAGGGATGGCAACAATGAGGAACCCACAATTGCAAAGGGGCGGTAGAGGGCGAGCCACAAAAGGCCAAATCTCCCGCCGCCAAGCCTCCCCCTCGACTAGGCCCACATAGAGAAACAACAACCACTGCACCGAGTCTCCATCGGTCCAGAATCCAATCTTGCAACCACTTCTAGATCTGCAATCATGGCCACCCAATAAACATCAAGAGGTGGAGGAGTGGGCCAAGATGAAACAAGGCACAAACGTGCCATCACCATCACCATCTTCTGTGTCTTCAACGACCTCCTCTGAAACCCTAGTTCCACACTTGCGTCCCTTCCTGCTCCTGCTCTCGCTTCCGCTTGCCATTTTAAAATTATATGGTTTGAACCAAGGATGTAGGCTCTATAGGCAAGAAGCCTCACCATTTCTCCAAGGTTCTCCCCATGGACAAACATACTCCATTGTCAACACGGTAGAGACAAATCCACGGGGTTTGAACCTAGGTTGTAGGCACTACAAGCAAGAAGTCCCACCATTTCACCAAAGGGTCATCCCCATTATGTCTTTTCATGTTATAATACATATGCTTATTTTTTAATGCTTTAGTCAACCTTTTTGTATCATGTGTATTATACATAAGATATTGTAATTATATATGATAGTAAATGTATTAATTATTTTGAAATAACTATAGTGCTACTATAAAGATATATTGATTAATACAAAATAGAAAAAAAAAAATCTTATAATTGGGACTTATTTGTCCATTTTGTTTCAATTGTCTATATTGATAAATTATGGTATATTAAAAATCATTTAATAAAAATATATCCATTAAAAACTCTTAGATTATCACTAATGAAATTGTTATAAATCACTAATTACACCTAAAGGTACTCTATTGGATGGCTAATAGACATACATATAAATAGGTATGTTGAACAAGTACAATAACATTCGTTTGTTCATTCTTGACGTTACTAGCCAGTGGAGGAGATTTTAAACAACTAGAAAGCACTCTATCTCAAATAGCTGTGCAACTGGTATAATTTTATGGGTTTTGGCTTAACCAATCAGCAGTAAAACTGTTCAAAACCACTGTCGTAATGAACTCCTAAATCTCTGATGAATCATTAAAACACGATCATGGCTTTACTATGGCACTCAACAAACTCTCACAACATTTTATGCCCATACAACAATGGTGGAACTTTGGTGTCATTGCTTTAAAACTATGTACCCTAAACAATGCATTTTCCGCAGGAAAAATATCCCCTAGTATAAAAGACTATGCCCATATTGTAGAACAATGTATCGACACAAAGGACTTGAGATTGGGCAAGCTACTTCATTCCCGGATGCTCGCAACCGGTTTCAATCCCGAAATCTTATTGTGGAACCGTCTTATTAGCTTCTATTTAAAATGTCGGAGTTTTGAGGATGCACGCCAAGTGTTTGACAAAATGCCACAGCGAAATACATGCTCATGGAATGTTATGATCAGTGGCTGTACCAAGTCTGGCAGAATTGTAGATGCACATGAACTGTTTGATAAAATGGGTGAAAGGGATGCTATCTCATGGAACGCAATGATATCAGGGTATGCCCAAAATGGATATAGCAGGCAATCCCTGAAACTGTTTGGGGACATGCAGCATAGAGGCGTAAAGGCAAATGAATTTTCGTTTGCTAGTGCTTTGAGTAGCTGTGGAGATTTGTCAGCTGCTCAAGAGGGGAAACAGGTATTTTTCACGTGCTCTTTGGTTTTTGCAATTTTGCCACTACTTTTTAAAATTTTGAAAAATTAATTAATCCTGCCGTCATGATTGTTAACCTGATGATAGGTTTCAAGGGAGATCAGAAACTTATAGATTTTAGTTCTTTCTTGGCAGTTGTTTCCAAAAGTTTTTTTCCTTCACAATAATGGACTGCATACGATTGATGACATCAAATTAAAATTTGTGATTGGCGAGAATTTTCCGAGTTTTGGTGTGAAACATACAGGGGTATTGGCTTGCTAAATTCTATCTTTTATTATCTTGGAAAATCTTTGGCAAGTTTATCGGCTCTTAAAAAGTTGGGTTGGGCAACCTTGTGCGATATTCTTAATATTTTAACTTTGAATTATAGTTAAATGTACCCATGTTGCTCAAACGCAAAGTTTTAGGAGTCTGTAATGTCCCCACTTGGGATTTCCTTTAATTTAAACCTGAGACATCCATTCTAACCTCAAATTAGAATAGTAATATATTAATAAATATAATTTTATCAGAATTTGATATATTTTACTATAAAATTCTGAGATTAATTCGAATAATGGAACTTATTTTGATCAGCTTTCCGGATTTTGACAATTGAGGATATGTTATGATTGATAGAGTCAATGATACCAGCAGTTCCGAAGGTGTCATTCATTGATATAAGTATGCAATTTGTGTCTATGACTGATTTTGTAATGGCAACTGTACTGTCATGGTTTGTGTTATAGTTCTTTGTCACTATGCTATGTATATACTGTCATCCCTGACACCAATCCACATATTCATGCGATCTGGTTTTCTGACTCTGTGCATGTAGAACCACCCAACTGGGCAATGATGGTGGTGTTCTTTCGGCTTTCTATCCGTAAGTATATATAACCAATTTATGCCAAAATGTGGATGAACAACTCAGCTCACCCCCATGCATACCACCAAGAACAAAGATGTTACTGCTTGTAACTTAATAACAGTTCTGATCTTATCAATCCATGGTGATGTTATTGGATGCTTTGATTCCTTTCCTTTATATCTCTCAATGTGAGGGAGAGGTTACACCTCTTCATCATGTATACCCTTTGGCAAGAGACACGCCCTTTGAAATATCCCAGACCAATTTTTTCAATTTTTCAATTACAAAGAGTAACGCAACACACATCCGTTAGGGTTAGCACTTAAACCAAAATGATGCGGAAAACAACTCTAACCAAGAATGTACACCAGGATCTCAGGTTGGGCAAGGCGTGAGCATATGGTCAGAGGGTCTTAAAGCATTCTGAAAGTAACTCTAACCAAGAATGTGCCCAAGATGGACTAACATATGGTCAGAGGATCTTGGTGCATGCTGAAAGCAACTTTAACCAAGAATGTGCCCAAGATGGACTAACATATGGTCAGAGGATCTTTACAATTACAATTGCTGAAAGAAAAACTTGACACCATGCATGTGCTTTCAAACCCAGGGTGGGAATGGAGCTACCATATGGCGGAGATGCTAATAATTTAGAAATGGAATTAAATGTAAGTAACAAGCGTGAAATGAAAATGAGAAGAAATGCTGCCAGTACTACTGTTCAGCTTACAATATGATAGTAATGCTTGCCAAGATCATAGGATTAAGACTATACAATGCTGTAACAATATAGAAGGCTCTCCCGGGCTTAACAAAAATGATGAGTCCAAGAAATTCTACTCAAGGATCAATCTTAATATTCTTATTTATGATAGACCTGCGCGTGAAATGCTTAATCAGCAACACATGGAATCACTAAAATGCTCATTACTCTCTCAATACTAGTCCGAATGACCCAAAACCAAAAGCAATGGCTTCCTATGAAGGAGGCGACCCAACCAATACCAAGAAATTAGACATTAACCCAACAGAGTATTTATCACGAACCCTAAGGCAATTCCCAGCAGTGATGCCAGGCAAGAATGGCGATTCTTCTCTATAAAATAAAACACTTCATATTAGAATCTGCAAATTTGCACAAAGGAGCGCCCAGCCAAAATAAGAGGAAATATGCAATACCCAGAATAAATATGTTTTTATTTTGAAATATATGAGTGAAACTACAAAACTGCCCTGCTAACCGCAACTCCCGAAAATGAAATGAAATGCAAATAACTGAACTTCAAGCACAACTCAAGCTACAATGCAATCCCCACTACAAACTCTCACAACTACACTAAATCACCACTAGTTGCTATCTTTCAAGCAAGAAGCAATGCCAAGGCTAGGAGGCATTCATTCCTCGAAGCAACCCCAATACCATTCCGGCAGAGTAACATTACAATAGACATAAGATGCCAAATGAAGGGAAGAGGCCTCCATTTATAAGCTTAACAAGGTATCTCTAGAGGCTTCTAGAAAGTGCGCCCTAATTTCACATTTGAATTTTCCTCCAAGAGATGGCGCCACTTTTAAAAGCTTAATTAACCTTTATTTTAATTCACTTCTCTTCATAAAGTTGGCACCCCTTTTCATAAGCAAGATTTTAGACCTTAGGAAATATTAAATCCCTTCCATGATGCGTCCACCTTTGAAGACCACCTTTTAAAACAACTTGAAGTGATGAAGCTAGGCCAAGGGGTCAACTTCAAAATATAACATTAAAACATAACATTATTTAAATGAAATGAACTTATCTCTCCAAAAAGATCCCAAGGCCAAAAGTGACGAAGCCAATTGAACCAATTGAAGAAGAGAACCAACTATGTCGAAATAATCAAGACCATTGCCAGAAATAGAATTTACTAAAAATAGTAAATTCCAAAAAGTGCTAGGGACGCAAAGCCAGACATACCACTGCCAAGCCCTTTGAAAACCCAGAAAGAATCCGCGATCCAAACTCTAATTCACGAGCAACAACAAACTCCAAAATTGGAAACCCTAATTTCACCCATTGAGTAGCCTACGGGTCTCCGAAATAGGCCATCGGTCAATTGAAACATTACGCCTGAGAAGGGGACAGTACACCCTTTCACCATTAGCACCCTTTGAAAGAGTGCAACTCTTCATTATTTCTGCCCTTTGAAAGGGACACAACTCTCATAATCAGATCTGCACTTCGCATTTTCAAATTATTCCCCCTCTCAAATGAGGTTCTCTTCTCCCTTTTATATCTCATTGTTGAGGGAGTCACAACTTTTCCTTTCATGTCTTTTGACTTTTCATTAACTTAATTAATTTTTAATTAATCATATTTAATTATATTTAACTATATTATTTTATATTTTAATTTAATTTTATTATTATCATTTATTATTAAATTTTATTTCAAAGTGGGGACATTACAGAGTCGGACTCGATAGACCAAAATAGGACTCAGGTTCTGGCTTGGGACTCGGCAAAGAAGAAAACTGTAATTTTACAAAAATAAAAAAGAAATTAATGCATTTAGAGAGCATAAGAGCCTAATTTGATTATCAATCTCATAATTCAAACATTACACGTCATATGATCTTCAAACACTCAATTTTTGAAATCTCATCATTCATAATTTCATACTCATAGTTTCAAACTTTCAAATGTATAACAACATCATAAGTTTATAAATGTTTACATATACCATAGTTACCTGGAGACTCGTCTCCTACCCTTGGAGACCCATAGTCTCCGGAAACTTCTTGATGCATAAGGTCCTTTTGGTTGCCATCTCTTGCCATCTCCGAAGTCTCCTGACAAAAAATTGACGTCTCCTCTTATAAAACTTAGGGTAAAATGCAGTAAAAAGGCAAAACAAATAAAACAAACAAATAAGATAAGCTTGTAGCAAAGCAAAGTTGTAGGGAAATGACTAATAAGGAAATTGTTTCGCAGGAAGACAAAAATCCATGCGAAGTTATAGTGATTGGATTTATTGATAGTGTAGACTTTTTGAGAGGACTGATTTCTTATCATTGTAATAGTCTAAAGAGAAATTGCCTTTACTATTTAGCCAACAATATTGAGTGTGCTCAACAGCTATGTTACCTTACTTTCATTAAACAATTTAGATTGGCTATGATATCAGCAATATAAGCAATTTTAAAGTTAATATTAAACTTTACCACTGTTCTTGCTTTCAAAGTTCTTTGTCATGATATATTTTGGAAATTATTAAATTATATTTTAAAAAAATTGGTGTCTCCAAGTACCCTGTCTCCTATTTTTGAAAATTAGTCATACCAGTACCAGTACCAGTCTTCAAAGTCTCCAAGTATTCCAGTCTCTTGGTAACCTTGACATATAATGATATGTCAAAATGAGAAAAACAACCAAATACAATCTACATCTTCCTCTTTTCTCTAATAATGTAACTCAATTTTCCAGGCCTCAGACTAGAAGGTGCTAGGGTATCTAAATGATCATGAATTGTTTCTTCAAAACTGTCTTCATCGTCCTTCATTGCCTTCAATTCTACTACTGTTTTTTTTGTTTCTCTTCTTTCGAATTTTGCAAGATCTTTTTCAGTAAGGAGGACATCATCATCATTTTGTTCATTGATAGTCCATTCACCATATAGATTAACATTATTCAAGCTATGGACTCATGTGAAATGCCCTCCACTTTTCTAGTTCGAAGGCGAAGATTGTACCGAACGAAGACAAGATCATTGAGGCGCTGCCGGGTCAACCTATTTTCCTTCTTTGTGTAAATGTTCTCAAATAAGTTCCAGTTGTGTTCATACCCAAAAGCACTACATGGCTGGGACAAAATACGAATGGCTATCTTTTGAAGATTAAGTGTGCCAACACTATAATTCTCCCACCATAAATCTACAAAAATTCATTTAAAAATATAAGAATTATTAATTAAGTAAAAAAATATAAGAATCAAGTTTCTAATTTTTTCTTGTAGTATTGAACTAAATTTTTTACAAGTTGTTGTTTTTCTCTCCTATCAACTGCTTGAGATGAAGAAAAGAGTTTCTCCTTCGCACCCTTGTAGACCTTGAATAGATAAAAATTAAAATAAATCAAATATAAAAAGTTAGTTATTATGCATGTAAAATGGATGTTTTTAGATAGTCAACATTGCCAAATTCATAAATAAAATATAGCAAATCTCACCTCCAACTCATCAAGAACCTCATCTCTCAAGTCACAATTAGGCAACATCTTATCAATGCATGCAAAATGCCTGCCATAACCTCCTCATCAGCCTTAAATGTATTAGAGTAGAATTTTGGGTTTAAGAAGTAGGCCAAGGCATGTTTTGGCTAGTGGAGCTGATTTGTCCATCTACGATCAATGATGCACCAAGTGATCTCATATTTTCTCTTGTTTCCGTCATAGTTATGTGAAATGGCCTCGTTGGCCCTATCCATGGTCTCATAAATGAAACTCATTGGCATGCCCTCTCCTTCCACCATACGAAGAACCCTAACCAAAGGTTCTATCACCTAAAAAATGAAAACAAATTTTAAATTATTATGAAATTAACTCCCCCCCAAAAAAGAGCAAATAGATTATCTTGTATAAAATTTATGTTTGTGTTTGTTACTTACCTTGACCAACTCCTCTCCATTTTTATTGAATTATCAAAAACTATACTTACAATCTTCTCCCCTTCAACTTTTTTGGAAAATAAAGACTCCAATCAAGCATCAGACACAAACATTTGCTTGAGATGTGGAATGGCACCAAGAATGCTTTGCAATGTGAGGAAGTGGCTAACAAATCATGTCACTCTTGGTCGCACAAGGTCCTTGCCATTTGGGTGTTTTCTCATCAAAGAAATGACGTAAGTATGGTTGTAGATAAATTTGGTAACATATTTAGCATCTTCAACGACACTTTTCACCCATCCAATCTTCCCAATGTCCTCTAACATCAAGTTCAAGCAATGTGCAGCACAAGGAGTCCATGAAATTGTAGGATACCTCTCCATAAGCAATCTACCTGTAGCTACATATGCAGCTGCGTTGTTTGTGATAATTTGGTCAACATTCTTGAAACCTACCTCCTAGATCACCTCGTCTTATAAATTGCACAAAGTCTTAACATTTTTTATTTCATGGGAGGCAGCTATAGACTTCAAGAACACTAATGTACCTTTAGAGGCCACTAAAAAGTTAAGGAGAGTCCTATTCCATCCATCTATCCAATAAGATGCTGCAGCTTTTTTTTCGCCATTTTTTTTTAATCAACCACAAGCCGTGTTTGTTTTATGGCTTCCTCTAGCAATGGCCCACTCAAATCTCTAGCTGGTGGGGTCGTAAACCCCTTAACTACAATTGTCAATGCATTCACCAAACCTTCCCAATATGGGTTGTTCACCACATTGAAAGGTAAATTATTATAGTACCCAAAATTTGCTGTTGCCATCCTAACTTCTTGATGTTTTTCTTGTTGTGTAGCTAGGTCAGATCCCTTCTAGGGCCGACCTAGTGCACAAAATGCCAAGTGGCTTGTTGGATATCTCAGTTGTATGAGTCTAATTTGGGGTAGACCCTATTTGGGCGAACCACTTGTGTGTAACTTGTGATTAAGTTAAATGTAACTTGCAAGTAAGGGAGACTCGTATGTAACTTGTAATATATAGGTCTAACCCTATCCTTGCCGCCAAAAGTATATGGCCAACTTGAGGTCTATTAGGAGGTATTGATTCATATATATGCAAGGTCGTGATTGCATCAATAGACATGTAGTGTGCTTGGGGGTTACGATAAGAGCTTATCGTCTATGGTTGGGAAGGCAACATATCTGATGTTTGCCCGTGGTTAACGAGCACTACCATAAAATCAACATGGTATCAGAGCGGGTTCCTTCTATAGAGCCTAATCGCTTGAAGGTAGATCTTGTGCTTTTGAGGGAGTTCAATCAAAGTAATTTGCAGAATGAGAAATCTAAGTGCAGGCAAAAGTCGATTACCGAGCCTCTCAACTCAGATGTGAGCATCGCATATGCTCTGCGGCGAGTAATGACTGTTGAGGTGCCGATGATCACCATAGATCTGTCGTTAGTACTCAATGACAGATTCAGTCTGATGCCTTGGCGTTGAAAGTCGCCAAGCTTGGTATCGAAATGCTGATGGTAAGTGGAGTCGCTATGGACATCTCTGTCCGTTTTAACATTCTATATTCGAATTCTTCATTTGGGGAGGAGAACATGTTGTGGAGGATTCTCTCCAGCGATCGTAACATTTTACTAGCAAATGACGGAGATCGCTCGCTTCACGACGCTCGTGGCTAGAGACATCGACAAGGTGGCAGCAAGCATTCTGAGGATTCAACGAAGTGACGCGAGTCGGTATGCATGCTATCGACTGCTCAGTGTAATGGAAGGTTGAGATCGAGTAGCAGCATAGTGGCAAGTTTGTGATGATCACATTAAGCCGCACACAAATGTGAAATGTGTGCGTATGGGGACGAAAGCAAATGGAGGCATCTAACGATCAGGAATGATGGAGAAGGCCTCCGTGCAATAACGCCTTGCAACAACTCTTGCATCATCCTAGAAGCTTCGAGAGTCACATGAAGCATTCGTTTTGTTGAAGCCTGCATAGGCATAATTGGATGGGGTTGCGAATCGGATGATATTGCAACTGAAGGTCTAGTTATTCGAGTTCTTACTTGTGTCGTTCTTGAAGACCATCTAACGTTTGTCCTAGGATGGGCACTGCAGCTTAGCATTCTGGCACACCCTGCTACAGGTGGATTTCTATCACATTTATGTGGTTGGTCCATCACTTTGCTGTGAATGGTATTAAAGGTAGTTCTTCAGATGATGCTTAAGCTATACACGGAGCAGATATTGTGGACAGATGATGAGTGATGGTAAGGGCCAAAGGCCACACGACCATTAGATCATCACTAGGGGCTTTGGTGTGATCAATCCAAGTGAATGGAAATTCCATTGCTGAGCAAAATTATAAAAGATAAGTACTCTTTATGTTTGAATAATGTTCATGAATTTTTCATTAAGTCATGCTACGTCATTGAATAGTGAATCATGTATTGACATTTCCCCTAACTATCATTATCTCTCTCTGAAATGCTTCCAAGACGAATTAGAGATTGCATTCAAGGAAGGAAGATTGCTTGCATTTCTTCGTAGAGGAAGAATCAACATTTAGAGGGAGTCTGACATATCGTCAAAAGTAACCTTGGACAAGGAGGTTAGAAGATTGATTTCAGCTTCAGAGGGAGCCTGACATTTCAGCTTTAGAGGGAGCCATGTCATCATGAAGATTTGGTTAATGCATTTTTCTCTGTGATGGAGAAATTTGAGGTGAAAGCCCTTGTTAATGAGTTCTTCTCTGAGGGAGAAGTTCAAAGTGCAATCCCTTGTTAATGAGTTCTTCTCTGTGAGGGAGAAGTTCGAGGTGCAATCCCTTGTTACTGAGTTTTCTCTGTAAGGGAGAAGTTCGAGGTGCAATCCCTTGTTAATGAGTTCTTCTTTGTGAGGGAGAAGTTCGAGGTGCAATCCCTTGTTAATGCATTCTTCTTTGGGAGAAGTTTGAGGTGAAAGCCCTCGTTCCACCCTCTGCAAGTAGGCATGGTGGAGATGCATTCTTCTCTGGGAGAAGTCTGAGGTTAAAGCCCTCGTTCCACCCTCTGTGAGTAGGTATGGTGGATCCACCCTCTGCAAGTAGGCATGGTGGTAATGCACCCTTCTTTGGGAGAAGGTTGAGGTGAAAGCCCTCTTCCACCCTCTGCGAGTAGGCATGGTGAGCCCACCCTCTGCAAGTAGGTATGGTGGGTATCATGGAAGAAAATCCATGATGTGCTTGTTCACCCTCTGGGAGTAGCTATGGTGAATGTATTATTCATGGGAGTAGCCATGGTGGTAGTCACTATGTGACTTGGTTATTCAGAAGGAATCCTCCCTAGCTAAGAGGGATTTTTGTTGTGTAGCTAGGTCGGATCCCTTCTAGGGCTGACCTAGTGCACAAAATGCCAAGTGGCCTGTCGGCCTTGGCATTTGGATATCTCAGTTGTATGAGTCTAATTTGGGGCAGGCCCTATTTGGGCGAACCACTTGTGTGTAACTTGTGATTAAGTTAAATGTAACTTGCAACTAAGGGAGACTCATATGTAACTTATAATATATAGGTCTGACCCTATCCTTGGCACCAAAAGTATATGGCCGACTTGAGGTCTATTTGGAGGTATTGATTCATATATATGCAAGGTCATGATTGCATCAATAGACATGAATTCAATAACATGAAGGACATGTAGTGTGCTTGGGGGTGATGATAAGAGCTTATCGTCTATGGTTGGGAAGGCAACAAATTTGATGTTTGCCTGTGGTTAACGAGCACTACGATAAAATTAACATTTCTTTATTTCGATTGGTACTTTCAAGTGAAGGTTGTGCTCTTGGAACATTGTGTGGAACAAAGTAATTTGGTGTTAATGAAGGAATCTGACTAGCATTAGAAAAAGAATCCTCATGACTCTCACCAAAAGATGAATGCGGTTGGCAGATGCTTCGACTTGGGCCACCAAGGGGATCGAATGGTGTAGAAGTGGATACATTTTGACTTGTCACTAAGGCTAGTGCTTCCTTTGTCTTCTAGCTCTCTTCGTTTTTCAAATCATACTCTGCAAGAAGGGTCTTCATCTCTCTAACCATCTCTGAAGTCGATGCACCACATATGTCTAGGCATTTTGGCAAGGTGGTATTTTGATCTATTAATTCCCCTTGTCATCAATTTACCGCATTCAATACAAGTGACCTCACCCTTTTTATTTCCTGGGATCCCATTTTTTTATACAGAGTCTCTTCTAGATGGCATTGACTTTGAAGTTGACATTGCTGTTTCAACATGAAAAAATAAAAAAATCAGCAAAAAAATGATAATCAATCATTTGAAAAAAAATAGAATTAAAAAACAAGCTAAATAACTAGGAAATAGGTTATGAAGGGAAATGGAAATATTTTTTCCAGCATTTCTACTTGTTTTTTAAGATTTTTTTTATTTTCAATTGAAGAAAACAAAAAAAGAAGAGAGAATAAAAATCACTTACTTCTGTCTATTTCAATCTCATATGCTCCTCTTCTCTGCTTCTTCCAACCCTATTTCACTATGCAGACCTGTTTTGGACAAGAAAATGCAAAAAAAAGTGAAAAAAAAAATTAAAAACCTGTTTTTTAAAGCTGTTGGACATCCCAGCCAGATGCAAGAGTCCTGCATCAGGATTCACGAGTCTGAGTCTAGGACTCGCATGAGTCTCATGTCAGGACTAGTGAGTTTTGGCCAAGACTCTCCAAGACTTGGCTCGCGAGTCCGTGGTCAGTCGACTCTGCGAGCCTTAGGACTTGTGAGTCCCGCAATTTTTTGCCATATGTGCACTAGATTATGAATCTCCTTATTACTGTGTGAGCTATTTTAAATTTGGATAAATTCTCACGAGTAAACATTACTGCGACACCAAAACCCCTTTGAAGATATCTTAAAGTATAAAGTTATTAGATTAGCTAGAACTTACACATAAAAATATCATGTTCTCTTGGCACACTGCTTATTAATTTTTTTTTTTAACCTCTTGTGAGAGAGTAGGTTAATGTATCCAACTGTAATTGGCACTGAATAAAAGATTCCATTTAGGAGGAACTTCTACCTGGTTTTAGTCAAAGGATTTCTTTGTCTTATGGTAGATTTGTTTATCCAACTATTCTATTCTTGTAAAAAGTTTCCCTTGCCTTCAAATTTCCTGGCAGGTACATGCTTACATTGTTAAAACTGGATTTGAGTTCAATTCCATTCTGTTGAATGCAATGGTTGATATGTATTCAAAATGCAGAAACATGGAGAGTGCGAGACAATTGTTTGACAATATTCGTGAACGGGATGTAATCTCATGGACAGCAATGATTGCAGGATATGCTCAGAGTGGGTATGGTGAGGAGGCTTTGAAGTTATTTTGCAGAATGCGTAGTCAGGCAATGAGACCGGATGCTGTTGTCTTCTCAATTGTTCTCAGTGCTTCTGCTAATCTAGCAGCTTTGGGGCATGGTAAGCAGGTTCATGGTTATATTGTCAGGAGTGGAACTGAATCAGATGTCTTTGTTGCTAGTGCACTTGTTAACATGTATGCCAAATGTGGCAGCACCATGGATGCAAGCAAAGTCTTCGGCGGTATGAATGAAAGGAATGTGGTTTCATGGAATACTATGATTTCAGGATATGCACAAAATGGACATCCCAAAGAGGCCCTCCAACTCTATGAACAAATGATACAAGCAGGGACAAAGCCCAACTATGTAACATTTATTGGTGTTTTATCTGCTTGTTCTCATGCTGGCCTCGTGGGTGAAGGGTGCTTTTACTTTAATTCAATGATTTGTGATCACTGCATTCCTCCAAGGACAGATCATTATGCTTGTATGGTTGACCTGTATGGACGAGTTGGGCGCTTGAAAGAAGCAGAGGAATTGATCAACAATATGCCATTTGAAACTGATGCTGTTGTTTGGGGGGCATTGCTTGGTGCATGTAGAATTCATGGGAATTCAGAGTTGGGAAGACATGCAGCAGAACAACTTTTTAGATTTGAACCAAAACGTGCTGGACCATATAAGCTCCTCTCAAATATCTATGCTTCAGCTGGCAGGTGGGATGATGTTGCAAAAGTGAGAAATGAGATGAAAGAAAAAGGAGTGCAGAAGGAGCCAGGATACAGCTGGATTGAAGCAGGTAACAAGGTGCATACCTTTGTCAGAGAAGACAGAACACACCCACAAACAGAGGAAATATATACCAAGCTAGAGGAATTGTCTGGGAAGATGAAGGCAACTGGATACCTGCCTGATGTGGACTTCGTCTTGCATGATGTGGAGGTAGAACACAAGGAAAAAAGCCTATTCTATCACAGTGAAAAGCTGGCTATTGCTTTCGGGCTTATTAGCACACCTTCTGAAGTGCCCATCAGAATCATGAAGAATCTTCGGGTGTGTGGTGATTGTCACACAGCCATAAAGTTCATTTCCAGGATTGAAAAGAGAGAAATTATTGTGAGGGATGTTAACCGCTTCCACCATTTTGAGGATGGCTTATGTTCATGTCAGGATTTTTGGTAATGCTAAATAAAATAGGCTATTATGGTGGTAATACCAAACATCTGTTATATGTCATCTTAGTGGAAGGAGAGGTAAAAAGCTGGTTGTGGGCCTTAGCAGAGAGCTGCTAATGCGTTAGCAAATATTTTTCATCCACCTTTGTGTCACAAGGGGTCACACTGGTAAGGTAATTTTCATATATCACTCCATGTAAGGGATAATTTTATCTACATTTTTACATCAATATGCTGATAAAAATAAAGGTATTATTGTAAAGGGGATCTCAAGAATAAGAGTCTGGAGTCAAATTTAACAAATTATGGTGAATATTGAGAATCCTTTGATCACACGTGCTGTAAACCTGTTTTACGAAGTAACACCCCCATTCTTTTTGCACAAGTCTTTGTATTTCATATAAATAACATTCAGCTGTAAAGTGCTTATGCTCACACTTTCTATGTTTTTACCTTCATGGGATTGGGGGATCCTTAAAAAGTGTTTTGAGAAGCTGGACTTGTTGAAATATCAAGGTTTACGTATTGTAATAAAGTATTCCTAGTGACTTTGTCGTTTATTAGTTAATATTTTTGTTAAAATAGTTAGTTTCCCGTAGGTAGTTTGGGTTAGTCTGGGGAAGTTACGGGAATCCAATGCTTTATAAGCGTTTGTCTAATTCATTGTAAAACTTCGTATGAACTCGATAATATTAATATCATTCTATGTTTATTATTGTTGCCATTATGGGTTTGATTCTAGTAAATGTAGATGCTCTTCAATTTTCCAACATGGTATCGCAACATAGGCAACAAGAAATTTATTAAGAGGAAGTCCAAGTAGAACGCAAGGGCATAACAATTATCTTAAATTGCTGGTGGTTGCAGCACACAAGGAAGATTGGGCACACCAAGAAGGTGTAAAAGGCGCTGAAGATAGCTTCCCTACCACATTTGTAAACAGTTTGAATGGTGCAGAGCAGAACTGTGTGAGGCAAAGCAGAAACCAAGCCTATGTGAATAGAAACGGATATCTGGAAATTGAAAAAGATTTTTTTGTGCAAACAAAGTTTAGTTATCTGCAACAATAACTATTGGGAAACAAATTGATATCACACAAGACTTGGTGATTGAATGATTAAAAAGTTGGTTTCATTGGAGAAGTTGAAGGTTCAAAAATATAAGTACATTATATATTTTTTGGAGTTTGATTTAAAAGGGCTTTTAATGTTTCTAGAAAAGGGAAAATGATTGAATTCTTTTGAACTTAATTAAGGGTAGATTGTGGAAATTGGAAGTATTTTGGACAAACATATGGCTATATTAAAACCATTTTTTAGAAGTTTTGTTTGAAATTTTTGTTAGTTACATCTCGTCCTTCAAAGAAGTTTAAGACAGTCTCTTAGTCTCATAATCAAAAGCAACAGTTGGATTGGTTGGTATAGTTTTTAAGTTAAAATTAAATGGTAAGAGGGTCAAGTTTTATACCTTATCTTATTGAAATTAGCTTTTTATTTTCAGAGATAAGGGTGTATAGAACTATGGAGTTATAAGGTCTGAAAGGAATATTCTAAATTGTATATGTATTGTAGCAATAAGAAAATAAGGTGTTATAAGGATGATTTGGTCACATTATGTGCAATTTGGTTCGGTCCAGCACCTTATTTTATTTTATTTTTTATCATATTATCTTATTCTTGTGCATTTGGAGCCATCTTTGCTACAGTTGATGGTATCACCAAAGAGTCACATACACCATTAAATGGATAAATTTTAATAAGGTTATATTGGAGGCTAGAGGAATTTTGTCATCTTGAAACAACTTCTTGCTTAGAGATGTTTTGTATGAGAATCATATGTTTTTGTTTTCTTTTTTGATGCTGATAGTATCAAAGATTGCATATATTTGTAAAGTTTGCTTTTTGAAGACAAGAAGGGATTTGGTGTAAACTCAATATGGATTGTTGTCTAGATAGTTTGTTAGGCGACAAATAGGAATAATACTATTAGTTATATTTTAAATGCTTTTGTAATGAGTCAGCCGTGTGGGTTCCTGTGTCAGTGTCAGTTATGACGGTTGGTACCTCGGCCAACCGTTAAGTAGTATATATTGCCATGTAAGGGAACCCCGACATTGATAATGATCATGTATTGAACTTTCTGGAATGCAATAAAGGACAAATTTTTCTGCCATAATATCGTGATTGTTATTCACATTTTGTGTACATTGAATTCTCTGGTTATATGTTTGCACGCACTGAAACTCTCTATTTGTTCCGTAAAGTTAGAACATATTCATCGTTGGGAGCAAACATTTTGGCACTATTGCCGATTTGAATTCCGGAGATCAATATGGCGGCAGGTGGTAGGCACTAATGGGCCGACCATTCAATTAGTAGTTGATTGTTATTGACAGTGATACACACGAAGAGGTGACCTAGGCGGGAGCACGAGAGGATTAATTGACAGAGGACTTGGTAGACTTGTGGGAGGTGTCGGTCACGCAATACGTGCAGAGGGAGGCTCGGGAGAGAGCTGTCCCTGAAGGCACGGTATGTGGCGAACTCATGGTCAACACAACCATATTTGATCTTCTCGGGAGTCTTCCAAAGCTGTTGGCACGAAATTTAATTGAACTTCAGGACCAAAGGGAAGAAACCAGCCATGAACGTCATTGATAGCAAATCCTGCAGTAGTACGAAGAACATAGCCGTAGGGAAGATGAAGAGAGGGATACGAGCAGACGTCGTACCCATGGCAATTAATGCCCCTATGTCCCAACAAAGATTGACGGCGTACTGATACCAATAGAGAGGTAAGCGAGGGGTCGGTACGAAGATCCCTACGTATCAGAGAACGAAACGAATGGACACGTCGACTGAGGGAGATTGTTGAAGGCTTGAAGAGTCCAGAAAGGTAGAGCAAGAGTCGGAGTGTGAGTTGGAGCTATAGCTGGGAGAGGTAGAAACCGTGTACATGGAACCAATTGGTAGAGGTTGCGAGCAACCTACCACTGCCAGACGTAGTGGGGGAAGATCTCGCTGACCAGGCCGCTCACTCGATGTCGAGTGAAGAAACAGGAACTCAGTCTGAGAACAATTCGTTGGAGCAATTCGACCGTGACAAAGAGGTCGTATGGGACTTGTAGGGTGAGGTCGCCGAACTCTTTGAAAATAATTTGTATAGAATTGGGAATTTGTCTCTCGTGGAACAGTAAAAAATAGGAGGGTCGGAGCCAAAGACCCTAAGAAGGAGGGACTATAGGAGTGAGGGTGATCAAGGTGCGGAGGATGGAGGGGGACGCGTAGAAAGCTCCCGTACGGAGCCAAGTAGTCCAATCTGGTTGAACGCATATGATACCTTCCAGGCAGCACATAACACCTCCTAGGCGGGAGAGAGTACCTTCAAGGTAAAAGCAATGGCACACAAATAGAACACTCCAGAGAGATAGATGCTTCCAAGATTCATGGGCAATGGGTTAGAGGACCTCGTACAACATTGCAAAACATGTGTAACCATATAGGAAGTGAACGACCAAGATGACCAAGATTACTGGTTGACAGTGTTCCCAGCCACTCTCCGGGGGATCGCGATTGACTGGTATATGGATCTTGATGCCCAACACAAAACAAGTTGGAATGCTTTGAAGAGGGCTTTCCAGGAGGAATTCAAGCTCTTGAGGGATGATAATGAGATTGTGGCCGAAATCTATAGTACTAAGCAAGGGAAAAGTGAAAGTGTTCGGGCCTATAACTGTAGGCTGAAGGAGTTGCTAAACAAGATGGAGAATCAGCTGGCCGATGGGTTGAAGAAAAGATAAATTGTGGAGGGACTCGTACCGTCCCTTAGAAGGAAGATGAGGGTGGTCCCTCCGCCGTCATATGAGGAGGCCTACAACAGAGCAATGGATATTAAAAGTGAAAGCAAAACATCAAAAGGGAAGAGGGCGAGTGACAATGACAGTACAGATGAAGATAGTGATGATGAGTCCAAGATCGTACAGGCCCTCCGTACGGATATGATGCGGATGATGAGGGAGTTGAAGGCCGACAAGGAGAATGGCAAAGAGGGTAACGAACTCTGGTGTATCGACTGCAAGGCAACACAAAAGGTCACACTAAGGGAACATGCCCATGGAAATCTTTTTGCGACATCTGTGAAGTGTTGGGGCATTCCATCAAGGAATGCCCGTACAATCTAAAAACGCGGAGGACACAAGTGCTCCTCACCCAACCGGAGCAAATCACCCTGTCAGCCACACCACCCAAACCAACAAACTCTGATGCTTCACCAGGGGGATATCGTAACAATCGGTGAGAGAATAATCGATCCAATACCAACACACCAAGGAGTAAAATCCAGTACGATGCAAAATAGCGACCTATGATTCAATGCCGCAAATGTAATGAATGGGGCCACTTTGCTCGAGAGTGTCAAAACGGAAATAACAATGGAAGTTTGTTGTGTAAGTGGTGTGATCCTGGGAACCATGAGGATGTTGACTGCCCAAAACAGAAGGGGGTAAATATGCTAGACGTCAAAGAGCCAGACGAGGAGGTACTAGCAATTACAAGATTGCAGAGCAAAAAGGTTGTGTACCTTGATCCCCGTATGGAGAAAGAAAGGCTCCGGGAGGCAAAGGCTAATGTTGAACAAGCAATGGTAGATGAATGATAGGCCTCACATAACGTTGCCAGTACCCCACTTCGGTCAAAGTTTGAAAGAACTATAATCAAATAGATGTTGCAAGCCACCATACATCTACGCGTATTTGACCTTCTACAGACAATGCCGCAATTGAAGATGACTCTCACAAATGTAGTCGGTAATAACATTATTGACCAAGAAGGTAACTAGTTGACAACGGAATCACCTGGCAGGTCTGCCACGGAACTGTCGGCAGGAGAACTATTTGGCATGTTTGTCACGGATCTCATGCTACTTGCGGTAAGTATTGGCCGGAAGCCAGCGGTAGTGGAAATGGAGATCCGGAGTAAATGTACTATCAAAAGAGACATGGAGGGATCTCGACAAACCAACCCTCTGGCCGCTGACATTCCACCTTGTTGGTGTCGACCAGCACGACATCAAACCCCTGGGAACACTCATGGCACAAAAGGTTGTGGTTGGCACACAACATAAATCTTCCTTGACTTTGTGGTCATCCCATTGGAGAGAAAGGCCTATGATGCCCTCCTCGGAAGAGGTTGGTTGATCGTGGCGAAGGCAAATCATAACTGGAAGAAGAACACACTCTCCATCGAGAGTGAAGGGCGTAAATATGTGATTGACTTGAAGAACTAGGCAGTAAGCGAGGAATTGACATCATCCGTGACTCGGATGACTCACATAATTGGGAATGGGGTTCACAAGATGGCAAGGAAAAGATGGAACCCAGCAACGAAGGGGTATTAGAATTAGAGGGATGCTTGGAGGACAAAACTAGTTCTTTGGCTAGACTCTTCCATTGGTAGATGGAAGACTACGAAGTATTTCACCCTGATTGCCACATGCTACAGATTTGTGAGATTGAGGAGTCGGGTGATGGTACGAAGAATACAACCTTCCCTCCAGAGTATAGGGAGTACCGTGAGGGTGTCGCATGGGTGGACGATACACCTGCGCATCGGTTTGAACGAGATAAAGTCATCAAGTACGAAGAATCCAACATGAAGAAAGTCAACTTGGGGGATGATGACAATCCAAAGGTGATCTTGGTCGGGGACGATTGGAACTCCGTATTGAAAGCGGTAGTGTTTAAAATTTTTGTGGAATACAAGGATGTGTTCGCATGGACATACAAAGACTTGAAGGGAATACCTCCAGAACTGTGCATACACAGAGCACCCCTAGTACCCAGTGCCCCCCGTACAGAGGAGGCCATACATAATGAATAAGAATTATGCAACAAAGGTGAATGAAGAAACTGAGAAGATGCTCGAGGCTGGCAACATCTTTAAGGTGGAAACTAGTGATTGGGTCTCGCCAATTGTTATCTCCCTGAAGAAAGAAGCAAATCAAATCAGGATATGTGTTGATTTTCGCTGCCTAAATGCCATAACAATTAAAGATCCCTTCCCAATTCCGTTCACTGATAGTATTTTGGAGGTGGTTGGCCACGAGATATACTCATTTTTGGACGGATTTTCCGGATATAACCAAATCAGCATTGCGGAGGAAGACAAGTTGAAAAACAATATTTATAGTGGAGGATGGAGTATATGCGTACAATCGGATGCCTTTTGGCCTGTGTAATGCTCCGACCACCTGCCAACAGATCATATTGCACATTTTGACGAGATGTCTATTGGAAGTTTGAAGGCATTCCTCAACGATTGGTCTATCTATAGTAAACAGGAAACCCATTTGAATGCACTCAGGGTGTGCATGGAGAGATGTCGACGGACCCGATTGGCCTTGAACCCCAAGAAGTGTCGATTCATGGTACCATAGGTTAAGCTACTGGGGCACATTGTGTGCAAGGAAGGGTTGAAGATGGACCCCGATAAGGTAGGAGTTATTGTGAACATGGAGAGTCTGGTGCATGTCACGAGAGTAAAATCCTTCCTTGGACATGTCAGGTACCTTAGAAGATTTATTAAGAGTTTCACACAAGTCTCATGTCCCTTGGACAAGCTCACGAGAAAAGGAGAACCGTTTGTTCGAGTGGGGAACAGAGCAAGAAGAAACCTTCAAGGACTTAAAATCTCGATTGGTGAGTGCACCAATCCTAGCACACTACCCTGACTGGGACAAAGAATTCCATGTCCACGTCAATGCCTCCAACTATGCCATTGGTGCCACTCTAGCCCAAGCGGGTGCACAGGGATTAGATCACCCCATTTTCTTCGCCAGCCGACTGCTTTCCAAGGCTACATAGAACTATAGCATGATGGAGAGGGAGGCACTTGGAATGGTGTACTTCATACAAAAGTTCCGCCATTATCTCCTTGCAACACCATTCACCTTTTATGTGAATCATCAAGCCTTGATGTATTTGGTGAATAAGCCAATAATCTAAGGAAGGGTAAGCCGCTGGCTATTATTACTTTAGGAGTTCACCTTCACCATCGTAGTACGGCCCGGAAAGACTCATGTAATTGATGACCAACTATCAAGGATCAAATCCAGAGAACCCACGAAAGGAGTAAATGAGGACTTTCCAGACGCTCACTTGTTCCAAATAGCCGTACTACCTCCCTAGTACAAGAGCATTGGCGAGTACCTGTCCACCTCAACATTCCCACGAGACATGCTGCTAGGGGAGTGACGTAAGTTGGCGTTAAAAAGCAAAACCTTCCAGCTGATCAATGGCCTATTGTATAAGATGGGACCTGACCAGATCTTGCGTAGATGCGTGGAGGAGGAAATTCCGAGTGTACTAAAAGAAGCTTATGACGGACTTGCGAGGGGCCACATGGGACTTGATGCTACCGCATGGAAGGTACTATTGGCAGGGCTGTGGTGGCCAACCTTGCATAAAGATGCACGAGAATGGGTTGTGGGATGTGATACATTTCAGCGTACGGGAAAACCATTGAAGCAGGATTTCATGCCCCTATTTCCCTCTCAGTTGCTAGGAACTATTTGAAAGATGGGGATTGGATTTTGTAGGGCCTCTCAAGGTGAGCAATATGCACAGATGTCAGTACATTGTCGTGGCCACCGAATATCTCACCAAGTGGGCCAAAGCGAGAGCTCTCGCAGACAACACTGTTGTGAGTACAACAAGGTTCTTGTATGAGCAAATTGTGACTAGGTTTGGGATTCCAATTCAGATTACAAGTGATCGAGGAGTTCACTTTGTTAACCAAGTCATTCGAATGATGATGACATAATTTAAAATCCTCCACAATCTATCCAATCCGTACTATCCTCGAGCAAATGGTTAGGTGGAAGCTACAAACAAGATACTCGTCTCCATCATTTATAAGTCATGTGGAGTGGAACAGGAAGATTGGGAGGAGCGTCTTCTCGAGGTAATCTAGTTGTACTGTACAACATACAAGGTGACGATGGGTCACACCCCATTCCAACTTATGTACGACCAGGAAGCCGTGGTACTGACAAAGTACACCATACCAAGTTTAAGAATTGTAGTAGACAATCGACTCGGGGATGAGGAAAGTTTGAATGCCCGTCTTATGAACCTCATGAAGTTAGATGAACATCGGATGATGGCATAGTGGGCGACGAAAGTGGCCCAACGCTGATGGAAGTACTAGCATGACAAACATCTCCGACGGACAAACTTTTGTCCTGGTCAGTTGGTTCTGAAGTATAACAGTCGCAATGAACTTCGACCTAGTAAGTTCAGAGTTTGTTGGTTAGGGCCTTATAAAATCAGGGAAGTCGGGAAGAATAGAGCAGTAAAACTATCTACCTTGGATGACAATTCTATATGTGACCCTGTAAACGACTCCAAATTGAAGCTTTATTGGGAACGTGATAAATCAACATGTTGGACTATGCAACGAAGGGGGATTGGACCATTGGAAGAGTAAGGGAATAGAGGAAGATCTTGTGGTCATCGTAGAGCCTTACAGAACCAATGAAGATTGGGCCAAACCACTCACTTTCAAAGAAGAAAGGTTGGTACCGAAGCAAGTCAAAGGCATTGCAGTGCCTTGAATTCACAAGCACCTTACAAATGCTTATTTTGGTGACCTAGCTGTGTGGATATGGCTCACCGGACACTGGAGAAAAAGGGCCCCATATGAAGGACCTTGTGAGGGTTACATTGCATATGACATTGACGAGGAAGCGAAAGCAAGAAGGAAGGAGGAAGAGCCAGTTGACTTAGAAGAAGAAATAGACCTGGAGGAGTACGGTGCGACTCTAGGACCATTTTTTAAGATGGTACTCTAGGACCATGTGATAGCATCATGTCCTGGTGAATAGGAAGCAGGCCCCAATTCGCTCTACTGGGTAATTCCCAATCCCGCGGGGCCACCCCAGGTTGATGGAGAAAAGGTAACCTGGTATCAATAGTATGACAAAAGATACATTGATGGAAGATACAAGGGTGTGGGACCAACACCTTTATTAGACAAACTTTTTGATCTTGAATATGTGGGTACGTGTTGCTCAGAGGAATGCTACAGGAGGCCACCATACGTGTGCACGTGGCTACATGACTCTGAAATCAGAGTGCGACCTAAGGGAGATCCCACTGGGGTAAAAAGGAAAATGCAAGACTTGGAAAATGAGAATGATACTGAAGAAGGACCAAGCAAAAAGATAAGGGAAGAAGGAATTGGCAATAGAGTAACACTAAGGAAAGGGATGAAATGTCGGGTACAAAAAACTAAGTTGCTTAAACAGAAGAAGACAATACGAGCTCCGCAAGAAAAGGTGGTACAAGGAGGTGACAAAAAAAGCACCCAGAGTAAGCAAATTGACAAGCTCCATGGTAAATTAAAGGTACGAAGGCTAAAATTTAAATAGTCTTGCCAAGTTAAAATGTTGAAAGAATATTTTAAAAAGGAAGATATTAGAGATAGAAAAAGCAAGGCAACTATTAAAAAGTAAGGGGGAAGGGTCAAGTAGTATTAAAAATTAAAACAAAGGGGAAATATTTTAAAGTTAGTAAAACAAAAATTACAAGTGGTGAAAAGAAATTATTTTATAAAAAATATGGATATGCCCTAACCCTAAAAATGAAGAAATTCCAACACATCAGGCAGGCGAGAAGAAGTAAAGTGGTGCAACGAGGTGAAGAGCAAAATCAAGGCACCATATGATTCCATACGGATTGTGGATAGAGATAGTAAGCCACAGATTTCGCCGAGGGAAAACTTGTCGTACACTCCCGTACAGATTACAAATTGGTGGAGCCAACGAGAGGTGTATGGTTTCGTACGCTCTAGGGGGTGGAGCATTCGTATGAACGTAAGTGTCGGAGAAATCCATACAAAGCCAATTTCCATACCAATACACAACAAGGAAGTATTTTCGTATGGTTTTGTATAGAAATCGTAGAACAAGGATCAGGGGGAATTGTCGTACGGCTCCGTATGAAAATTTTAGTCGAGGGAGTATGACAGTTGTTCGTACAGTTCCGTACGGACAATGTTGAATAGGTTGACGAGGTTAACTCTAACGTCGTACAGATAGGGTGGACATTCAAATCTGTATGATAGCCATCCGTTTCAATTTCTGTATAGCTCGCACAAGGTCGATCATTTGGTAGAATTAAATTCGTATGGATCACAGGAGAGAGAAATCGGTACTAGACGCGAGGGCCTGCGCAACAGAATTGAGCACATCCGTACAAAGTTGCAAGAAATCCGTACAAGGATAATCTGGGAGGGAAGTTCGTATGGCCAAGGAAGGACGGTTTTGGTAGTTGACAGCACGTGACAAAATTTAGCTGATTGTGGAGACAGTTGGGGTAACGGTCTTGACAACGACAATGTACATTCAGCGGGAGAATTGAACAAGGACAAAAAATTGGAGCTTATAAAAATTGATCGAAGTATGACACAAATGAGTTTTGGAAACCCCAGCAATGGAAGCAACATGATACACGCAAGAACCATGGCCACACTAGGAAGCAACAAGGGAAAAAAAGTTCGAGCATGAGTGAAGAGAGACGAGCCTATGACTGTATAGTCCCTGACATGGGAGGGCTTGAATGGCAGCGACTGTAGAGCATGGTGGGATGAGACAGACGATGCCTATGTCATCAAGAAAAATTTGAAGACAACAGGGGTCGATAAAATTATGGCCATGCTCGTCTTCAACATCAAAGACTTTGAACCTGTATTGAAGGGAATGGTGGCGGGTTACGACAGGCATACACAGATCGATGGTGAAGTATGGTGGGTGCCATCTTACCATCTCTTTGCTGCTAAGTTCTCCAAGATATTTGGGATTCCAAACCAAGGAAGCTCTATGGTCAAGAGGAAGATGACACTGGAACAGAAACAACAGCTGGTCCGATTGGTTTGTTGCGGGAACCTGACACAAAGAGAGTAGGATAGTACTTGGAAATTTGGAAGTAGTCGCGATGTGAAGAGAACATTTTTGGCAAATGCAGAATGACGATGCATAATGGATATTATCAAGAGCAGGTTGACAGGAGCTAGTAGAGGGTCGAACATCGCTGTATGGATGTTGTACCTGATGAGCGGGCTGAGGAATGGCATGGTGTTTAATTGGGCATCTTTTCTCTTTGAGTGCATCAGAGAATGTCTAGGGTTGCAACACAAGGTATTCTACATGTCACACCATGCTATTGTGATGTTCCTAGAAGCCATCTGCATAGGCGTACCAACAAAAAAGAGGGGGGACTTGCAGCCACTTTCGAGATTAGAACCATGTAACCCACCAATTTTTTATTGGACACACTTGGACACCATGGCCGTTGGCGGGGAGCCATAGAGGAAAAGACGATGACAGGATGTGGGGTAGTCTCCTAGTGCAGAGAGCGAGGACAGTGAGGAAGATGCCATGGAGGCATCCTCGTCAGATGATGAAATTGGAGAGGAAGACACCTTTTGAGTGGTTCCATCCGAGGTACGAGCAACAACTGAAGTTGAAATGGTTGGCGATAAACCAGTGGCTAAGGATGTGGTAGAAGGGGTAGGAGAAAGTAACATGGCAAAGGAAGTAATGATAGTCGAGAACCCTGACACCATCAGACAAAGGCCAAGGCAACCAACCATTCAAGGCAGAGCGGACGTAGGAAGTGCCAACACAGGTAATTGACATGGTGGACGTGGAGGCTTCACTGCCACCGCCACCTAGGGTGACCTTTGGCTTGGAGGCAACAACACAATTGAGCCCCACACGTACTGACCACCAGGAGCACCCTATAGATTCATGGTTGTTGGAGACCCTCGGGGTACGAGTGGAGGAATTGCAGGAGTTACCACTTTCACCTTGCGAGGATGGAGGGATTGACACCGACAACATGCCATCTGGGGGAGTGGAATTTGAAGGAGCAGGGGATCCTCTGCCTCACTAGAAGGCATTAGATCATACAAAGCGCCAAATAGTACATGAATAGGTAGGAGGAAGAGGAATCTTCCTCTCCTCATGGAGAGGAACTGGTGCTTCAGTTGGAAAAACCCAACCCCACAAATCCACTCGACTCTATGCAGCAATGCGCGTCTCAGTTGGAAGGAGTGGCAAAATTTCTAAGTGATGTTGGCCACATTGTGAAAGATGTTGAGCTCGAACATGATCCGAGAGTTGCTCAGGTGGCTGAACGACTTCTATCCTTTGTGAGGGAGGACTATGAGGGAGAATTTTTCAGATGTTTCACGACCAAAAGCAACAACACCTGAGATGATTAATGCGTGGATGGCTAATGTGATAGTAACGGAGGAGATTGGCATTCATGGCTCTTTGCGTGGGATGGAGATGACCTTCTGAGACCTGGTCTTGAAGTACCAAAGGACAATAGTAATATAGATGGAAGTGGTGATGACACAACGGGATCAGGCGGTCCAGAAGCCGAGGGTCACATCCTTGGAGGAGACAGTGGCCAAGTATGTCTAGGACCCGGAAGTGAGTGACAAGGAGAAGGCCGAGTTGGTGGCCAAGGTGGTAGGATTGGAGGCTCGCCTAGCGGAGAAGGAGGGGTTGCATGGGCAGGGGGATGAGCTTCAGAAAGCTCACAACAAGGTGGTGGAGGCAGCCCACATGGTTAAGTTGGCAAGAGAAAGAGAGTTGGCAGCCTCGCAGCGTATCCAACATCTTTAGCAGCGGGCGGGCACTTCCCAGTCATCAGTACTGCCAGGGCCACCCTCTCATCCCTCCCAACATTAGTTCTAGTTTTTTTTTTTTTTTATCAGCTTCCATTTTGTTTCAGTTGACTAAAAGACCACTACTTTTTGAGGGGGCTGATGTTAGGCGGCAAATAGGAATGATACTATTAGTTATGTTTTAATAATACTTTTGTAATGAGTCAGCCATGTGGGTTCCCGTGTCAGTGTCAGTTATGACAGTTGGTACCTCGGCCATGTAAGGGAACCCCGACAATGGTAATGATCATGTACTGAACTTTCTGGAATGCAATAAAGGACATATTTTTCTGCCATAATATCATGACTATTATTCATGTTTTGTGTACATTGAATTTTCTGGTTATATGTTTGCACACACTGAAACTCTCTATTTGTTTTGTAAAGTTAGAACATATTCACCGTAGGGAGCAAACATAGTTCAAGAGTTTATGGATCTTGGGAATTATACCCTTATGAGGGTCATGAGACAACTTGATGGAACATTGTGAATATAACTTGACATGGATTGTTGTCCAATAATTCAGGAGATCTGTGATTTGGGAGTTTGAGGAGGTGATAATCTGGGGACTCCAGAATTCAATTCATGAGCTACATCTTTATGAAGCTTACGAGGGTTAGCTTGATGAAGTTCTACATAGTCCAAGAAGTTTTTTCAAAGAAAAGCTTCTAAGGAAACTGTATTTGTGTTTTTCCGTTCATCATATTAAGGTTTATGTATTGGAATAAAGTCACCATAGTGACTTTGTGATTTATTATCTAATATTGTTGTTAACATAACTAGTTTCCCATAGGTAGTTTGGATTAGTTTGGAGAAGTTGTGGAAATACAATTCTTTATAAGCATTTGCATGATTCATTGTAAAACTCCATATGAACCCAATAATATAATTATTGTTCTGTGTTTATTGTTGTTGCTATTATAGGTTAGATGTCCAACAAATGTAGATGGTATTCAATTTTCTAATAGAACTAGGTATTTGTGGAGAATTTCAAGCATCATGAAAGAAATGGTTAATATGAAAATATCTAGATTTCTAGAAAGTCAACCTTTCAAATGATCTAATATTTTGGTTTTGTTGTCCAACCATTTACCTCACAGGTAAATCCCATGTACGATGGTCTTCTTGTTGCTTGATATATGCTTATTTGATATCTATTTCAACTTTTTGGTAGAGCTGCGATCTCTGGCAAAATGATGTTTAATGTGCAAACCATGCTTATGCATGTCGAAATCTTCACTCAACTCCAGTAATCTTTTGGATTAGTTTATGCCAAGTTACATTATGAGCGACTATTATTAGGTTCCTGGCTTAGAACTTAAATTCTTTATATACAGTTTTAACTTTCATCCTGTAGTTGTTGTTTATTGGAATTTCAAACAAAATTGAGGTATATATTCTTTGGATTTGAATTATAACTAATGCAATATCAAAGAAACTTCTTACACTATCAAAATGGACAGGGAAAAAATATTTGCAGCAAAAACACTATGCTCTCTGGATTAAGAGGATTCCAAATTATCATTCAGTGGCACTTATTACAGTCTTTTTGTATCTTTGTTCAAAATGAATTTTAGAAGCATATTTCTTATCAGACATAGGTTCATCAACATGTACTTGTTTTTTTTTTCATATAATATAATAATTAGTAAGTGCATGCCTGATAGGCAAAATAATGCTTGAGCTAAAAGATGAGACGTTGGCCCAATATACGTATATCTTACTAACAACTATTCCATAATTGGCTAGAGAAAGCTTGCTAGTTACTGCTTTAGAGTTTTCGCTTTTCCAATTTCCATGTTTCATCAATTTTTTTGTAAACCATGCAGAAATTTATTTGCTGCCTTTCACCTTTACCATATGCTAGTAGCTTCCCGTGGTCAACAACTATTGCGATCTAAAATTTTCAGTTTAGGTTGGACAGACTGTTCAGTAAAACTAATTGTTAATGCTGATTCTACAAGTAAGAGTATATGAACTTACCATTAGCATTGAGAGTGTAGGAATGATATGCCCACAAACTGTTAGGGAAGCTATTTGGATTAAATTATGCACAAAATAATCCATTGCCATAGAAGAAACAAGGATTTTCTTAACTAAATCCGGCCATTTAAAACTCATACTACTATGCTTAGTAGATCTAGATAATGTTACGAAAGCATAATGAACCTTTTAGTTAAGCATAAGACAAGGTTATAACAAGAAGGAAATTGATATAGAAATTAGGGATAATTGTATTAAGGTAATTTCAAACATTGTTTATGAAAGGAAGATTTTCCATTCCTTAATTAGAATCATGTTGGTGGAGTAGAACGTTTTACCTTGTGATGTTAAAATCAGGTTTCTGGTCTCTTTTTGCAAGTTGTAGGAACTGTTTGGAGGCATTACAAGTGAAATTTATAACACGTGTAATGGGACTCTTAAGACCCGATTACAAGTGAATAGGGTCTTGTCTTGCTCCTCTTAACTCAAATCGGGTTTTGAATGTCTATTTTAAAATTAGGGGGTCTTAATAGAGCAAATGCAAGTGTTGGCCTTTACTTACAATCGGGTTATAATAGCTTGATTACAAGTAGATGTTAGCTTTAATTCACTTGTAGTCAAGAAATCAAAACCTGATTACAAGCACTTGTGTGCTCAAATATATACCAATTTTCATTGCAAGTTCATTAAAATCTCCTATAGCTCGATTCTCATGTTCTTTGTCTGTGTTTTTAAAGGAGTTCAATCAATGCGAAAGTGTTTGCATCCAAGGAGGAGTCTTTCTTCCATATCGACTATAAGAGTCCTTGTGAAGCTCATCTAAAAATTTCATTACTCTTTCTAGTTGTGTTTTTTGGCTAAGTGGCTTTCTCTTTCCAGGTATGGTCTTTCTCTTGCTATTTCTTTGTTGTTTTGATGTTAGGGTTTCTGCATTTTAGTCTTCATGTTTTGAATGCTAGCCGAATCCTTTGCTCCATTTTCGTCTTTCCTTATGCATATTTGAAGTCAAGATTCACGTCTTTCCCGTGGCTTCCGTTCATCCTTATGCTTCAAATAAGTTACTTGCAATCGGGTATTGATAACCCGATTGCAAGTATCTTTCCTTTTATCGTGTTGATGAAGATTTACATTGGTGCTGCCAAGATTGCGATCGCAAGTTAGGCGATTTCAAGTGCATGTCATATTTTACTCGTAATCGGGTCTAAGAGACCTGATTGCAAGCTCATTCATAAGCAAGCTCTTCCCCATTTTGCCTAAAGTGATTATCGGGTCTTCCTTGCATAAACACGTCTTAAATGTTCTATATGCAAATGAACTCACACTTGTAATCGGGTCTTGAAGACCTGATTACAAGTGGTTCATTTACATATTAACTCCCCAAAGTTGTTGATCTAAGGTGAACTATCAAATTTTATGTGTTTGCAAATACCTATCACTTGTAGTCGAGTCTCCAAGACCCGACTACAAGTATAAGTTGTATTATCCTTCCCTCTTTGCACACTTTCAATCGGGTCTCCAAGACCCGACTACAAGTGTGAAGTTTGTCATTACATCTCAACTTGGCAAACTTATTCTATTTGCAGTCATATCCCTTCATGCTCAAAATGCTTTCCTAGAGACTATATCACACATTAGTCTCTTGTGATCGGGTCTCCAAGACCCGACTACAAGCATCCTTTATCACTTTGTTTCAAACTTTACACTCTCACTTGCAAGCAACCCTTGAGATCCGATTTTCTCCCTATCGTCGTCGAAGCTTATCCATAAGCATCTTTGAGTCAGTCCAAGTTGTTTTTTGATAAAAACCCACCCAAGTCTTGGTGTGAGCATTGGTTTTCAAAGCTTTGAGGATTATGGAATCCCTAATAGCTACTGAAGATGTTCTTACTCTTTTGAGTTTTCACCACTGTATTGCAGATTCTTGTTAAATGACAAAAGAGCCAACATCACCTTCAAATAAGAAAATGAAGTATAAGTATGATAAATACCAAAATGAGATTGCTCCCATTCATGTGGTTCCTCTCATTGATGAGATCTGAGACACAAAGATCAAACATGTTGATATGTCTGAGTTCTTGGAAAGAACATAAGTATCACCAACACGTGGCATGCAATTGATCTTGAACAATCATATCCATTTGGTATCTTCTTTCCTAGTGGCTACCTTGGAACCTAAGTCCGTGCTTGCATGTGCCTCTCATTTTGATAAGGAAACTAGAACAATCAGGGATGATGATAGGAACGTCATAATCAGGTTAGATGCAGAAACCATCGACAAGATCTTCAAATTTCTTGCAACTCCTGTGTATGCAGACATTACTATGAAGAGTGCTCTAGATTATTACAACCAGAGAAGATCAGACTGCATTAGACACATCAATGCTAAATGGCTTAATACTCTCAGAACTTGTTTTTCAAGATGGCCCAAGTTGTATCATTGTGACTTCATTGAAGAAGTTGGTGACATGATCACTCTTCTCATCAAAATAATGAGTTTGAGACACTCTAATGTGTTTGAAATCTGGATGTACAAGTATATTATGATCACGAGGAAGGGGCAATCTCATATTTTCTGGGGAGAAGTTATCAGTGATAACTTGTGTGAGTAGTTGTCGCAAGTTCCCACTACTCTCATTTTCTATATGAATTCATACTTGGTGTATATCACAATGTCACTCAGACAATTTCCTGGTCTTTCTACCAAGAGTGACAGGTCGTTGGTGCTAGTATGGAAATACTATGCACAACTCACTCTTAGGCCTAGTGGAATTCATTACAGAAGGGTGCATGATGTGTTCTTTGGCCATTTCATGTGCCTTTTTGACAAAACACTCAAGCATAGAAGAGTCTTTGAGGAAGCTTAGAGGAAAGTGAATGAGTATAGGTGTTTATTTCTACAATTCCCAACTTTCACCTACATGAGTGTTGGATGTTTTGAGGGCCAACCATACATGCTACCTAGGTATCCTACCAACAAGATCATCCCGATGGAGTTGGCAAGACAACTGATGGAAGTTCATGCAATACAACCTGCCAATCACAAGTTAGGTATCAATATTTTCTCTCATAATCCATTGCAGATTGGTCGGTATTCTTTGACCACCTCAGCGAGGGCCAAGGCAATGGAAACTGAACTTCAAGAAATCAAATTGAGGAAGTTCAAGGACAGGAAAGATTTTGATTATTGAGGGATGAAATAAAATCAAGAGGGCCTTCACTCATGTTCATCACCTCAAGGATATATGGGTTGATCTTTGTACTGAAGAAGATATCAGAAGAATGGACTACAACAGGCTTACTCTGGAGCAGATTGTAGATCTTGATTTGGCCAAGATCTCGAAAAGAATGGTGGATGATGGAAAGATCCTTAACCCATAGTGCATAGAACAAAGAGTTGCAAAAGCTCCTCTTACTTCTCCTCAATGGTCAAAGAAAGAGTGTGATTCTATCTTTGACAGATTTTAGCCCATCCTTGCTAACACCAACGCTTAATTGAAAAATAATAATGTCAAAGTCATCAAGATTAAAGGTGGAGTGGAAGGTGATTCAACTAGACTTGTTGAGCAAAGATCTAAGGTCAGAATCAAGTCTAAAGAAGGTGCTTCCTCTTCTGGCTCTAGGATCAAGCTGAGGGTCAACAAGGCTTTGGTGATTCCTCCACCAAAAGTGTCATGGAAAGGGAAGGAGAACCCATAGGTGCAAATTCATGTTATTGATGCTAACAATGATACTCGTGAGGAGAATATAGTAGGATCACCCCCTTCAATAGGATAAGATTCTCCTTGTACAGTTGTTCCCCAATTGTCATTGGACATGCCTTGTCTCCAATTGACAAAGATGTGGACTCTTTCTCCATCATTCATGTGGAACGTGTGGATCCAAGCATTTCTGCTTGTGCTAGCATAGAAGTACCTATTGAGACCTCTCATGGTGGCTTGGAGAATGTCTTCGATGTGAATCCCTCATATGCCATCTTGTCCAGTGTATCTTTTCCAGATATTGATACTTCTGCCATGAGTTTTGATAAGTTCATGACAAAAGCTAGTCATGATTTGTTGTCCAAACAGACGCTTGTTGTTGTCTAGACAGATGCTCCTCCTAGAGTGACAACCATGGTATAGGCTGAACCTATTTCTTCACAAACCATAGTTGTGATCTCAGATGTGAACTCATTAGAACTACTCTGTTGGTTGAGTTCAATCACACCCAAAAAGAAGAAGCACGAGATCTCTCCCGACATATTTGTTTTTCAACAACTCAGGAGACCTAAGCCAAGGGCTGGTTAGAAGGCCAAGACAGTCTCATGGGTGGTGGTAGATAGAAACAAAATGAAATATGCGGAAGTGGCATAGCCTCTAGTTGAGAAACTGCTAGAAGAAATGCAACTGTCAAACTATAGGCTCACAAGGGTAGAGCTTGGGAAACAAACACATTTTGGTCTCATGCATGATGCCTAGGATTTAATGGCTTCGCTGGTTCAAAGTTATGATGAGCCACTGGCAAAGAAGAATGATCTCAAAGATAACAATTCACAGCTCATTATAGTGATCCAAAAGATCACTAATTCTTCAAAACATGTTGATCCTTTGACCTCCTCCACATTTGAAGAATCTATCAAGCAATTAGAGAAAACTGCTCAAAAGGCCAAAGCAATTGATTCTTGGGTAGATCAATTAATTGATCAAAGTACTCAAGTAGTGAAGAAGGCATTGCAAGTATTGAGCAATGTAAAAGAAACAAAGTTGAAGTTGAATCAAACTTTGGAGGCTTTTAATCAAAGTCTAGGTTCAATTGAGAAAGATCTAAAAATCTGGCATGAGATGGATTAGATGAAATTGGAAATTCTATGCAACAATATGGTATTTCGAGTAGGGAGAGATACATAGAATTTGAGGAGCTTACGACAAATCAGTCATTGGTCATCAAAGATGTGCAAGCCACTCTTGACAAAATATCCTGCAAGATTTTAAGTCATGATGGAGAGCTACTTATTGACTTAGTGTCAAGCCTTTGCTAGGAGCTAGAATTAGAGCAATTTGTTGTAGCTTCGATTCACAAGTTTGTGAAATATTAGGTGTTCTTTGATGGACTTGAAAAGCATTGAGAGGGGGGGGGGTGAATCAGTGACACCAAAAATAAAACTACTTCAAACACTAACCGGTAGATGAACTTAACAAAAAACTTAAACACAATGCATGTAATCCAAAATGATATAACAACATCCACAATAAGTAAAATATCCACCATAACACAAGTGTTTGTACGTGGAAAACCCAAATAGGTAAAAACCACGGTGAGATGGAACTCACAAGTTAACTATCTGCAGTAATAGATAACTGACTGGTTGGGGTCTACAAAGTGCTCTGCTAGGAGCGAATCTTGTTAGAGATCCCAAAGCTTGATTAGAAGCTTATACCTTGTTAAAAGTAGTACCCTGTTAGGAGCAACGTCGGTGGAGGATTTCTGAACCCAAACTAATGGATCACCCTATTAGAGGATTTGTACAAAGAAGCTTGTTAGAGCTTACCCGGTTAGGGGATTTGAATTCTGCCGTGATTGTTAGAAAACAACAGGATTGGTTTGATCTGTCTGAGTAGCACAATACTTGCTTGATCAGATCCTTCTAAACATATTCAACACTGCTCTTCTGCATACTCTGCAACTTAACTCTTTTGACTTTCGCACACAACATATCACTTTCACTCATATGAAATAATTCATTGTAATGTCAATATATAGACATTAAGATTTCATGTCGGTCCAAAGAAATCATAACACAATTTCCTAGGTGCAATGTATTTGGTCAAGTGATCATAACTCATCACAAAAATACCGCCAAAATTTGTCGGTGGGATAACTCATCACGATTTGTGGTAACTCATCACAAAATCAACAAATACCGGTTGGAACAATCAATACCGGTTAGAGTTAAATATATGAACCGTTATCCTTGAATCTTTTGATATAATCTTCGCTTGATCTTCAATGTTGATGCCGACTAATGTGTATCCACTGGTTGTCTTCTATGTATATACCAGTTGTCACAAAGTATCGGTTAGAGATAAACCTCTAAGTATAACCTCTAGCATATCGGTTCTAGAATAAACAACTTGAAGTTATACCAGTAGACAATATAAACATATGTGTGTGTATGTGTTTCATCAATGACAACATATGATGAATATATTACAATCATCATCAAGCCAACATTCTTTGATAAGATGCAAATTACTATTGAGAAACACAAAGAGACAATAGTAAGATATTCTGATGTTATCATCAAGACTGTTGCAGTTGCTAGGAATACGACAGGTCCTGATCCTGATCAGTTGTAGAAATTCATTAGCAGTTTCCAGTCCCTCATGGCCAGAGATGGTAAAGAATAAAAAAGTGTCTTTTGACACTTACATTTTGTTTTTGACAAATTACATGTAGTGTTAGGATTCATGATTACAAGTGAATTGTCACTTGTAACTTTGTAAATTGTAATTACATGTAAAAAAATTACAAGTTGGCTAGCAATAGAACTATAATTTGAATAAGTCATAGTTAGTTAGTTATTTGTGGAAAAAGTCTTAGTTAGTTAGACTTCTCCCACATTTTTCTCCCAGCCCCTCTCCTATATATACACGAGGGTGCTCCATGTAATTTTTTTTTATCTTTTTGGCAAGCAAGAAAACTCTTTAGAATTTTGCACTCATAGAGACTTTGAGCTTTATAGTTGTAAATTGTTTTCTCTCAAGTATCAAAGAGTTTGGAATTTCAGAATTTGTGTTGAAGCCATACTTTGTGTTCATTGTGTTCTTATGTCATATTGGGACATTTCTTTGTACTTGCTTAAAGTTGTGGAAAGTTGTTGAGAAGAGCTTCACTCTAAATATCAACATACTTTCTGTTGAAAATATTGAAGATTGTGAGATTTTGCCAAGATCAAGAGCTCAATGAAAAGTACAAAATAAAGAGACAAAATATAGGACAAGAATAAATTGTATTCTCATCAATAGATAAAATGATCAATTGTTACATACAATGAATATGAGCCTACTTATATAGGCAAGGCTATATGGATATGTGAGCACACAAACATGACATGTGGCTCAATAAGAAACAAGGGTAGGTAGGGATAAGTAGGGGTAGTAGGAGAAACAATTTAATATTCCACATGAGGTGGATCACCCACCAAATGTGAAATGTAACAAGATAAGACCACAAAAGGTGGAAATTCTCCTACACACACTATCCCAATGTGACACAAACACCCAAGTGTCTCATACCCAAACTACTATGAAATGCATTATCCTAAGCAAACTTAAGTAAGGTGTAATAATATCCAACATGAATAAATATTTACACCAACACCCCCCCCTTAAGTGCAACTTAGGGGAATGCACTTAAGTCTACAATGCAAGATGGGTCCCAACTACGAGGCCATATTAGGTACCCATGTACAAATGCATGCAAACCAATGCAATGAAATCTCTCATAAAGTGGGGAAAGAGAGAAAAACCCAATGGGAAAAAACCCTCCCTCAAAAGAGAGATGAAAACTATACAAGAGAACTCTCATAGAAGTATGCGAAGAAAAAAACCCCCATGTGAGGAAAAAGTCCCCCCCCCCCCCCCATATGAGAGAAGAAGATAAGCTAGGTAGCCCCCCCTCAATGTAGAATCTGCACCAATAGTAGAAGCTCGAGAATGAATGAAGAAAATGCTCCATGAATGTCGAACAACATTCCTCCCCTTGGGAAGAAACAAAACCAAAGGTGTATCCATGAAGTCTCCCCAATCATGAAGGGAAGATGTAGGAAAAACTCATGATGAATGAAGTCTCTGAAAATTGTTCTCGTGTCTCCATGTCGATGATGAAAGATACCCCCTTCAAAGATGGTGAACGACTCCACACTACTGAAAAAGGCACTCCAAGATCTAGTGGAGATGAATGTAGAACAAGTCCCAAAGACTCACATGTCTCCTCTAAGGATAAAGAGACCTCCTCCAACTGTTGTACATAAGAATCCACAATCATATCAACCTCGAAAGAATGATCATGTAGAGAATGAACAAGAGGGTCAGAGTGTTCTCTTGCAACAATCGAAGAAGGATCATCTTCATCAAAGAGAAGATGAATATCATCAATGATGTCTCCCAAATCTGCAATGTAGGACTCCACAAACAAACCTACAATGTTAGTCAAGTAGTCATCCAAATCAACTGAAGCTGGAAGACAAGATATATCCTGCTGCACTGAATCACAAGGCAAAATTGTCGCACTATCTGCAACATTAGGTGCAATAGGTGATGTGATATAAATAGGAGGATATGAAGTGCAAGACTCAAGAACAGGGTCACATGTGAGAATCCCCATGTTCAAGTACCCAAAGTTCTCAAAATCTGAATCATCACAAGAAGTGTGATCATCATATGTAGAATCATCATGTGAAGAATCATCATATGTGAAATCATCCTCATCAACAAAATCTGGAAAGGAGTATAATCGAGATGCATGATCCACCACCCCAGTTGCAATGATAGCTCTACTCTCCAAGTCTCTAATGAAAACCGACTCAGGTGTGAACTCCACAATTCTCTTCGTTTCCCCATGTGTGATTTGATAGATGGAAAGGAGAGTGTTTGTCAAATGGGGTACACACAACACATCATTGAAGGAGTTATCCCCAATGGCAATAGTTCATTTCCCAATCACATCCATGTATGTATGATTTCCCATCAAAATCTGCGGCATGGTGCAAGGCTCAAATATGGAAAACATATTCTGCGAAGATGCCATATGATGAGAAGCCCTTGAATCTAGAAGCCATCTCCCTAAATCATGACTTGTAGTAGCACAAAGTGATTTTCCTTTTCTTTTCCAAAAAGAGTGAGTCTTCCCACTCGTTGAGGCCATGAATGCTTGCCCTTTCCTTTTTGAATGTGAGGAAGTGGAAGTTGATGAATCCTCCTTGTAGGAATTAGGAAAATCAATGTTGTTCTTTTTGAGGATATGCGTGAGCTCATAGATTTTCTTAGAATCACAACAATGCTCCTCATGACCAACCTTTTTACAATAGGCACAAGTAGGTCTCTCCTTCTTTGGTGAATTTTCCTTCTTGGAAGAGGATGAATCTCCTTTTTGTGGAGAAGGTGGTGCTTTGTCCTTAGGCTTTGATTACCATTTCTTCTTGTTTGAGTTGTCCTTTCCTTGATTTTCTTTGTTCCCTTGATTTTCCACTAATGCTTGAGACTTAGAAGTCTTAAGAATGCCCATGCTTATCAACTTAGTTTGTTCCATCATCAACATTTCGGCGAAAGCATCAAATGTAGGCATTGTGTAGCTTGAACCCATTATCATCCTATGGGTTTGGAAACTAAAAACAAATGCTGCATATTCTTGTGGAAGTTTGCCCATCAAATTGAAGATCAATTAAGTATCATTTTTATCAATGCCACAATCTTTGAGTTGTGCCCTCAACTCTTTTGCCTTAGTGACATAATCTTGTATAGTATCAAAGTTCTTGGGATCTAACATGGTGAGATCACTATCAATTTGATATCCCCTAATCTCATCAACTTGACCATACAAGTCTTGAAACTTTTGCCAAACATCCTTAATAAGGTACATTTTTCAATATGAAAGATGAGATCCTTTGATACATACTTTCTTAAGGTACCAATTGCCATGATGTTCTTAGTGAGCCAATCCAAGTGAGTAACAGGATTAGCGAGAGCAACAATAGTTCCATCAATGTAACTAGTTAGTCCTTTTTCCATAAGTTTACTCCATGCATCAATTTTCCAAGTAGCATAATTATGAGGAGTTAAGAGAGGAAACTTAGGAGAACTCATAGCAAAAAAAGGAAAGAACACAAGAGACACCCCACCCCCCCCAAAAATAAATAAATAAATAAATAAATAAATAAATAAATAAAAAATAAAAAATAAAATTAAATTAAAAAAAATGATGAATTTGGCACTTTATATGTGGTACGTGTACAATAGGCCACTTGCAAACAATGGCAAGGTGGACTTCTCATTTTGTTTTACAACTACCCCAATAGGCTAAGAACTACAATGCAATAGACCAAAAAGATAGATCTATGCAATACGAGTGCCAAATTAACCAAAAAAGATCATATGTTGAAAGTATATTTTTTACTCAAAATAACTACAAATTGATAGCATATTATGAAAGTAGACGAAAAATTATGCACTTTAAAAAAAAGACACCTGAAAAGGAGTTCGTATGAGCCCAAATGGAGTCCCGAAAGTTGCAGAAACGGGGATTGAACAATTATAGTCACCAAAAACTAAGATTTCTAAAATATCTGTCCATCAAAATCATAAAATAATGCCACCACGAGAAAGTACACGAGAAATTAGCCCATTTCAAAAAAAAAAGGAGTAAAAATGAGCAAGATATGGCCATTTGAAGTTGAACTGCAAAACCAAAAAGCTCAACGGGAGAGGCCTGCCAAAATTTCAAAAAAATGATGACATCAACATATCATGGGAATAAATTTGATGGTCGTATGACTGTCGCCAAAACTTTGCCTCCCTGCCTGTGTGGCATCCGTACATAACAAACTGATGACGTGGCAAACCTAGATTTGCTGAATGGTTGATGACATGGCACATGCGTTGTCCATATGGAAATGATGTGGCAGACACATGTCAGAATGACATGGACATTGAGGTGGCTCTTTGTACAAGTGATTGTGCATACGGATGATCTATGTGCCTTGCTGCGTTGGCGGTACGGAGGGGCTGACTGGGCAATTGTGCTGACGTGTTTGTCTCTTGGTCCTCATGAGCCAAGCAACTATCACCACATGGCAGATGGAGTAGAGGAGGTGGCCTGGAAGCGTTGCCGGAAAATGGAGGTCCAACGGGAGAGAAGGCCGACCTTGAAGTAACGGCGGAAGAAGAGGGTCGATAGTGGTCGTCGGGATGGAAACTGGTGGGGGAGCTCAGATGGCTGGGTTACGGGAGTCGCTAGTGGTCGGGAGTTGCCAGTGGTTGGGAGTCACCAAAGGTTGGCGGTGGAAACTAGGAGGTCGAGAGTCGTCGGTGGGGAACTCGATTGTCGACAGGGTACGCAGAGCCCTGCAAAAAGCTACAGTACGGGTACGATGTCGGGGGGGAAACCCCCCGAAATATATATTTTTGATTTTTGTTTTATATTTTTAAAATAACTTTTACAAAAAGTTATTAAAAAATTGCAAATATAAAAATATGCAATAAAATAATTTGCAGAAAAATGAATTTTTTATTTTATTTTATTTTTTGCAAAAAATCCATATCGTACCACCTTTAATTGGACAAAATTTTACTCCAACACCCAAAATTCAACTTTTGCCAAATATGGTCAAGTTTATACTCATTTTTAATGGAAACAACCTCTCAGACGCAATGGTGAGGTCGAAAACTCCGTAGAACACCCCCAAAAATAGCACCTCCTCAAATCCAAAAATGCAAGCCTTTAACAATGCCTCTCAAAGGCGAATCAATGATGCTCTAATGGCTCTGATACCATGTGAGGTTTTGCCAAGATCAAGAGCTCAATGAAAAGTACAAAATAGAGAGACAGAATATAGGACAAGAATAAACTATATTCTCATCAATAGATAAAATGATCAATTGTTACATACAATGAATATGAACCTACTTATATAGGTAAGGCTATATGGATATGTGAGCACACAAACATGACATGTGACTCAATAAGAAACAAGGGTAGGTAGGGATAAGTAGGGGTAGGTAGGAGAAACGATATAATATTCTACATGAGGTGGATCACCCACCAAATGTGGAATGTAACAACAAGATAAGACCACAAAAGGTGGAAATTCTCCTAAACACACTATCCCAATGTGGCACAAACACCCAAGTGTCTCATACCCAAACTAATATGAAATGCATTATCTTAAGTAAACTTAAGGTGTAATAATATCCAACATGAATAAATAATTACACCAACAAAGATTGAATTAGTTTTGTTTGTGGTTAAAATCTGAGAAGAGTTGCAAGACTTTGTGCTTGTAATAATTCTCATTTAAAGTGATTTGAAGGTGCATCATACTCGCCAACTTTGCGTTGCCATATGTTGTATATTGTTCTTATTTTATCATTCTGAAAAGTGTAGATAGGATTTTAGGAACTCAAGACTTTGCACTTGATTGTTGTTTTCTCGTCCCAAAGGAGGTGACAAAAGTCTTTGTGCTTGATTGTTGTTTTCCCATCCCAGAGGAGGTGACAAAAGTCTTTGTGCTTGATTGTTGATTTCCCGTCCCAGAGGAGGTGATAGAAGTCTTTGTGCTTGATTGTTGTTTTCTCATCCCAGAGGATGACAAAAGTCTTTGTGCTTTCAGTAAACTTCATTTCCTCTCTTGGTTTTACTTTAAGTTGTTGTTATTATTTCTTAAAAAATTGTTGTTACTTTTCTGTCAAGAGGAAAGAATATAATATTTTTTGAAAAAAGAGGAAAGGTTGTTGGCCTACCCAAATTAGATTAAGTATTTAGTTAGTATTAGTAGTAAAGGGGGAGCCTTCCCTAAATTAGGAGAGTTTTACAGTCACACGTTGTGGTTGAAACCACAATTTTGCACATCCTATCGGGTGTACAAAATTTTCAACCAACACAAATGACATTTTTTTTCATTAACTAATAAGGTTCATTATACTTTCATAACATTTTCTAGACTGGCTAAGCTTTATAAAATGGATGAAGTTGTTTGAGCTCAACTCATATTTTGGAAAGCCTTGTTACTCTATTTTTTATCATTAGAATGATAGCTTTCTTGAGTAGTTGGAACAATTATTCTAAAAGCTCTCCTTCAAGCTTTAGGTATTTAGTTTTTTAAGAGAAAGAAAGTTATTTTAATTTTTTTAATTTTAGAAAGAATTTAATCTCCTTTTAATGCCAGTGAAATTTTCTTTGAACAAAGCATGTTAAAGGATTAAAAACCGGGGGAAGTTTTTAACCTCTATTTTGGTGCATCAATATCTTATTCAGTGTACCTTATAAAAAGATCAAATCAAACAATTGACTTCAACATTTAGAACTTTTTTAGCATGTATATTTTTCCATACAATTAGTTTTATAATATGATTTTTATATGTTTAAATGAAGTTACCTTTATACAATTTTAATTTAATGTAAATGATTAAGTATGAGTTGGGTTAACAAAGTGTCATGTTATTTTTTGAAATTAAATATAATAAATGATAAATTCATATTAATTTTGAAAAAGATTCAATCGTGAAAGTATAAAAAATTAATGCTTACAGTTTGATAAATGTTTTGGACACTGCAATCTCAAAAACATTGAAGAGTTGAATCTGAGTCCCTCAAGATTGAACTTAAGCGCCACAAATAATTTCGTGTTCAAGAATGAACTGACTTGTAACATAAATTTATAATACATATCTCTCCATGCTTGTCTTCCATGTATCTATTTCCATTAAGGAAATTTTTATAAAGACCTCAGGGTAGAGTGTTGCATCACTAGGGTCAAGTTTTCTTTGGTCAACTCTCCAAATTGATCAACTTTATGGTTTTGGACAAATGTCTAAAGACATCATTCTCAAGTATGCAAATGGCCTATATAATTTTGATGTAGCTTATATTTCTTTTATCCCTTTTAGAAATTGAGGTGTGTACTAATTATTTCTCCTTGTAGTTCTATATGACTTTATATAACATTGAATGCCTTTAAATATCAAGACAAAAATAACTTACAAAAATGTATGTTAACTCACAATAACTAGTAGGAAAGGGCAAGAGTCTGGAAATTAGAATTAAAAATTTGTGCCCAAAGATTGACTTGGGACATAAAATTTCTAGTTTCAAGGCAATGAACAAATGTGTGGACATGAGTGTGAAGGTAGGCTAATAAATGATGTGTAAATGGAAAATTTATGGGAATGTGCATAAATACAGAAGGGATAAAGTTGAATTCTTGAAATAGCTATAAATGAATAAAAAATGGATAGGTATGAGCCTTGATTCATGAACCAAACTTAGCAGGATAGTGTGCCACTTATTGATATGTAATTGTATTAAGACACTTCATCAAAATGGGCTTAAAGCTAAATGGGAATTAGCACGGGGATGTGAACTTTACCGTTACATTTTTCCACCATTTTGAGGTGCATGTGAATATTTCATGAGCTTGCATTTTAAAGTATACAATTCTCAACCGACATGAAAAGTAAATATTCAAAAATTTCAAAAGGATATTTGGTCCATTTAAAGTAGTGAATCATTACTAGTGTAGTCCAATTCTGTGCCTATTGGTCAAAATGGCCTTTGGTGGGATACTTATGATTGTTAATGGTTAATAAGTGCTTCAAGGTAAGTCATTTAAGTGTATTGTCTAAGTCATTAAGATGTCGAGTTTTATTTTTTAGAGTGATAAGTCTTAATTATATTAAAAAGGTCATTGACAAAGCCTTTGTTTTCCCTAAGTTGTGTATACCAATTTGGAGGGAAGCCTTTGTAGTGAGAGAATTCAATTGTTCCTTGGCAAAGTCAACTTGTTTAGGGTTTTGGATTTGTTTGTAACCCTCTTGATATCTTCTTCAAGGTACTATGGCAACTAAGACCATTTCAAACACCATTCTAGAAGGAAAACATAGAGTTACCATTCGCTTCCGAGCTCATCTTCAAGGTTTTGTAGGTATACAACATACACTTATTGTTTGCTTTCATTTATTAGCTTCAAGGGAACCATTTTAAGGCAATTAGATGTGGAAGGGCATCAATAATGAGAAAAGTGTGGGAATGATTGTTTGGCCCTTAACGATCATTTAGTTTCCAACCATGCAAAGGCATGCAGGGGTATGTGAGGTTTATTATTTTGAAGAAGTAAATGTCTCATAGAGCCTCCACTTAATGTATTCATGATTTCAAGGGCTTTGAAGTCTTAAATCATTTTTTTGTAGTTTTATTTAGATCAAAAAGAATTGTGAGCTCTATACCAAAAACACACATTGTTCCACTGTCACTTTCTCACAAATTGGTTAAATAGAAGGGGGTATATGTTAATATTGATTCCATGATCATTGTTGATTAGTGAGAAAATATTCACAAAGAATGCATGTCATGTCAAATGGTTATTCAAGGGTTATCAAATTCCTAAAATCAAAAGGTTACTAATAAGGGTTTGTGAAAACTTATATCTTCTATATTTATGATTTTTTCTCTCAAATACCACAACCCTTGCCATAGAGAGTAGACAATAGCCTCATGAATTTATAAGGAATGTCAAATGTATAACATGTCATGCATCTCCCAGTGAAACTTGCTAAGGAAACTTCAGTCATTTTAAAACTTTTGTTTGTTGTGAGAGTTCTCTATTGTGTATTGTTAGTTGTTAAGGATCTCTATCCATAATCCTAGTCAAGAAGGCCTTTTAGATATGGCAACATCAATAAGTGAGATTTAAAGAACAATCCCCATGAAAGCTGAGGTACATCAAAGAACGCAACTAGCATAGATATATAGAAGTGTGTAAACTCTAGGACCTATAGATGACAATGAAAACTGAGGAAGGTAGGGTTTAATCTAGGTTAAACTAAGTGTTAGGTTCAAAGAGAAAAGCTAGTTCAATGAATGCAAAGTGCACAATATGACATAATAGTCCATGAAGATCTATTGCCTATTGTTGTCCTTGAACTAGTGAACAAAGGCTATCCAAGGGTGAGTATACAAAGGTAACCTGAGTATCCTAATTATGCAAGATAGGGATGTGAGAAAGACATGCAAAATGTAGGCCTTCAGAAGTTTTGTTCATTACCATTGCACACAGTCTATGAAGGTGTATATAAACTCAAAGAATCAAACCATGGAGTATGACATTCTATTACTCTACATACAACAGGCAAATATAGCCAAAAGAGAGGGAAATATCATAGATCTAGAGGAAATATGAATATGTCAAGCTTTAACACATGAAGATGGACTATTTGCTAACAATATTTTCTAAGGTGTTCAATAAGATCCTTGACAAATGAAAGAAACAATCCACATTAGTAGCTAGCACAACCTTTGAAGGAAGTTTTAAATATTTGTAAGGTTTGTTCACCATTTTAAGAAAATCGTAAAACGCATAGTCATGGGGACTAGTAAGCTTACCTTTGTTGGTGTTCTTAGATCGTGTACAAACCTAGGAGAAATAAAATAGGAAAATCAAGAGCATTGAATGTATAGATCACAACTAGTGCCAAGTAGATGCCACTACAACAATGAAGAAAGTTAGAGGATAGTCTATGACATGCTATATAGGAAAGTGTCATGGAAGATGGTCTTGCATCCTTTTCTTGTCATACAAATGTTCATACAAGGGAAAACTTATGATGATGCCACAATAACATGAGGACACTTTGGCAAAGAATGATAGGGTATTTTGTGATGAAAAAGGAAATCAGTGAGAGAGCGCAACTATCAAAGGCCTAAGGACAAGAAGGTGTAACAATTTTGAATATTTCAATGCATGTAAAAGTTTAAAGTCATTCGCCTTGTTTTCAACAAAGTTACAAGGTTTAGATTTGAATCTCTAAGGTTGTCTATAGAGTGGAATATGGAAGATAATGTGACAAAGGGGTCATGCTATGCAAAGATGATAGTCCTTGAGGAAAGTAACACATAACGATGCACAAGACAAAGATGGAAGTCAATGTGGGACTTCCTCAAGATGGTAGTCAATGTGTAAGACCATAAAGATGATAGTTAATGTACAACTAGGGTAGCAAGATAAGTGAGCTAACCTTGGGGGAAACTCCATGGTTAAGTGTGCTTGAGTTAGAGTACTACTAGGATGGATGACCTCTCAGGAAGGCCCAATGATTCACCTCTATGGGAATCACCTAGATGCAATGAGTGCTAAGTGTACCATTCATTCTCATGAGAGATGGGTTCTTGTGAACCAATTTCATTAAATATGGGTTAATGAGTTAGACTCAAAAAATACACATCTGAATCCTAATAACAATATCATAGTGTGGAAGTTCCTAAAGTTTATAGTTTTTGATAGTTGGCAGAGGCCTATCATAAAGTGACAACCTATGAATGACCATATGTAAAGAAATAACTTCAAGATACAAATATAGTCATAAGAAAGACTTAAGAAGAGAAATGAGATACAAAGGAAATATCTTCTTGGTAAAATATGGATTGTATGGTCTCAAAGAAACCCATAAAGATATGATAGAATCCATACATGGTAATGATAAGAGGAGATACCAAATACTATGAATGAGCAAGTAGCACCATACAAAAGTAGGGGAATAGTAGAAAGAGCAACATATAGTCCTCGTTTTGTTCTCTTGAAGTGCACTATCAAACAAGATCAAAGGACAAGAGTAGGTAACAATATTGTGGTTTGTTAAGAAACAAAAGAAAAGATTTGGGTGTCCGATGATAGTTTCATTCATACTCACAAAGCACAATAATATACAATAGTTCCGGAATTTTGGGTCTTGATGATAGTAAGAACAAAGAATGACAATATTAGAAATCTTAATGAACAATTCAATAAAATGATAGAGCATCACAACAATAGAGAGAATCATGAAATGTTTTAGAAGCTCAAAGGCTAAGTTAACATACAAATTATAGTGACAAGGCTTGTAAAAGTGTAGGGTCAATCATAGTAAGGGTTGAGACTTCATGGAGACTAGTAGTATACATTTTTTGGTATCAAAAGCACCAATGGGCATATGGAGGTAAGAGAAACGTATGGCAATCATAGTGTTTGAAAAAGATTTAAGGCTTTTAACCTTGGTCAAGGCAAGGCCATAATGCTAAAACATCTATAGTAAAGGTCTAATGTTAGATATGGAGAAAATGATAGAGGTAGAGATGATAGTATGCACATATGGTGAAATATGTGAATAAACAAGATTCAAAAGATATACTTGACATGTGTCATTTTCAGACCTCAAGGATCTCATACACCCTCTTAAGGATTCTAATCATCCTCAGGGTGCTTATCACATGTCCTATAGGAGTGGGAGGTGGATCTGGTAGTTCAAGAAGATGTAATGACAAGTTGCAATCATATAGAGGTTAGTAAGAAAGGTGGACAACTGTAAGAGAAGATCTAGAGAATGGTTGGCGGAGTCATCCTCATCTCCAAGAATCTAGGAACACAATCAACCAAAGAAAAGTGAAAGAATCAAGTTCAAGCAACCCACCATCACGGAGCAAGTAGTTGGGTGCCCAAAATGGAGTTGACCAAGTCACAAGGCATGACACATGTCTTTTCATCATTTATTACACATGTTTCTAAGTTGTAGGAAGCTTCTCTAGGCTAATAAGGACATCTGGGAGTAGTTAGGACTTAGTTATTATTAAAAAAATTCTAATATTATAGTTTTTGTGAGCTCTTTCCAACAAAAAATAAATAAAATTTGTAACTCAAAATAAGTCACTAAGACTAAAAAAACTTGTAATGGATCATTTTCAAACTATGAACATTGTTGTAGTAACACCTTCTAAGTAATGAAATTTTAGATTTCACCTTCTCAAGCATTATCTCCTTGTATGCAAATATGGATTGATGAACATTAATATATTTTATTACAAAATCTTCAAACATTTGTCTCTTTCAACATCTTTAGGTAAGAAATGTATCTTCTATGTAGGTTGTAAGATGTGAAACTAATTCAAAACACTCTTTTTGGTTGTAAAAACTCTTTTTTTCTCTCCAAAAGTTGTTAAAAAACCACACCTTAAAAAACATTTGTGTAGATACATAAAAATAGTTGAGTTGTGTAGGAAACAATTGAGTTTTAGGCCATTTGTGAGCAAGAAATAATAGTCCAAGTCTTAGTAAACATTTGGCCATCACCACATTAGAGTCTAAATTTTATTTTCAAGATATTTTTCTCCCCTTTTTCTCAGCAACAACAGTAGTTAGTTAAGTTTAGGTGATTGTAGCAAGGGAACTGGCCTCTCTATAAGTAGACTTCTACTTATTGAAGCTCACACTTTGATAAGTTCCCTCATGTTTCAACAAATTGTTGAGTAAGGGTACATATCTTATTGATAATTGTTGGATTATTCTTATGTATTTGCATGAGTGCTCCATAGGGGACGAAAAATTGAAAATATATGCAATGAGTAGCTTTTGTCACAAACTTGAAATTGACACAAATATCAAGTTGTTTTTGATAAGCTTAAATCATGATACTTTTAATTATATTTTCTGCTTAAGAACTTTTAATATTTTGTGAACTAATGTGCCTAGCGACAGATCTTATGCATGCATGTTTACTCCTTTATACACTTATATTCTACTAGTTAGAAAGTATATTAGAAGTAATACTTTGTGATTAAATGTTTTACTTTTAATTATTATTATGGATGAATGACTGAATATTCGGGATGGTTACCGTTGTATTATTTTCTATTTTCTTGGATACGTTTTCTAATGTGTTTGAAATTAATTAACAGACAAGGAGTCATGAATTCCAAATCATCCAACATGTAAATGATGGTCACTCTTGATTACTCTAGTTGGAAAGATACTCTTGATTTCCTCTAAGTCTATTTCATCAGTTGTTTCCTTGAGCTTCAACTCCCATTTGAAGCCATTAAGTGCAGTGTAAAGTTTTCTTTAGTTAAGTCTTTAGTTGTTACTTTTTTTAGGCGGGTAACTTTGTATTTGAATTTAAATAAGGATATGCATAAATATCCCATGGCTTTCAGCAGAAAGCTAGTTAGATAGTTAGCTAGTTGTTTAGAGTCTTACATTTGTAATCTTCAAACTTGTTTTACTTCCTCCTGGAAGTCATTTCAATGAAAGTTTGAAGTTGATCTAAGAGTATTTGTGTTATGGATCCCACCAAAGGAAGAGCAGGGCCCGCTCAACCGAAGAGAGTTGATCTTTATTTGATTTTATTTCTATTTCAGTTCTATGCGTTGATTCTATTACATTTCTTTATGTTCAATTATGATAGTTGTAGGAAATTGAAAATTGATTGCAAAAATTGTAGCAGTTTATTTTCATGTAGTAACTTTGATAAATGAATGCATTGTTAGAAATATCAATTTAATGGTTTTGCTTAATTTCATTCATTAATGCATTTTGCTTTCATAGAAATTGTTAATGGTGATGGTACTTGAACCAAGATTAGGATAGAGACTCTATTAGACTTGCTTATGGAATCTAGTTTGTTTTAATGTTGATTAGAGTAGATTTCAAATTTTGCCAGTGTAAAATAAATTTTATTTTCCAGCAAGTGAAATAGATTTAAATACTTTTCCAGTACATAAATAAGGATTACAATTTATAGAAAATTAAGATGTGTTTCAGTCTTAAATAGATAATTCCATGAATGAGTCTTGATCGTGTCTTGTTTGAATTCTTGTCATAAATGCTAGAATATGCCTTAAGATAATTCTAGTCTTTTAACTTAGTTCACAAAATATCTTTAGCATAAAATTCGGCCTTAGAGAAGAGATCCTGAGAGCTCTTGATGGAGCATGAGTGAACCAAAATCACTATTTTATAGTGCAAGGACTCCCAACCTTAATATGAATCCCTATCGCAGACAGCTTTAAGACACACCCGATTCGATATTGAAGAAAATTAAATGGTGCGAGTTGTGACATCAACGATCTCGCCCACCATTTTTGATGCCATTATTAAGGACTAAAAGATTTGGCTAGCAAAGTTGAATCCTTAGTGTTCATAGGGAAAGAGTTAAGCAGTTGATGAGAAGACCTAGAGATCCTTTTGGAAGATTCCTTCCAAGACATTACAATCCTGAGCAACTGCAAGAAGGACAACAAAACGATTTTGAAGAAAAGTTGAACAATTTGAACAACAACAAAGAGAAGAAATGGGTGATCGTGTAGTAGTTGAGGATCCTCCACCTACTAGGACATTTTCATATCCTATTAATTTAAATGTAAGAGATAATGAGCCCCTAATGAAAAATATATCGCCTTTTGTCTTACCTACTTTTAGGGGAAAATTTTTTGAGGATCCTGATCAATTTCTTTTTGAGTTTAAAGTCATTTGCTAGACTTATGACTACACATCTGATAATCAGAAGTTGAAATTATTTCCTTCAACCTTAAAAGAATCAACATTACGATGGTTTATGGGTTTATGAATTGGTTCAATTGCAACATGGTAGGAGATGGAAACTGTGTTTTTAGATAGATACCAAAATTATTGTCGAGTAAGAGATAGGAAGAATGAGTTGTTTCGAATGAAGCAACTGGAAGATGAAAGTTTGGAGGATTATGCTGATAGGTTTTTGTTTGTATACAAAAGATGTGCTGAGGGACTCAATGATGATATTAGTTGAACAATTTTCTTACAAGGAATTGATGATGAATCAAGGGAAGCTTTGAATTTGATGGGAAAAGGTGATATTAATAAGATTCCTTTAGAGGATATTATTAGTATATGCATAAACTACTCTAGGACTAGAATTGGGACTAGGGATTTTCGAAGAAACAAGGCTTTAGCTCCTAATGTATCTCAAGTAATGGAGGAAATATAAAATTTGAAAATTGACTTACTCCTTCATCTTAATACTCAAGGAGATTAGAAAAACACTAAATCCTTAGCCATCTATTTCTCAAAGTGTAGGAGAAAGCATCTTTTAAAGGAGTGTCCATTGAATCAGATCGATCTTTGTGAGATTTTTGAAAAGAATCATGCAACAAGTTCTTGTAATATTTTACAAGAGATTAAAAATCATTTGAAGAAACCTCCTATGGTGGAGGAAGAACTTAATTATATTGGGCAAAGATATCAGAATTTAGTGTTTAATGCCTATTCAGGATAATTTGGTCCTAGGAATAATTGGAATTCAAATTAGTGGATCCCTCTGTATCTAATGCAACCACCCCCTACTTCATGGGGACCTCCAGAGTGGGCTATTCCACAATGGAATCAACCACAATGGCAAGCAAACCAGCCACAATGGCAGCCTAATCCACAACCATGGCAACAAAATCAATCACAATTTCAACCATGGCAAAATTAAGGCCCAAAGCGACCTTGAGGACAACCTCCACCTCTTATTATAGGACCAATACTACTAATGAACAAGTGAATCAACCTCAAATACCAGCTCAACCTATCCCAAATATGAAGAACACCCATCCACAACAAACATTCAATGTTGATTCCAATCCTCCTACTTTGAATGTTATAGAAGTTGATGATATCCAACTAAGAAATCAAAATATTCCTACAAATATGGGTGTTTTGGACAAGGAGGGGGAGACAACTGAAGAATGTCAAGAGAAAAATGAGAATTCTGACAAATCAAAGGAAGTAACTGGTGAGGCCCTATATCCTGAACATTTTAAAACATCATAGATAGCTCCTAATTCCTCCCGACTAGATCATATTGATATGGAAAACTCTCCACTTCTCCTTGAACTGAAAAATATTAACATTGAGATCCCTTTGTTACAAGCCATTAAGGACATCCCAAAAATTAACCAGCTTGTTAAGTCACTTTGTATAAAAACACCTGGAAGAAAACATAAGTTTCCTCCCACAATCCAAGTGGAGATCAAGCTTACTGATGTACTGTTAGGAAGATTTCTTCCTCAAAAATATAGTGACCCTAGAAATCCAATGGTCACTTTAAACATAGGAGGAGTTGAGATACCTAATGTGTTGATTGATCTAAGAGTAGCCATAAATGTTATCATTGCAGATACTGTAGAAATATTGGAGATGCCATGAATTCAACCCACCACAATTGTACTCCAGTTGGTAGATCAGTCTACTACCAAACCTGAAGGTGTTTTAGAAAATGTAACAATTACCATTGATACTTGGGATTATCTTGTTGACTTTTGGTACTCAAGGCTAGGAAGAGAGAATCAGGATATCCAATCATATTAGGAAGACCTTGGTTAACAACTGTAGCAACATTGATAGACTATAGATCTGGAAGTATGACTATTTCAAATGGTCAGAAGAAGAAGGAATTGACCCTTTATCCTCTAGCAAAGCCAACATTTCATTTTGAAACTCAATATTGGCTGGATGAGGAAATGAATTTAGAAGGGGATGGAGTAGTTGAGTTGGCTATGTTTACCTTATTTGAACATGTTGAGGAATATGAGGAGTATGTGGAACAAGGAGAATAAATTGGTGTCAGTAATACACTTGACCAAGAAAGTAGAGGATGTTCTTCTCATAAAGGTGTTAGAAAAGAAAGTCATAAGGAAATTCGACATCATGATAAATTGTATCCTTGTCCTGTTAATACACTTATAGGAGATCCATCTGAAGGGAAAACTGATACAAAGGAAATTTCAATCTCATTTGACAAACCTCTCTTTATTAATTCATCTTTGGTTTCGACAACATAAGAGGAATTAAAACTCACTTTAGAGAAACACACTGAAGCATTTGCTTGGGAGTATAAAGATATGAGAGGAATACACCCCTTCTATTTGTACAAATCATATTTACACTGAAGATGTTAAACCTGTAAGACAATGATAGAGAAGAACCATTCTAGCTTCGAGGGACTTTGTTAAACAAGAAATAGAAAAAATATTGCAAGTAGGGTTCATTTATCCAATTTCAAATAGTCAATGGGTTTCACCATTGGTTACAGTACCCAAGAAAAATGGGAAGTGGCATGTTTGTGTGGATTACAGGGAATTAAATAAAGCCACTAAGGAGGATTATTTTCCTTTACCATTTATTGATCAAGTTTTGGATAACCTAATTGGCAGTAATTATTTCTCTTTCTTGGATGGCTTTAGTGGATACAATCAGATACAAGTGGCTCCTAAGGATCAACACAAGACAACATTTACATGTCCTTAGGGAACTTATGCATACAAGATCTTACCATTTGGACTTTGTAATGCACCAACCACTTTTCAAAGATCTGTATTGGCTATTTTTGCAGACCTGACTACTTCATGTGTTGAGGTGTACATGGATGATTTTACAATCCATAGAAAAATATTTGATGAAGAACTGGTAAGTTTGGATAAAGTATTGCAAAGATGCGAAGATCACATATTATCATTGAATCATGAAAAATGTGCTCTTATAATGACAAAAGGAATTATTTTGGGACATCATATTTCTAAGAAGGGCATTAAAGTTGATCCAAAGAAGGTGGAAGTTATTCAACAAACTGAAATCCCACAAACTCAAACTGGCTTTAGAAGCTTTCTTGGACATGCATGTTATTATAGATTATTAATTGAAGGATTTAGTAAAATTGTTGAATCATTATTTACATTGCTAAAAAAGGATGCAAAATGTTTGTGGACAACTAATTGCCAGAAATCCTTTGAAGAGGTTAAGTATGCCTTAACTACCTCTCCTATAATAAAAGGGCCTGTTTGGGGAGAACCATTTCACATACATATGGATGCATCCAACTTAGCCATTGGGGCAGTCTCGGGACAGAAAGATGAGAATGGAGAAATGCATGCTATCTATTATGTCAGCAAAAACTTGAGTCCAACAGAGAGGAATTTTACAACAATAAAAAAAAAAGAAGCTATTGTGTATGCAATTAATAAATTTAGACATTATATTACTAGTTACAAAGTGTTTATCCACATTGATCGTGCAGTCATTCAATATTTAATGAACAAAGTTGTTGTAGGTGGTCAGATAATAAGATGGTTGTTGCTTTTGCAGGAATTTAATATTACCATTGTGGATAAACCAGGTAAAGATAATGTTGTTGCTAATTTTCTGTCAAGAATGATTTTGCAGGGGAATAATGAACCAGTGAATGATGCATTTCTAGATGAACACTTGTTTTCTATTTCAATCTAGTCACCTTGGTTCGCTGATATTTCAAACTATCTTGTAACAGGGAAGTGCCCAAATCATTTCAATCCTAAGCAAAAGAAAAGATTAATTTGTGAAAGTTCTAGATTTCATTGGATGGATGGTCTTTTATTTAAAATGTATCCTGACCATGTTTTTCATAGGTGTGTGCAAGAAATTGATGCTTATGACATTATACATGCATGTCATAATGAACCAAAAGGAGGTCATTATTCGGTAATCAAAATAGTTCACAAGATCCTTGGAGGAGACTACTTTTGGCCTTCCATGACTAAAGATGTTTCATTTTATGTGAAACATTGTGATGAATGCCATCACATGGGGAGACTGACAACACCAATGGAGATGCCACTTCAGCCTCAGATAGTTCTTGAACCATATGAAAAATGGGTAATTGACTTTGTGGGACCTGTTGATCCTCCTTCCAGAGGATGCTACTACATTTTGGTTTGCATGGACTATGTTACAAAATGGGCTGAAGTGAAAGCATTACTGGCAAGAAGAGACGACAAAGTAGTTGTTTTTCTATACAAACACATTCTGCAGAGATTTGGTGCACCTAGAGATATAGTATTCGATCAAGGACCGCAATTCATGTCTACAATGATGGAAGCCTTCATGCACAGGTATAGAATGACACATCGGAAGTCTTCGCCATATCACCCACAAGCAAATGGACAAGTGGAAGTCACCAATCATGAATTGGAGAATATTTTGACAAAGACTGTTTCTTTAAGAAAATCAAATTGGTCAGATAAATTAGATGAAGCAGTTTGGCATTACAATACAACATGGAAAACTACTACAAGATTCTCTCCATATGAGTTGGTGTATGGAAAGACCCCTGTTATGCCAATTGAGTTTGAATTGCAAACATTGAAAACAACATTGGAAGTTGGAATTAATTTATCTGAAGCAAAAAAGACCAAGATTTTGCAGCTGAATAGATTAGATCAAATGAGGATGAAAGCTTTACAACATACAGAGATAATCTAGAATTAGAGGAAGATATGGCATGACAAACACATCGTTTCCCAACAATTCAAGAAAGGAGATTGGGCACTGTTGTTTAATTCTCAATTCCAAGAATTCAAGGGAAAATTTCACACAAGATGGTTGGGACCATATGAGATTGATCAAGTTTTTTATGATGGTGCAGTTCAGCTAGTGCCTATTGATGGAGAAAAAAGAACTATGTTGGTTAATGTCCATCATCTGAAATTATATCATAAACAAACATCTAAAGAAGAATTACTTTCAAAGTTGCAGTCCAGAATTGAACATTTCATCATGGAAGATATCACTTATGTGGTAAAATTCAATTCTAAGTGAATCCAACAAAAAGACAGAATAAAGGAGGTAAATTGAAAACCAGAAATGGTGGTTTATCTCCCCCAAAAAAATTTTGATGATTGAAAACCAAAAATGGCAATCTACCCTAGGGATGAATTGAAAACTAGAAATGAAGATTGATACCTAAGGGAAAAGTTGAAAACTATAAATGGTCACTTTACCCAGATCGACTCTAGTTTGCTCTTGATTATTCTTGAAGTAAAAATCTATTTTGAAAGAAGATCGTCTCATATTATTTAATGTTTTATTTAGTCCATGTAGGGAGAGCTCTGAGTAACTCCTGATCAACTTGTCAGTTTATTATTGAATAAGTTGATACTTATGCTCCAAATGGCTTCAGATCAATATGCCACTTTGTCTCTTGGGCACAATGGTTAGACATGCATGACAACTCCTAATTGACACACATTAATCAGTTCTCCATGGGAGCTCCTGACAAATATACATTAAATAATAAAAATGTATACATTTATTACAAGTATTATTTTTGAAATATTATTTCCTAATTTAGTAGGTATAAACTAGAAGCGGTAAATACTATTTGTGTAAAAATCTTCGACAACTTATTATTAACATTATTATTATAAGTTGTAAGTACTAAAATGGAAGAATAAGGGTTAAATTTGGGTTACATCATTTGTCATTTCAAATTATGAAGGAATGATTACGGTGATAAAAGCACACATGTGATGATTGTCACCAACTCAGCAAATGAAGGAACAAAGTACAAAGTGGTGGTGAGCAGATCGCCCGGATTGAGTATGAAATTAATGAGGAAATGTGTCTAATCAATTATCACTTGAGATAAATATTTATCTCAAAATAGAAATTATTCATTCCTTCTTTTTAAAATTGAGCTCAAAGTTGTATTGTTGAAGACATAGTTCCCAGAAGACAGTGAAAATGGGGAACAAGAGAAAGACAAAACCAAAAAATTTCAACTTGAACCTGCAAATAGAAAGATTGCTAAAGCAAGTGGGTTGGTTGAATTTTATTAAACAATATGAGGGTTTTGAGCTTCAAATGGTAGAGGAATTTGTGATAAACTTCCATGTGAATGTTACCAAAGTTGGTCGTGAGGTGTTAGAAGTGATGCCCCAAGTTATCAGTGAAAATGTAAAGTGGAAAATCGCGGTCGAACCCTAGTTGGTCTCCCCTCTTCTAACTCCGAGGAGAGAGAAGGGAGGTTCGCTAGGATTCGATGGGTTTTCACTTAGGGGAGAGACTTTACATTCAAAAGAGGGGTTGAAACTCATAAGATTCAATCCCACACAATGTAAGATTGGATGCTAAATGAATTTCAAGGGTTTGGAAAGCAAAGCTACCCTCTTTTGTAAAGAATGTTGATTAAGGAAATTAAGCTAAGGATGCATAGAAAGTCATAAAGATTCTCTTATAAACTGAGTTTAGGTTATAGGATGAAGCTGCGGACCTGGAATTAGCAGTAGAATGTCGATACGGTGCTGTCCTGCAAATTTGAGCAAAAGTTGTCGGGACGATGGCGCCCGGCGCCACGGTCCTCCGAAAAATCCGCGAAACGAAGTGGGATCGGTTCGTCTCTGCACAAGGATTCCAAATCTTCAATCTCAGCCGCGTACCTGCAACCTACACACAGAAAAGCGAAGACGATTGGGGGGTTAGGGATTAGGGGTTTGCCTTTAGGTCAAACCCCGGTTTTGGAATTAACCAAGAAATGAGCAAGTGCTGTAAATGTAAATGACTGTAATGTAAAACAAGTACTAATACCTTGTTCTAAGGATGTTTGTATCCTTATGTGCAAAGGTTTAGATGTTGTATTTTGTAGTATGTAGCATGTAATAAGTGATCTCCTCTTCAATGGTTGAATCCTTGACTTGAATGCAACACTTAGCCTTGAATGGAGACTTGGAATGATCAATTGCTTGAATGCTTGAATGCTTGAGTATAGTTTCCACGCTTTTTCCGTCATGTATGTCTTCTCCCCCAAATGAGAGAGAAAAATGTAGTTTATATACTTGTATATTAGGGCTGATAGACTGATTTTCCCGACCTTAGGCCGACCAGGGAAGTATATTTCCAAATTGCAATCAAAAAGACCCGATATCACTTAGGAAACCGGGCCCAAAATAGGACCCAGGGACCAGGGCGCTGGGCGCTCTGGTCCCACCTCCGGGACAGCGGGGTGCAAGGAGGTTCAGGCCAATGGTGCTTGAAAAATGCAGTTTTCAGTGTCGTGAGCAAGTTTTGGGGTCTCCATTCAGGTTGCGTGTTGCGTCGCCATCGTGAAGACCGAAATGCAGTCGAAATTGCAAGTGTCGCAATTTTAGGACGCTACATTTAGCCCCCACTTTAGCGGGAGTATGTATGCTCATACTTCCGGTAAAGTACAAGGAAACAACGTTGAAAGACTTTCACCACGTCAAGGAGGCAAGACACACCAAGCCCCCAGTGGACTAAGGATCTTACGACTTCGATTGACAAAGTAAAAGGGAAGATCACGAGGAAGAACCATGACTGTCAGTAGTAAGGTTCCCTCACTATGAGTCATGCAAAAGAAATACCAAAAATCTTCAAGACAAAGCTAAGTTTGCCAAGAAATTTTCAAGTATCTTTGAAAGGATAGACAGGGTGTATGCCCCCCTACGTTAAAGCAATCGCACACGCCTCAACGGGGGTGATTGTTTTAACGTAGTGATACACATAAGAAATGAGAAAGGAAAAGGAGCACGTTATCGCAAAGATTTAGCCCCCAAGTGTGAGATAAACCCAAGGATAATAGACACAAAACACAAAGCACGAGGTGACTTCGCTTTCCTCGGGGTCAGTATGCTGTATGATAAGTCATGTATATATCATATGGATGTATGCATAATTGTTCTTCATTCCCCAATCAAGGAAGGTCACCTAGAAGAAGGGAACACATGTGTCTTTTGAGTCAACATGAGAGAGACCAAAGAGATCTCAATGCTTTGCATCGTCCTCAAGTAGACAACACTAAGGACAACAAATAGAAGAATGAGAATAACATATAGAAGAAGTAACAAAAGGGAGGGGGAGAGAATCTGCCATGCTAATGTAACTAGTCTAGCACGTCATCTACCCCCCGATCTTGCTGATCAATGTTTCGGGAAGGCAGGGAACACGCTAGAGGAGGAACATCCAACACAGCAGATGGAGCTATCACAAGATCCAAACAAGGGCTATGTTCATGTTCCAAGCCACATTGTTCTTGTCTAGGAGCTAGGATAAGTGCTTTAGAAAATTCATTAGATAAATGGTTATCAACATCAACAAGTTCATATTTGCTATCAGAAGCAAGAGGAGTAACATTTTCATCATGCATAACATTTTCATCTATATCATCATCAAGATTTATAAAAATAGGATCTTTAACTCGCACAGGATCAAGACCATCATGCATCTTATGTTTAGGAGATTTAGGCTCAATATCCGGTTGAGGAGAAAATGGAATAATGCTTGTTGAAGGTGTTTTTGGAGATTGTAAAGTTTGAGAAGCAGCTGCTTGAGCCCTAAGACGACGCTTTCGTCGGCGTTCCCGTGCAGAACGATTACGTCTAGTCTTAGTAGGAAGTGTAGAAGATAGAGGAGGAGGAATGTTCTCATCCTTATCACTTGGGTGTTTAGGTTGTGGTCTCTTAGGCTGGATAATAGGAGAAGAAGAAGGTCTCTTCTCTCTATAAAAGGCAGGAGGAGGAACTGCTCCATATAAAGGAAGAATATTTGGTTTAGGAAGAAGACCAAGTCCATCATGACGAGGAGGTATAGGTCTACTTTTAGAAGATTTATTAGGCATAGACATAGTCACATCCATGGGGACGGGTTGGGAATCTTCTTGAGGAAAGACATTAGTTTTGTCTTTCAAAGGAAGAATTTCCTTCTCAAGAATGATAGGAATGTCAAGTTTAGGTGTTCTAGGTTCACTTAGAGATAGGATCATATCTGTTTTCCACTTTTGATAAGATTTAAAAAGATGATCACTTCGCGGAGGAAGAGATTGGAATTGTTTGGGCCAAAAGTAATCAATAGGAACTCTAGAGGTTCTTTCGGTTGGTTTAAAGAGACTATGATTGACAGTAACAACTTCACCATTATGGGGAAATTTCAAACACTTATGAATAGGAGAAGCAATAGCTTTCATGGAAGATAGCCAAGGATAGCCAAGCTTCACACGAAATTGTTCGGAAGAAGGAATAATAGCAAAGTTCACATCAAGAGATTTATTATGGACCTCAATAGGCAATGTAATAGAACCAATTGCAGGAGAAGAAAATGCATCAAATAGTTTCACAATCACATCTGTTTTGTCATAGATCACTTGATTCAATTGCAAAGTAAAAAGAAATTCTTCAGTAATAACATTAACCATGCACGAAGGATCAATAAGCACTCCACGACAAGGTGTATTTTTGACTTTTGCAACTACGTATAAAGGACCATCAGGTGCTCTAATGGTTTCACTAGAATCAAATGTGTTGGAAGGTTCTTTAGGGATTTCTTGCCGCTCTACAAAGTTAATCACATTCGGAGTCATAGACACAAGACCATCAGATGAGAAAGAGGAATCATTAGCCTCAATCGCATTAGAGGTATGAGAGGTATGAGAAGGTAATGGATCAGTAAAAATCTGAAGATTTTGGTTAGGAGGAGCTACAGATGTGTTGCCTTTATCATTCACTCCAGAAACAGAAATAGTATTATTATCAATCAAATCTTGAATTTTACCCTTTAAAGAAAAACATTTTTCAGTATCATGCCCAGGCTGACGATGAAAGTGACAAAAAGATTTGTGATCAAAATAAGGTGAAGTAATCTTTGCAGGATCAATTTGTCGTATAGGAGGAAGAGTAAGCACATTTTGTCCCAATAACTTATTCATAATATCATGCAATGATTCATTCAAAGGAGTATACTTTCTTTCTTTCCTGAAAAATTTAGAAATAGGAGGCACACCTGATGCTGCATTCACATTGTTGTTGATGATGTTTTCATTGAATTTGATGGAATCTCTGTTCGGTTTAAACTTCCCAAATGGTTGTTGACTGCTATCACCCTTATCACTTAGAGCCATAGGATGTGATTGTTCCATTTGACTCACAGTCAGTTGATAATTGTGAAGAGTGGCACACAACTGTTGGAAAGAAGTAAACTCAGAAAATAGAAGTTTGTCTCGAATATCTTTTTGCAAATTAGAAATAAAGATTCTTTGAATATCATTATCAGGCACTGGAAAAGAAATTTGAGCATACAAATGCTTATATCTACCAATGAAATCAGTCACTTTTTCTTTAACACCTTGTTTACAATGCATTAAATCAATCAAAGTAACTTTAGGACTTATATTGTTTTGAAATTGTTGAATGAAAGCATTTGCAAGTTGTTCGAAAGAAGTAATAGAATAAGAAGGCAACGAGCAATACCATTGTAGGGCTTTGTCTCTTAATGTTCTGGTGAATAGTTTTGCAAGCAACCTTTGGTCATAAGCAAAATCAGTACATATTGTTTGAAAAGTCTTAACATGTGTTAGAGGATCTCCTTTACCATTATAAAGCTCCAAATGCGGGATTTCAACATGTTTAGGAGGAATAGCTCGAACAATATCAAGAGAAAGTGGGCTCGCAACATCAAATGTGGGCACACTAAACTTAGATTGATTCATAGAGGCAATTTGTTGTTGTAAAGAAGAGACAGTTTGTGCAAGATTATTAATGGTAGCTTCAGTCGAAGAGTTCATATTAGGTGTGTTAGATTGAGATGGAGGTGTGATGTTATTGAAAGAAGGTAAAGAGTAAGGTGGTGGGACCCTATGATAGTCAACCATAGGAGATGATTGGATAGGAGGAACACTACAAGGAGGAATGGAATGGTTAAATGAATTGCCCCCTTGCATCATGTTCATTTGTGAAGATGTAATAGGAACACTCATTGAAGGAATGTACGAAGAAGTCGGATTGAATGAAGGAATAGGGTTAATTGAAGAAGGAGGATTGCCCCCATGACTAGTGATCACAGGAGGAATGTCTTGTATAGAAGTAGCCATTATGTTTGATGTAAAGGTAGGTATACTAGCAATAGAAGTGGTCAAAGGAATAGAATGATTGACTTGTGTAGGAGGTTGTGTATAACCTAAAGATTCAGCACAACTCTTCATAGGCATCACATTCGAATCCACAATGTGTGCAATACCACGCAAAACATCAATTCCATTCTTATCACTTTGAAGCATGCGTTTTAGACCCTCAATTAAAGGAAGAGCTTGACTATTGGGATACTCATGAGACATCCATTGGTGAAAATCATCAAATTGGTTATCCAATTTGGAAAGTTTTTCAACAGAAACTTCATGGGGAGCTTCTTCATCATTCGGAGGATTAGAGGAATTACCCATGTCCTCGTTAAAAAGGCTACTCAAATTAGGTTCCATCTCCTCGGTAGTTAAACCTCGGAAGGACTTAATTCTACGACTTCGTCTAACGGGAATAGTGTAAGTAGGGCTTACTGTTGTAAAACTCATGCACTAGAGAGAGAGAGAAGATTTTGATTTTAGAGGTAGCAATTTTCAGTAAAACCAGCCAATCTTCCATATTTAAGCTGTTAAATGCAATCACAACAGTCTCCCGAAATTTCGGAAAAAATATTCGGGACCGTGGCGCTCGGAGTGCAACACGGTCCTTGCAACTTTTTTCGAAATTTGCAGGGATGAAAGGTATGATGATTTTAGAGCTAATCTGAAAAAATTGAGTGATTTTACGATCTGTAGATAGGCCAAATTAAAGTTGCAATCTCAAAATTGAACCCTATCAAGATTGTCGAAAAATGCAAAATTTGAATTTTGAAAAAGAGAAGGAAACTGAAATTTTGAATTTTATGATTTTAGAGGGAATGTCAAAAGCAGTGCAAGTTTTGAAATTTAAAAATTGACTCAATTTCACACTAAATTCAATTTTGAAAGCGGAAATCAAGGTTGTTGTAATTAAGCACTTAATTTCAAAAGTCACAAATTGCAAGGATTTGAATAAAGCACTGAAATTTTGAATGAATGCAAACACAATTTTCAGATTTAGGACAGTAAGAACACAATTTTGACACAAAATTTCAATTTCAACAATTTTTGAATGATTAGGAGCCTTAAACCAAGCAATCACAAGACCAACTTTGACTGTAATTTTGAAAGTGTTATAATTGACAAAATCAGCCAAAATTCTGGATTTTAGCAGGAAAATACAGTAATATCTCGCTCCCGAAATTTTGGAAAAAATGTCGGGGACGATGGCGCTCGGAGTGCAACACGGTCCTCGCAACTTTTTTCCAAATTTTCAGGGATGAAAGATATTGTGATTTTATTACAGAATCCAAAGTTACAGCTGATTTGGAGATGTTTTGATCGGTCAAATTGTCAAACAAAGGTTGAATTAAGAGGGTTTCAAAAATTAGGGTTTTGACTTTTAACCACTTAATTTTCAAAATTGAAGCATAAATATGAATTGAAAATTTGTAATAGAAAAGCAGATCTGAAGCAAGCATTAACAATTAAGCATTTCGCAAGTTCAATGTTCAAAAAGAAAATTTAGGGTTTTTATGCAATCAACTCTAAAATTTTGCAAAAGATCAAACATGGAAATGTAATCAAGGAATCAATTTTCAGATCTAAGCATGAAAAATCAGAAAGGATGTTCACGTCGGGTTCACCAAAATGTAAAGCGGAAAATCGCGGTCGAACCCTAGTTGGTCTCCCCTCTTCTAACTCCGAGGAGAGAGAAGGGAGGTTCGCTAGGATTCGATGGGTTTTCACTTAGGGGAGAGACTTTACATTCAAAAGAGGGGTTGAAACTCATAAGATTCAATCCCACACAATGTAAGATTGGATGCTAAATGAATTTCAAGGGTTTGGAAAGCAAAGCTACCCTCTTTTGTAAAGAATGTTGATTAAGGAAATTAAGCTAAGGATGCATAGAAAGTCATAAAGATTCGCTTATAAACTGAGTTTAGGTTATAGGATGAAGCTGCGGACCTGGAATTAGCAGTAGAATGTTGATACGGCGTTGTCCTACAAATTTGAGCAAAAGTTGTCAGGACGATGGCGCCCGGCGCCACGGTCCTCCGAAAAATCCGCGAAACGAAGTGGGATCGGTTCGTCTCTGCACAAGGATTCCAAATCTTCAATCTCAGCCGCGTACCTGCAACCTACACACAAAAAAGCGAAGACGATTGGGGGGTTAGGGATTAGGGGTTTGCCTTTAGGTCAAACCCCGGTTTTGGAATTAACCAAGAAATGAGCAAGTGTTGTAAATGTAAATGACTGTAATGTAAAACAAGTACTAATACCTTGTTCTAAGGATGTTTGTATCCTTATGTGCAAAGGTTTAGATGTTGTATGTTGTAGTATGTAGCATGTAATAAGTGATCTCCTCTTCAATGGTTGAATCCTTGACTTGAATGCAACACTTAGCCTTGAATGGAGACTTGGAATGATCAATTGCTTGAATGCTTGAATGCTTGAGTATAGTTTCCACGCTTTTTCCGTCATGTATGTCTTCTCCCCCAAATGAGAGAGAAAAATGTAGTTTATATACTTGTCAATTAGGGCTGATAGACTGATTTTCCCGACCTTAGGCCGACCAGGGAAGTATATTTCCAAATTGCAATAAAAAAGACCCGATATCACTTAGGAAACCGGGCCCAAAATAGGACCCAGGGACCAGGGCGCTGGGCGCTCTGGTCCCACCTCCGGGACAGCGGGGTGCAAGGAAGTTCAGGCCAATGGTGCTTGAAAAATGCAGTTTTCAGTGTCGTGAGCAAGTTTTGGGGTCTCCATTCAGGTTGCGTGTTGCGTCGCCATCGTGAAGACCGAAATGCAGTCGAAATTGCAAGTGTCGCAATTTTAGGACGCTACAGAAATATTAGGCATTCCTTCTGAAGGAGAGTTGGTGAACAAAGGATTTATAATTTTTGATGAAGTAATTAATGCATTTCATGAGGGAAATGGACCATGACCTGATTTGCATGCTCACAAAAGAAGCACAAAAGGTGTAAACAGAAGTAGTTTGGAAGAACCCTAGAAAATAACAGTGCTCTAGTTGATGAAATTCTTCACTTGTGAAGGATAATATGGTACTATGTTGGGGCCAATAATGTGGTTGTCGATTCATTTAAGGTATGGAAACACCAGGACAGAGGCTAGGATCAACCTTCTTGCTTTCTTGTTTTCACAAATTTCCTCTTTGATAGCTAGGGTGAAGGAAAAGGGTAGTGAAATTAAATATCATAGTTTGATTCATTTAATTGTCAAACATCATTTCTTAAAGAAAGAATTTGGAAAGGAGAAATGGTTGGAAATTTTGTCTTCACCTATCAAGAAAAAGGCAAAAAGGGGACCCACAGTAAAAAAGGATAAAGATAGAAAAAGGAGAAACCTCACAGAAGAAAACAAAAGGAGAAATTGGGGAACCTAAGCTCACAAAAAGGGATGCATCAGATAAAAAGAGAAAGGTAGAAATTGATGAGCCTAGGTCTACAAGAGTTACTCGTAGCTCTTCCAAAAGGGGAAATGAGGAAAACATAAAAGAAAAACCTAACTCTCCTGCTGCCACCCATCAAGCTCCTGATGACCCCTCTGTTCCAAACCCTAGTCTACCCAACAAACTCATGTGCAAACCCCTGATGCCTCATAGCCTACTGAGGCTCAACCACCTGTGTCAACTGAACCCACTCAGCCAGAGATTGATAATGTGTCATAATATAAGCCAAGCTTTGAGAAAGTCCCTGAACAATTTTCACCCAAAATTATTAACATTAATGATAATTCCTCGAATGATTTTGGAATGAAACAATTGTCCCAGCCATTTACACCTTTAGGAGTTGACACAAAAATAATTGAGTCTCTTGAAGGGTTTGAAATTGACCAAATCCAGTCATTTTACTCTCATCCTCCTGAAACCCGATTACCCTTATCTTCACAACAGTTTACCAGAAGAGGGGGGAAGTAAATTTTAGTTGAAGAAGAGGTTCCTTAGGAAAAGGATATAGGAAGAAGAGAAGAGGAAGAAGAGCTGATGAAAGTCATGGAATTGTCTAAGATAGAAAGATAGCTCTCATAAACTAAAAGTAAAATGTGTTTTTTAGAAGTGATTCTCAAACAAAAGGATGCGGAAATAAAGAAAACCAATCTACAAGCTGAGAAAATCCAAAAAGATGCTCATGCAAGAGAAGAAAATTTGAGGAAGCATTAAGCCAGGCTACCACTCAAGCATTGTAAAATAATGAAGAAATAATGAAGTTGAAGGAAGAATTAAAACAAAAGGAACAATAGTTAAAAAGCCAAAAGACCTAGACTCATGATCAGGGAACTTCAACTTCTTTTTCTCTTCCATGGAATCTTTCTCTAACTATTGAGAAATATAAGCAAAGGAATGTTGAGTTGACTAAACAACTTGAAGAATTGAAAAAGAAACAATAAGAAGTTAGTCAAAGATTAGAGCAAGTAGCCAAGCTATCTTCAGCTCTTTTGGCCATGAGGAAAATTTCTGGTATATTTTCTCTTTTCCTACGAGAGAGATTTTTACAATGGAAAATAAATCAACTGGTGCTATAGAAGAAAGTTGAATCTACAAATGATAATGATTTCCTTGATGACTTTTACAATAGTAACGCTGTATACCAGAATCAAATTTGTGAATTTTATTTGCACGGGTTTCTCCTAGGTCATTATTACCATTCTTCTATCAATATCTTTGTTGGTGAAGTTCAGATAAGAGCATTTGTCTCTTTATTACAAAATCAAGTTGAATGGGAAGGATAGGTTGAATCAATACAAAGAACAACATAATAGACTAGGTCTTCTCATTAGGGATGACACCCCTAGATTATCAGCATTCAGATCTAAATTTATCTCCATTTCTCATCTCAACCAAGTAAGACCAACCTATCAAAAAAACACTCTGCAATCATTTCAACATTCAGAGAAGTGCATAATAACCTTCCCTACAGAGCTCTACAAGCATCCAGGGTAAGATATAACACCATACCAATGCAACTTAGAAGGAGAGAGCCTATTTCTCCTAATAATATTACCTATAGATTAAATAGAGTAAGATCAGTGATCAGGATCATTGAAGAGAAAGATATAGATTGGGTAGGGATAAGGTTTAGGCCCCCATTAGTTATAATGACAACACCTCAATTAAATGCATCAAATAACTTTGCAGGAGAAGCTTTAAGAGATTGGACTAATACAATGGAGCAATGGAATGGATATGTTCCTCCCAGAGCCTACCATCAAAACAACTTCATCTGTCTTGATTAGGTCTTACGGATTGAAAGGAAAAATAGAGATCTCCCAGATCCACAACCATGAGACAACCATGAGGACATGGTTTATGATAGGAGGGGGAGAAATGATGAACTTAAATCATGATACTTTTGATTATATATTTTTCTTACAAACTTTTAATATTTTGTGAACTAATGTGCCTGGCGGCAAATCATATTCATGTATCATTACTCCTTTATACTCTTATATTATGCTAATTACAAAAGTATATTAGAAGTAATACTTTGTGATTAAATATTTTACTTTTAATGATTATTATGGATAAATGGCTGAATATTCAGGATGGTTACCATTGTATTATGTTCTATTTTTGTGGATACGTTTTCAAATGTGTTTGAAATTAATTAACAAACAAGGAGTTATGAATTCCAAATCAGCCAGCGTGTAAATGATGGTCACTCTTGATCACTCCAGCTGGAAAGATACTCTTGATTTCCTCTGAGTCTATTTCATCGACTGTTTCCTTGAACTTTAACTCCCATTTGAAGTCATTAAGTGTAGTGTAAAGTTTTCTTCAGTTAAGTCTTTAGTTGTTACTCTGTTTAAGCGATTAAATTTGTATTTGAATTCAAATAAGGATATGTATAAATATCCCATTGCTTTCAACAGAAAGCTAGTTATATAGTCAAGAAGTTAGCCAACAGTTTAGAGTCTTGCATTTGTAATCTTCAAACTTGTTTTACTTCCACCTGGAAGTCATTTCAATGAAAGTCCAAAGTTGATCTAAGAGTATCTGTGTTACAAATCCCACCAAAGGAAGAGCAGGGCCCACTCAACCGAAAAGAGGTGATCTTTGTTTGATTTTATTTCTATTGCAATTTTGTGTATTGATTTTGTTACATTTCTTTCTGTAATTATGATAGTTGTAGGAAGTTGAAAATTTATTGCAAAAATTGTAGTGGTTTATTTTCATGTAGTAGCACTTTTTATAATTGAATGCATTGTTAGAAATCTCAGTTTAATGGTTTTGCTTAATTTCATTCGTTAATGCATTTTGCTTTGATAGAAACTGTTAATGGTGCTAGTACTTGGAACCAAGATTAGGACAGAGACTCTATTGGACTTGCTCATGAAATCTAGTTTGTTTTAATGTTTATTAGAGTAGATTTCAAATTTTGCAAGTGTAAAATAGATTTCGTTTTCCAGCAAATGAAATAGATTTACTTTTGCAACACATAAAATAGGATTTGAATTTGTAGGAAACAAAGATGTGTTTTATTCTTAAATAGATAATTCCATGAATAAGTCTTGATCGTGTCTTGTTTGAATTCTTGTCATAAATGCCAGAATCTTCCTTAAGATAGTTTTAGTCTTTTAACTTAGTTCACAAAATATCTTTAGCATAAAATTCAGCTTTAGGGAAGATATCCTAAGAGCTCCTTATGGAGCATGATCGAACCAAAGTCACTATTTTATAGTGCAAGAACTCCCAACCTTGATATAAATCCCTATCGCAAACAACTTTAAGACACACTCGGTTCGATATTAATGAAAATTAAATGGTATGATTTGTGACATCAACGATCTTGCCCACCTGTTTTAATTGTTAATGAAAATGAGTACAAAAAGAGAAGGGTTAGAAATTATGCCCATATGGAAAGTGATACAAAAATACTTTTCTTGATTGTGGTAATATGATATGGCACATTTGACATGACCATGCGACTCAACTTATTGTTGAAAAAATCAATATGGCCATGCAACTCTACTTAATGTGGAACAATTCAATATGGCCATGTAACTCTACTCAATGTGAAAAAATGAAGTATAACTCCACTTGATTGATATAATCAAGATCCATAAGTATATTAGTGAGTCTATGCATAACACAAAATCACTACTTAAAATATCAACAAGCGTGTTAGTGAAACATATACCCCCTTAATTTGTTGCACATATAGTATGAAAGGAATTGGAGAGGGAAAATGCACATGATAATATAGTAAAATAATCGAATCATATATAGGCATGTAAATACATATAGCATCAAAAAGCATTTGAAAGTATGAAAAGTGTGACATAGTGCAACTAGTACATAATAAGTATTGATAAATTAGCATGTAAGTACATCAGTCATTAAGCAATCAAATAATACTCATGTAAGCACAAAAAAATTGTATTTAAAAATTTATCAACATATACAAGCACAATTAAGATCATAAATTCATGATAACTGTCCAAGCATAATATTTCTCATGGTAAAGTCTTGAAGAATAGGTGACCCTAAAGGCTAGATAGGGATTGTGTAAGTATATCAATGTGTAGTCAAATTTGATCATGAAAGTATATATGAAGTGGGAATCAAAATTAAGATATGATGATGAAAGTAAATATGAAATCGATTGCCCCTAAAGTAGCCAAGATAACAAGATAAGTCTCATGTAATTAGATGTGGGCACAAGAAATATTATGATACTGTAGTAAATACTTGCCTCATTTTTTGTCTAATTGATAATAGTAATGTTGCGAGTCTCTAAATTTGACACAAGATGTAATTATGAGTGGTCCAATCTAATTAGGATAAAATTTTGTATGTAATTTATTCTTATCATTGGAATTTTAGGATTATAGTGACAAAATCCCCCGATAAAAAAAATCTATGATTGTTCATTTATTACACATTTTCTTTAAATATCATTGGTATGCTCGTAGACTAAGGCATTTACTTTTCATTCATCTAATGTTTCTATTTTTTGTAATATGTGCTCTTTATATATATAATTAATGAGGACTCATCAAAGGGATATACATAATGAATGAATCTCCAACTCTAAGGGAATGACGACCTTTATGTTGTAAATAAATGAATTAGGTGTAAACCTTGTGGGAGTGTGAATACTAGTTTGATAGGTCCATAATCCAAGAATGAGTTGTGTATTATAATTTGTTCCATGTTTGTTAACAATTTATCTCAAGATTTACTATTTTTTTGTTTGCTTGTGTTGCTTCAAGTTGTCCATTAGCTTCTAGATAGTAAGGGTGTAAAAATCATTTTTGATGTTATTTTTTTCCAAGAATTGATTTACTTCGTTGTTCTTAAAAGATTTTTCATTATCATTCATAGTGCTAGACATCAAGCTAAATTTGAAAATAATTTATCCATGTTGAAAGTATAGATATCAACAACCAAAGTGGATTTTAAGGGGGTTGCTTCAACCCATTTTGTGAAGAATTTAGTAATGATAATGATAAATGCATCTCCATCAAAACAAGACAGGCAATCTTATACATTATATAGTTTACATGTAGAAAATGTCCAAGGTGGGGTGAAAGGATGCAACTTATGAGTGAGTGCATGTTTGGGATTCCCATCCATTTGATATGTTGCACACTTTTGAACAAAGTCAAATGAATCTTTTTTTCATTTTTCTCAAATAATAGCCCATGCATAAATAGTTTAGCACTCATGTGGCCTCCACATATGCCTCCATGAGCATCTTGTGAGGAAATGGATATTTCATTATCCTCCAAACATATAAGAAAAAAAGGCAATGTATCCAAGTTGTCAATAAAGATCTCTAGAAATAATCAAATATGCAACAATTTTTTTAGATTCATGCATGGCCATTTTAAAGGAAATTAGTTAGAAAATTTCTAGACATGAAATAGCTGTAAGTGTCCTTAAACCATTCCTCCCTATTATAAAAATTTGTTTTACCCTTGCAATTACGAAGGGTTACTATTTATAGTAAGTTTACATTTGAGCACATATTAGTTCAAAATTTTCCCCAAAGCTACAAATTGGCTAACTAAATATGTTGGTAAATTTTCATTGCAAGATCATATCTATATTGGAACATATTAAAGCTTCCATTTTTTAAAATTTTAAAGTCTAGTTTGATGTCCTTTAAGGTCATTTTAGGCTAAAAATGGTCGTAATCGGAAAAATAAGTTATAGCTTGATAGAGCACTTCATGAGATTTTTAAATATTCAAACAATTCATCAACTAGTCTCATAGATCAAAAGCTACGGTTTCCAAAAGTTGGGTCTCTCAAATTGAGAAATGTGAAAACATGTTGGATACATAAAAGAGATGTAATAGGGGGGTTATACATTGTCATGTGTTTTGACACATAATAGGGCATCTTTAGTTGAGAATAATATTGGTCACTATTTTTTATGTGGTTTTAGCTCATGGTTTTGTAATACTATTTGACAATTTCATGTATTGTATCTCCTATATATTAGGTGCATGAGATAGGGTTGTGTGTGAGAATCTTAGAGATGTTGAATTGTCTCTAGATATCTAATTGGTTATACTCTTGCAAAATATTTCTATAAAAGTATACTCTAATCATGTTGAAATATAAATAATATATTGGGTGACCTTTGGAGTGTGTGTTTTTTCTCTCGAGAGGGTTTTGCCCATGTAAATCATGTTGTGGTATGATTGTTGTTTATATTTATTTTTGTTTAACTTTTGTAACTACTATGAAGATTTAAATTTATTTTGCATAACCCTCCTCTCAAGATCATTGTAGAAATTTGTTTTGCTACCTTAGCTTCCTTACAAGTGGTATTAGAGCTTGATCACCTTTGGTTTCAATTGTGGGTTGTTTGGTTTTTTGAACTAATCTAGTTTTGAGTGGGAGCTTGTGCAAAATATACTTTGTGTTCTTTTTGCAAGAATTTTTAGATGGCAAGTTTATTAGAGAGAATAAATGTAAAGAATTTTTTTAGTAATATTTATGATATGTGGTAGCTAAACATGGAGGATCTATTGATAGATTGAGATATGTGGGAGGTTATTGAAGCTCAAATGTTTTAAGGCTTGTAAATGTTACCTTGGCCACTAAATATGATGTTATAGATTGAAATTCAAGGATCTTATTAGATTGTGCTTAGTAGACTATTTTAATCAATTTCCATGAATAAAAATCTACAAAGAAACTATGGAAGAAATTTGGTGAGATCTATTAAACCAAATCTTTAGTAAACTACATTTTCTTGAGGAAGAAATTGTATTACTTTAGAATGGAAGAGGGTGGATCAATCTTAGACCACTTGAAAAGATTAAATGTGTTGGTGGATCAATGTTAGACCAATTGAAAACATTCAATGTGCTGGTGGCTCAATTAGCATTGGTTGGTCTAAAAATGGATGAGGAAGAGAGATGTTAAATCTCACTTTGTTCTTTGCCTAATTTGTGGGATTCTTTTTTTATGGTTATTGGGAGTACTTTTGTTGTCTTGAAAGTTGAAGATGTTGTGGGGCTCTTTTTTTTCTAAAGATATGAGAAGGAAGGTGTCTAATAGTGACAAGGAGGCCCTAAATGTTTATGCCAGACTTAAGGAAAAAAGTTAAGAAGAATATGAAGTGTGACAAAACCAAGTCCAATGGGGGATCCAAATCTCCTATAAAGTCCAAAGCTATTTGCTAGAATTGCGGTAAGCCTGCACACTTCTAAAAGGAATGCAAGGAAGAAAAAAACAAGAAACCGGAAGAACTAATCTACAATTATTGATTTGGGGGGTGGGGTTTTTTAAGAAATTTGATTTTGTTTTTTATTCTAAGAAGGAACTTGGTGATGCATTCATTGTAGCTTTAGCTAATCATGTAGGTAATGGTGCATGGTTAATTGACTCGAGTACATCTTTCCATATGATCTCTAATAGAGATTGGTTTTTTTAAATGAAATATTCGATGAAGGTAAAGTATGCTTGGGTGATTATTCTTGTTTAAATATTGTTGGTTGTCAAAAATTTATAATTAGCTTTCCTAATAATAAAATAAAAAGGATTAATGGTGTGTTGCATATACTTGGATTAACACAAGTTTAGTTATCCATGAGAAAAATAATAGACATGAGTGTGCAAATAGTATTTTTTATGTAGGATGCAAGATTGTTAAATGTGATATGGTGATTGCTAGAGGTGTTATATAGGGCACATTGTATAAGCTTTACATATATGATATTGAATGCAATAGTACTGTGAAAATCAACTATGTGACTACTTTGTTGGAAGAGGTAAGGGTTTCACCTTCATTTGTGGTCATGGATTCTAGGTATCTAAGGGTGCTCTTTCTTTTGAATCAAAGTTACTTGCAAAGAAGACTACGTTATGACACTAGAGACTTGGTCGCACTAGACAAAAGAGCCTAAGGACCTTTGAAAATAAAAACTTTGTTGAAAAGTAGATTGATTTGTTTTTCGAAAGATAAATGGTTATTATATTTCAATATCAAAATTTTGATACATTCCATGTTTTCAAAGAGTACTGGGAACATATAAGTAAACAAAACACAAAAAATTTCCACCCTACCCACCACCCAAGTTTGAGTCATGTCTCATCTACATAACCAGAAACAAAATGAAAAACTAGTTAACCCAAACACCCGCTAAACAGTATGAACAAACATACAACAGAAATATTATTTCACTGGAACTATCTCATTGCCTTTCTCGTTGGAATCCACTCCCACCTTCACCCGCACCTCTAGGCCTTCCGTGTCATTGTTATCTTTCGATAGGAACTTAATCCAGAATGTGCATCACCCACATCTTTCTTTCACCTTCCTCGGGTGTCCTCATTTGAATTTAGAGGATGTAGACCCGCTTGCTTGACAGGACTTGGCTTCGTAGGGACCCCACTTCTCCTCTTTCATCTTTGACTCTTGTTTCTCCCACCACTTCAAGTATTCCTTCACACTACGCATTCCAACCTAAGCATGAGAGCGTCAGACTTCCTTGTTATAATTTGAGCTCCACAGAATGTAGGGGTGCAAAGGAGGCACAAATTCACTGACATGAACCCATGCACCATTAGGGCACACAAAGCCCGAGCCACTTCAAGACATTCTCATGAAACTTTCCAAACCCCCACACCACTCCTCACGGATGCAGCCTCTCACAATCCATTCAACCTGCTCTGTGCTCTCCAGTTCGAAGCACCGTGCCATGAACATGGAAGCAACTTCAACGTTCGTCCGGTATTTAAATTCGCCTCGCAGGTATTCTTCACCAAATACAATCTTCACTCTCGTCAGGATCTCTTTCTCCTCGAACCTAAAATTGTTTGCCAATCGTTCATCTGAGATATGGCCCTAGAAAGCCATCATCGGTCGCGAGGCTTTGAGAGAAAAGTTCGGCTCCATATCAAACACAGTAAGCTTCGGCAACCTGGTATCACATATGGCGGTTGAAAACACTGTCGATGTAAATATCAACTAAAGTTGATACTTGTTTGAGAAGCCAAATAACTGCCAATCCAGCTCATACGTAGAAGCAGTTAATGCTTTCGTAGCTCTTGGCTGGTGGGAATGAAACGATGTGACTAACCACCAACTCATGTGTGTAGGTTCCAAGCCTCCGCCACCACCGCAACCCTTGAGATCGCCTCAATATTGTTCATGCAAATCTACCACAGATTTGGTAAATATATCTGCCTCTGTGCGGTCAGCATGAAGTGTAGCTATACCACCCTTCCCACGATAATAAATGATTTCGTAAAGACCAGCACCTATGTATTATCTCTAGACTTGTCGTTGAAATTCAAAATGCTTACAATCAATCCAGTATTTAGCCATTGGTGGGAAAGCATGCAATTTGAGTTCGCCCAATTACAAATCAAAAGCTTTATTGGCATACTCATCCGCCTCCCTATTGCCTACCCTTAAAGTATGTATAATTTTAAAGTCCAAAAAATCGTTGAGGAGGCCTCTAATCCATTTAACTTCTTTGTCTAGCTTCCAATTTGGTGTTTCTCCACGAATGAGAGCCTGTGTTACTATCTACGAATCACCTTCCAAATGGAGCCTTTCCACACCGTGTTTAATTGCAACCTGAATCGCCAAGGAAGTTGTATTAACTTCGGCTTCATTATTTGTGCCCGGGATTAAATGTTGGTAGCATCTAGCAATTGTCATCCCATTACAGTCTCTTGCGATGCAACCCGCACCTGATGGTCTCGGATTTTTTCGAGATGCACCATCAAAATTAACTTTTATCCATCCCAACTCTGACAGGGACCAACTAGTTGAAACTCTCTCCTCTCTAGAAGGATTAACCCTTTGCAACCCATTAACGGGTCAAAGTAGATTGATTTTTGTAAGAATTGCATTTATGGTAAACAAAATCACGTTCAATATTACTCAAGTTCTCATAAATCTTGTGGCATGTTGGATCTTATTCATTATGATATGTTTGCTCCTGTAGATGTTCCTTTCATTGAAAAATCTTCATATTATGTTTCATTTATTGATGATTATAGTAGAAAGACATGGGCATATTTTCTAAAGATTGAATCTAAAGTTTTTAATTGATTTAAATTTTTTGAAGCAATTGTTGACTTCTAGAATGGAAATAAAATTACATTTTTGAGGACTAAAAATTGTGGTATTTTTTCTAGATAGTGATTTTGATAGACTATGTAAAGATTGTGACATTTTGAGAAAAAAGACAAATCTATATTCTCCATAGCAAAATGAAGTGAAAGAATGAACAAGACAATGATGGAGAAGGATATGAGTATGCTTAGTGGTGTTGTTCTAGAACAAAAATTTTAGGCTAAAGTTGTTGTCACTTCTTGCTACATGATTAACAAGTCTCCTACCTCATCTCTTGTTTACAAAATACCTATGGAGGCGTGATCAAGTCACAAGCCTTCGTTGAGATATCTTATAGTTTTTGGTTGTGAAACATATACACATGTTTCAAAGGAGAAGCAAGCAAAGTTGGAGAACAAGGCTATGAAATGTATCTTCATTGAATGCAATTATGGCACGTGAAAGGATACAAACTTATGTATCCTCTGACACAAAAGATAATATATAGAAGTGTTATTTTAAGAAAAATAAAATATCTTTTTGTTACATTGCAAATAGAACAAGGTGAACAAAAATATGTGATTCAACTTCCTTCTACTCTTGAGAAAGTACAATTGAGGCCCCTAAATAGACAAGAAATTTAGGAGAGCTCATCTAGCTCTGAGTCTTCAAAAGAGGAATAAATTCCAACTCAACTTGTTCAAAGTTATACAAGGCATAGACAACCATCTTAAAGGTATTCACCCAATGACTAGATATGTTTTTCTTCTTTGAATACTTACATGGATGAACCTAGATATGTAGAATAGGCATTAGATATGAATGATGTAGAATCCTGAAAGACTTTTATAGATGAATAAATGATAGCATTGAAAAATAATGATATTTGGAATCGAGTACCATTGCTTGAAGGACAAAAACCTATTGGTTATAAATAAGTGCTCAAGCAAAAGATTGGTTTTGTTGGAGGTATTGAAAAGTACAAAGCATGGTTGGTTGTTAAAGGTTATTTTCACGTTGAGGGTATTGATTAAAGTGAGAGATTTTCTCATGTTGCACAAAAGGCATCCATTAGATTCTTTTCTTTCTATCGTTGTTGCTTATCATCTAGAGGTTGAGAAAATGGATGTAGAAATTACTTTCTTTCATGGTGATTTGGAGGAGAATATTTATATGTCACGATTTAAAAACTACACGGTGAAAGGTAAAAGTGATTTGGTTTGCAAACTGAATAAATATTTATATGGCCTCAAGTAGAGTCCTAATATGTGGTACCAAAAATCTTGTGTGTGTGTGTGTGTGTGTGAAGTTTGAGATTTTAGCGTTGTAAATCAAATCATTGTGTTTATTATAAAATTGATTGTTATTATTTCCTATTTATTGCATTATATGTTGATGATGTGTTATTTATTTATTTTTTAAAGGCAAAAGGTGATAGGCCTATAATTATATTACTTTTAAATATGAAGTTATAGAGACATGATATACCAGACAAACCCTTCAAGAAGGTTGCAAACTGATTGGATAGCCATTGTATCAAAACACCATTACTAACAATATCTAAGCAACCTCATATTTAGATACTAGCCGAGGGGAATGATCCATCCCTCATATACTATGAACATATTATAAAATTGAAACATTGTATGACATGGTGTTTCCTTTTATCAAACCAGCCAAGAGCTATGTTGGATGAGTAACCAAAGTGACAAACGTCCCACCATTTACCATCTAGACAAGACTTGTACTAATCTATATCTAGATAAAATACAAATTTTGATAAGTCTAGAGCACTTGAAATTCAAAAATTACACAGTTTTCTGGAACAAAAACATTGTAGAACAAAAATATATCAGGTTAAGTTCTTCAGCATCATCACCCACATCAGCAAAATAGCCCGCCTCTTCTTCTTTTTTGTTTTTCATAAAAAGATCAGCTACACCAAGAAGTGGGCTCCATATACCTACTAGACCACTTTAATTGTAAAAGGGAGAAATAAGAGAAATAAAATGGAGCAATTGTTACCCATTAGTCCATAATTTCCATGTCAACACTAAATTTGGAAACATTTCTATCCGCAATTTCTCCATTGGAAGCATGTTCTCCTACAACTTCTTCTATAACTTCTCCATTTTCCTACACCCCATAAAGAAGGTTGTATGGGTGAATAGGAGCATGCCTCTGATGTGTTGATAGCAGGTAGAGGGCTTGGTATTTGTCAAATATTTTGTCACAAAAGTGAATCCCCAACTCTAGTTTGTGAGTAGATAGAGCAATATTTAGCTTCATCCTATCTTTGGCAAATAAAGGTCTCTTCAATGTGGAGTAGACACATAGATAATTGAATAAGTATTTCCTTCAAAAAAGTCCACCAATTAGGCCTTTCCCAGAATGGAGATCATACTCCCTAATGGGAGCATTAATGGTGTTATAAGGGAATAGACTTCCGTCCACATAATTTACTACAAGGTCAACCACTTGGGCATATATAAGATTGCAAGAGGTCCATGGAGTTGGACAAAAATGTATATGCCACTTGGCTAGGATGCAAAAGGTAGGGGGAGACATCCATAATGTAGCTCCCTATGACACATCTATGGCACTCTCAGTCCTGGTGCACTAGATAGTGAAGACTGTATTGAGCATTTCTAGGGATAATTCCCCTAAGTTTGAGCACTCACCCTCCAGAATGGGCAGATAAATGTTTTTTTTAGTGGGGGAAATTGTAAGGAAGTTAAGTAGCAAAACAACTTCCTACACTAAACTTGAGAGAAGGGTAATGCAAAAACTTTTACAAATCATTACAACAGTTACAAAAACTTAATAGAAATAGATATGATAACATGCATATCACAACACAATAATTTAGTTGGGGAAAACCCTTTCAGGAGAAAAAACCCACACTCCAAAAGCAACTCAATATATTATTCAATAATCAATAACAGATTATAATATACTTACAAAGAAAGATCTTCATAGGAGTACCACTAATCAAAGATTCGAAGGTAACTCAATAGCCATAAGACTCTTACACACAACCTTTATCTCATGCACCTCATATATAAGAGATACAATACAAGAAACCGTCAAACAATACTACAAAACCATGGGCTAAAACCACCCAACAAAGTGTAACTGACCTTATTTCTAATCTAGATGCCCTATGACATGTCAAAACACACATAAACACGTGTCCCTCCCTTTTACAAGTCATTTATGTGTCTAATACATTTTATATTTCCTATTTCAGGAGTACAAATATCCAGAGGCCATAACTTGTGAATTGGGTGCCCGATTGACGAAGTGTTTGAAGCGTTGGAAAGCTCGTGAAGTGCTCTATTACCGCATAACCCGCTATGCCGATTATGCCCACTTTTCATAGCATTTTGAAGGGTCTAAATTCCTCAAAATTAAATTTAAACCTTTCATCGCACCTTCCAAAAATGGAAACTATAATATCTTAAAAAATAGTAGTGATATTGCGACGAAAAATTTACTGACATGCTTATCTAGCCAATCCGAAGCTTTGAGACAAATTTTGCACCATTTGATGCTCAAACAAAAACTTACTATAAATAGTGACCTCATGTAAATGCAAGGTTGAGACACCATTTTCCCAACATAAATGTCCATCTTACAAACGGAAGGCACAAAGGGATTCAGAAAACAAATTGAAAGCCAACAAGATGGGAGTGAGCCACGGGAAAAGAAAAGATCAATTATAAATCAAAGTTGGTCACTTGCAATAAATAGACAACTTCAAAATAGGAAGATAGGAAAGGCATGAAATGATGGCAAGTACAACATTTTCATTTCATCAAGAAAGAAGGCCCCTCAAAGATGTCAACCATAAATTTTGCACATGTGAGATGCTGACAGGTTATAAAAATATCATAGCTTAAGATGAGGAAGCAACTGCTTGGAGGGTGATGAAAGACTTATCATGAATATAAAAACCAACAAAATAATGATTCATATCAAATTGGGAGCACTTAAAATGGTGCACGAAATAATTTATATGATAGGAGGCATGTCAAAAAAATGACAAGTTGAAGTGGTTGTAGAGTGACTACTCATCACAAATAATGGGGGAGGATTTCCCACAGGTTGATGATGTTAAGCCTTGGATATGACCTTGCAAAATAAAAAGAAATTGTTAATTGAAAATCATACTTGCTGTATGCGGGAAAAGCGGGCCGATAGAACTCAATATGTGAAAAACTAAGCTCTATGGAGCCTTGCTCACACACCCACAGGACTTCTTGGTGCAAACCACGGAGTCATGAAGCATGGCTCAGCTTCCCAAGGATGGTTCCATGGTTCTCTATCTTGCACGGTCCCTCAAACCAATGTTTTTGCTCTCAGATCACTGAGCAAAATGGTTTAGGGATGGCAAATGCAAGAAAAAGGGATGCTTTTGTTGATTTTAATATGGGATGCATCCTAAGCTATGCATGATGCTACAAATGCAATAAACTAGTTATAAGATGACAAGGTTAGTAAACAAAACTATCCTAGCATGCTACATTAGTTCATGATTTAAGCTATATGATAAGGAACATACTCTAAATTAGCATATTTAGATTAATTCCCGTTTAAAAGAGAAGCTAAATGATGAGCATAAAAATGAGATATGAAAGCTTGAATGGATTTAAGTATAAGTGTGATGCTAAAGACTTGGATCTATCAAAAATGGAGGAATGAGAGCTCTATTTATAGCAAAAACAGGGCAATGGATGGCCAGGATTGAAAGAGATAATCAAGGGCCAAGTTTGAAAGTTGGGAATCCATGTTTGCAATTGGCACCAATGAAATGGTGACAACTGTCAACATAAGGTTGGTTGAGAGCAGGTGTAAGAAGCATTAAATGCTTGAGAAGACCTCATGGTTACCCTAGGGGTTAAGGGTTAAGGTTAGGTTAAGGTTATCCATTGGATAAAGCTTTTACCCAAAGGATAAACTCTTGTGCAAAGGTTTAAGGATAACCATGGTCAAAGCAATAAATTCTTGATGAGACCCTTGGGTTAGATGGAGGTTGAGTTTATGGAAATTCTTTAACCATGTAAGAGGGTTTGAGTTAACCATTAATGATTATGAAGACTTTGGGGATAACTTTGTAACAGTCCTTCCAAATTTGGGGGCTTGTTGAATGGATAAAGGCTTTAATGCATTTTGAAGACTTTGCTCCAAATTTGAGAAGTGACCTCCTCAAATTTAGGGGAAAGGGATAATGGATGGGTTTGGGTTAATTAATTAGGATTAGAAGAATCTAGAAGAGGTTAGAAAGAGGGTTAGGATGCAAGTGGGAAGTGTAGGATTTTGCAAGTGGGTGAGGGAAAATAGGTTTTAATTGAATTTAATTCAATTTGGTTGTAATTAAATAAATTAGATTTATTTAATTTAGGATAACCGTTTTAATTAAATTTGAATTTAATTAAAAAGTGGATAGGGGCTTTAATTGAATAAAATGGATTTATCCTATTAAATGGTACAGTGAATTTAATTGAGTAATTTACTTAATTAAATAGAGGAATGTGGATAATTTAATTAAATTGGATTTACTTAAATAGAGAAATGAACATAAAATATTCATTTAGGAATATGGTCATTTTTATACGTCTACGTTTTGCCCCTCTTTGAAGTGACATGTGTGCACATGTTATTTCAAAGAAAATGATGTGTCGTTGCGATTTTATGATCGATGTTGTTTATGATTTTTATGATTTTTATGTCGTGCCCCAGATTTGATGTGTGATGCCCCAGATTCGATAAATGATGGTGATAATGCCCCCTTGGGAGATGAATCAATATTTTGAAAAATTTGATTTGATTTGATGATTTGCGTTTGCGGCACAAGATTTTGGCTAGGTGAAACGTTGAAATTGATTCATCTCCCGATAATTGATGTGTTTTAGGGTAGGAGGGAGACCGTGAGCAAATTATGTGCTCATTGCCCTAACCCTAATTTCATTTTTCTCCTATAAAAAGGGGAAAAATGCTTTGATTTGTTTCATTTGTGCTTTGTTGACTTTTGAGAAAGAGATTTTTGGAGAGAAGACAAAATGCCCATTCCTTATTCTAGGCATCGTTTTGAGCGTGTTCAGAGGTATCGGAGACCTGTCGCATATAGACCAACAGTAAGTCAATGTTTTTGACCCTTTTTTTATTTTTTATTTGATCATTTTTGGTTTGTTTTTTATTTTTGAAATTTGGTTTTAACGGTTTAGCACGTAGAAGTCGTAGTTTAGCGCATGCGATAAATTAGGTAGTGCATAGGATATAAATTTTAGGGTAGCATTCGAATTTTAATAGGGTAGCGCATAAAAATTTTAGGCTAGCACATGGTCCGAGAGTAGCGCATGATGAACATAGGGTAGTGTGTTAGGCTAAAAGGGTAGCGCATAGGGTACACAGGAGGTCGCATGGGTAGGGGGATTTAGCGTGTAGGTTAGACCTAGTGCATAGGGTCAAATAGGTAGTGCTAGCATGGGATAGGTTAGCGCATAAGTCAGTTTTAGCGCCTAGGGTAGGTCGGGTAGCGCATGGAGGAAAAAGAATAGCGCATAGAGCTAGTCTAGCGCATAAGGTAGACATAATAGCGTGTGGAGAAAACAGCATAGCGCATGGGTGCATTTTAGTGCACAACCAAGTTTTTGTAGCGCATGGGCCAGGTTTTGCAAGAGTTAGTAATTTTTGAATGTGAAAAATTACATAGGAAAAAGGTCAGTTTTGCTTGGGGGATGGATTTTTGTCACTTGCTCGGTTTTTTTATTATGTTTTTGAAAATGTGTCCAATATGAGTGTTGATATAACTTGATTTAAGTTGTGATTTGTTTCAAGTTATTGATATAGATATGAATGTGTTGTTTTGATCGAAGCATGATTTGTTTTTGTAGACACCCAAAATTGTTATGTCTAATTAAATAAATATTTAATTATCTAAGCTTAATTCTTCTATTAATTAAATAAATCTGTATTTATTTAATTAATTCATTTATCCTCTTCTAGCCTTATTTCTCATTTAAATAAATACATTTATTTATTTAAATTATCCTTTTCCTAAATTAAATAAATATTTTTATTTATTTAATTATCCCACTTCTTCTATTAATTAAATAAATATTTATTTATTTAATTAATTCATTAGCCTTTTCTACCCATGACACATGTCATTCATCTCTTAATTCACACACTACCTACCCCTTTCATTATTTTATTATTTCTTTTACCTACCCTCTAATCATAGCCGACCTCCTTTTACACCTCTCAATCTTATCCCTCCATTTCATATAGTGTCTTCTATATAAGGAGATGCTTCCTTCATTATCAAACCCTAATCAATCATTCTAATCATTCATCCTAATCGTTCTATGCATTCTAATCATCTTGAGGACTTGACTACACTACGATCCTACTTGCAACCACATTCCGTTCTTTGTTGAGCTCTTGTGCATATAAAATCTGAGAGCAAATATATCAAGCAAGATCAATGGAGATAGGAAGAATGGAGATCAAAACCCTATTGGATATGTGATGGTATATTCTTTGTGATTTCATTTGATTTGCATTGTCTTAGGAATCTTCATATGTTATGGTGGATCTTTGTTGTTGTTAGGCTAGGGTTTTGTGGTTGAATCTATTTAGCCTGTCAATATTGTTATTGTTGTTATCCATTTTCACCATATACATTTTGGCACGCCCCGTGGGACATGGATTTTTCTTAGATCTATGCTTTTTGCAGATTTTTCTAACCCTATATTGCTATTTTGTAAAACAATTTGGAGAATAACCTTGTGCAGCTAGGGTTTTGGACACAAAATCAAGATCTTGGAGAGATTCGATCATATCTCACAAACGGCTACGAAATTTTGCACCAAATTATTTTTGCAGGTTGAAAAAAGTATCAGGAGCTCTCAATCCAAAATTCAGAATTTTTGGAGCAAATTTTCATTTTCTATGAATTGTTTATGATTTTTCATAAAAAATTAATTTTGAGAGCAAATGAGAGAATTTTTAAGATTTTCTTACATTTTTGGAAATATCTCATAATTATACACAGGATCTATTCTTTGTGATTTTAATTTTGATGCAAAATTTTTCCCTAAAAATCGGATCTTTAAAAATTAGGGTTTTTCTTTATTTTGATCAGATCTCACAAACAGCTTCGAATTTTGACATAAAATTTTTTGTGCAAGTCAGGAAAAGTATCAAAAAGATTTAATAAAAATTTCAGATTTTTTGGATCGATTTTGCATTTTATATGAATTTTTTATGATTTTTCATAAAAAATTGATTTTGAGAGAAAATTAGCAAATTTTTTGGATTTTCTTACATTTGTGGAAATATCTCAGAATTATACAAGGATTTGTTATTTGTGATTTTAAATTTGATGCAAAATTATTCTTCAAAAATCAAATTTTTAAAAATTAGGGTTTTGCATTATTTTACTCATATCTCACAAACTGCTTGGATTTGTTGCAGAAAAGTTTTTGTGCAGGTTTGGAAGACCATTGGGACTCTCCAGTAAAAATTGCAGATTTTTTGGATTGATTTTGCATTTTATATGAATTTTTTATGATTTTTCATAAAAAATTAATTTTTGGAGCAAATTAACAATTTTTTTAGATTTTCTTACATTTCTGGAAATCTCTTGAAATTTTACAAGTGTTGTTTTTTTATGATGAATCAGTTCTTTGAATTGGTCAACAAAACACATTGTTGAAGGCCCCGATTTCACAAAGTCTTTTGGATCTAAAATTTACCTAACTTGTGTGCTTGCAAGAAGGGGTGATTATTTCAAACAATCCAAACTACTAATAAATCTTTGTTCCAGGTCCTTGGCAAAGGTTTTTGGATTTTTATTGTGTGCCTTGTTTTCATAGACTAGCAAACACTTCAATTGGTGCACTAAAATTGAATCATTGTCTTTTGTGTCTTGAGCAATAGGTTTTTTTTGTTTAATCTTTAGAGGGCCTGTCTTCCCATGTGCTCATTAGGACTACTAGTGAGAAGAGAATGACCCAAGTGGTAGCGAGGAAAACCCACCTCTTCCGAACCACTATAAACAACTGTATTCATGGTGAAAACTATGGATAACGTGTGCTGATTAGTTCATATCGACACTATGTCTCCCCATAAACCCGTTTGATCAAATTTATTTGATCAGTTGTAGGGCGTAACCCCTACCGGATGGGAGCCTTCTGTATTTACAGAGCTGAAAGTGCCGCATGTATGGCCACACGAGCGGATGCCCTTACTAGCACCTTTTTGTTTTAGAAGCCCAAATCCTTCTAGTTGTTGGGGTAGGAGGTCGGACCTCTGGTAGCGGCCCACACACATACGGTTCTTAGTAAAGATACAAAGTTCACCACGGGGAGTTTTCGTGGGGACTAATGCTTGGCTGACCCGAGAAGTGAGTGGCGAGGGTGGAGCCAGTGAGGTCAAGCATCTAAGTATCCGCTCTGAATAGCGTAGCCTCGGGGGTAAAACCTCATGTGGGATCAACAACTATTGTCTTGGCTAGCCATAAGAATTGTGCTTGACTTATTTTAAACATTCAAAAACATTCAAGACCAAACAGCAAAACATTGTGTCTTTTGTGTCTTCAAGTGTATGCAAAACAATTTTACATCAAACAACACACTTTTCTTGGAGTCATTTTGAGTCTAAACACTTGCAAACATTGAGTCCTCAACAACATTGTGTCCTCTTGTCACGAAAAACAGTCAAACATTCAGATTTGGTCACAACCAACAACTTCACAAATTGGAAAAATTTTACAGTCCAGCAAACAAGAGCAATCAGTTTCGGAATTCTTGAGCTTCCTAGGTTGTTTCTCCAGGTTTTCATCTAGCATTCAACTTGTCTTTGGGTCTCACAAAGTCCATCATTGCTTTACATCTTGCATTAAATTTACATTTGTCTAAACTTGAGTCAAAAGGTCACTTGCTTGTCCTCACTATACTTTGTCAACACACTACATACAACAACACTTTGCTAAGTGGTCCCTCATCAAGGTTTCTTACCTTTGGGTCTCATTTGGTCTTACTTAGAGTCAAGGTCAACTTACCTCATCAAGAGAAACTATCCTCTCTTTGGAAGTCACACCTACTCTACTACATACATACTTGGTCTTACACTTTGGACATTGCAAGTACACTTCAGATTCATTTACATTCCATCCAACTCTTAGTCTTCCATACTCTTTCCATTTTTTCATCTAGTCTCACACATCTTGGTCAATACCTAGTTCATGGTTGAAACCCGTCTTCAAAAATCTAGGAGAGAAACTAAAGAGGCTCAAGAGTCCGCAAACATGAGTTCTTATGAGTATGACAATGATATCTTTTTCAATTCTGATCATACTACATTACCTGACATGGATGCCTATAGAAACATTCCAAATGTTGAGAACATGGACACTATAAACAACAATGCTACACAAAATGACAATGTGGACAACTTTTCAGTACATTCAGCAGATGTGGAAGAATCCATTATGAATCCCCATTTCAATCGATTGGTTGAGGAAATAATGAGGAGGGATAGACAATACTTCTTACAAATGATGGCACAAAGTGGAGCCAAGATACCTCATGATTTTTACATGTCTCAAATAATGGAAAATCGACCTTTGCAACAACCGCACTCCAATATGGATCAAAGGAGACCTAATAGTGGAGGAAATAGAGGACCACACATGGTACCTGAATCACCATCAGCTTTGCTTCAAAAACCAGAGGTCCCACATACACATGGTCAAACATATGATACTTCCCTTCGTAGACCATTATGGAAATCTTACGGAGAGAAATATGCTCAATCACATATCAATGCTAAGGATCAACCACCAAAACAATTGGATGTTCAAAGGCATGCTCAAAATTTGGACACAAGGAAACCCCTTGTCAAATTTGGGGGCAACACATTAGAACATGACATGCTTGTAGAGTATGGTATACATGGACAAAATAGATATTTCATTCCTCAACATGAATCAATACCAAGTGGTCCATATACGCAGCATCGCTATAGACCTCCTCCATATGAACATGTGTATGATCAATATCATCCATATATGCAACATGCTTCTCCTCCAATTGGTGCCTCAAGCATGGGGTATGGTCCAAGAAGTCGATCTCCACCTAAGAGCAATTTGGAGCAACAAATCAGGGACTTACAAAAGAAAATGGAGGACATAAATACATCAAAGCCAACATACACAATGAGAGACATATGTCCCTATCCATTTGACAAAAGCATTCCAATGCCTCCATTTCCTACACACTTTGTGACGCCTAAATTTGATAAGTATAGAGGAAAAGGGGATCCTAAGGCACACATAAGACAATTTTTCACAGCTTGCATTGAGGTAGCAGCAGAAGAGACATATTTGATGAGATTATTCCCACAAAGCCTAGGTGATCAAGCTATGGAATGGTTCTCCCAACTCCCACCTAGTATTAAGTCATGGGGTGACTTAGCAGAGGCATTTATCCAACATTTCTCCTACAACATAGAGACAGACATATCAGTCACTACTTTGTGCAATACTAAGCAAAAAGAGGGAGAATCTTTTGCATCATTTTTACAAAGATGGAGAAATCTAGCCAGCAGATGCTCTTGTGAAATTCCACAAAAACAAATGGTAGAGATGTTCACACAAAATGTTAACAAAGACATTGGCTATGATCTAAGGAAAGCTTGTTTGTCCACCTTCAAGGATGTCATTGAAAAAGGCTTAGCAATAGAAAAGGTCCTAATTGAACAAGGAGTTATTAAGATATTCAAGGAAAACAAAAATGACTTTAAAGGAAAAGACAAGCCAAGATTTTGGAATAAAAACAAGAACACAGTCAATGATGGTGTTGTTGATGCCAATACAGTGCGACCCAAATTCATTTTTTCTGGATCAAGTTCTACAAACAATCAAGTGAATACTCAAACAACTTCCAGATCACGAAGGAAGTACACTCCATTGGGAGAACCACTTGAGTCAGTTTTCAAGAAGCTAGTGGCAAACAAGGTAATCACTATTCCAGATTTTCCTCCATATGAGCCAAAGGTTAAACCAAATTGGTGGAATGATGATGAGTATTGTGAATTTCATAAGAGAAAGGGTCATATGATAGGGAATTGTCATCGACTGAAGAACATCATACAAGATCTCATTGATAGAGGTGACATTGAGATTGAGGGACACTCATCCAATCGAGAACATGAGATGTTTAAGGAACCATTCCCAAAGCATGACAAGGGAAAAGCTAAAGCCACAGATGACCAAACCAACTATACCAGAGCATCCTATAACTATGATTCAACTATCAATCACATATCGATGGACAATTACGTCTCTACTATTATCATCAAGGACAAAGCGTCTGAGAATTCTACCCAGAGACCCAAGATTGTCCTAAAAGGTGTTGGATCTTCTTCTGAACCTACCTCTGAATGTCATGTTACAACCTGCCGAGGTAAAATTCACTTTGTAAGGTGCTCCAACTAAAAACACCGCTTCTTCATCAACCAAACCTGAGTATGACCTTGTAGAACAACTAGGGAAGACACCTGCACTCATTTCAATCCTTGAGTTATTACGCATATCTCCCACACATAAAGCTATTCTTGACAAAATTTTGAGAGATACTGTTGTTCCTACTGATCTAAACATGGACCAGTTTCAAGCCATGGTGGGATACCTTTCCATTCCACACTCCCTTACTTTCACAGAAGCCGATGACGCCTCCGTAAGTCAGCCACATAATGCACCATTACACATTGAAGCCTTCATACACAAACATCAAATAAAAAGAGTCCTGATAGATGGAGGAGCAAGTCTGAACATTTGTACATTGAGCACTATTAAACAATTGGGATATTCTGATAAAGTTGTGAATGCTACAAACAAAATTACCATCAAGGCATATGATGATGAAGAGCATTCATCCAAAGGCACAGTAATTTTACCTCTCAGAGTTGGTCCAGTTACAAAGGATGTGGTTTGTCGAGTCCTTGATTTAGCTCTCACATACAACATACTTTTGGGACGTCCTTGGATTCATGAAATGAGAGCTATTCCTTCTACATATCATCGATGTATCAAGTTTCCACACAATGGAGTTGAAGTGACCATCAAAGCGGATCCAAATCCATTCATATATTGCAACAATTTGTGCCCTAGATTAGAAACAACAATCCCAGTTAGTCGAGAAGTTGTTCCTTCTTCAGCATATGTGGATCCAGAATCCTTGCAAGCTTCTACATCAAAACAGGCAAAGATCAAAGAAGAATTCAAGATTAAAGACATGGGATGTGGTGAATATATCTTTCATGTTGATCAAATCCCACTATCTCTTAAGACATTCAGTCAACAGGAACAGTCTATAAGCAGTATGCAAGACCAAGGAATTGGGTGTGAACCACCTAGTGTTGTGGCTACTAAGTCTGAATGCAAATTTCCTCTAGTGGTGCAAGCAACTCTTGATATCAATAGTCCTAAGAGTGGTTCCAACAAAGAATCTATTGAGCGTATCACCAGCCCTCTTGCGAACTCACATAGCTCTACTATTTCATCCACTCATTCCATTTCCACTCCACTTCCAGACTTGGATCAACAAGAATTACAAAAGCCCTTACTCATTGGGGATCAAAAATCAAGCTTTGAAAAGAAAAATCTAAAAGTCAAAAATAAAGAAAAGTCCTTTAGTCCAAATCAAAATCAAAAGCTATTGGACTCTGAAAAAAACAAGGTCAAGGATAAAAATCCTATGAAGCAAAGAGAGCAAGAGATGATCTCCCCTAATATCAAAATAACTGGGGGCAAAAGTTCTAAAATTTCAAGTCAAAAAGCATACTTGTTTATCCTAAGTCTCCATCATGCTATCCTACTTTCACTTCTTTTCACAATCATAAGCCTTCATAACTCATCCACTTGTTTCACACATCCTTTCCCTTCTGGCGATACATCAGGGACCTTTAATGGAGCTTCCTCAAAGGACTTTGTTATCAGGGATGCCCAAACTTTTTAGGTGACATGCATACGGGCTTGTGTAGTCCACACACTAGTAATTCTATCTCAGTTCCTTTATCAAGGAAGACAGACACTCAAGCGACACATCATTCAGTCAAGGAACAATGCAAGTACAATCATAAGGTAAAGCCTCACACATTTGAGGTAGGTGACTTGGTTCTCAGAGAAAATCCCAAAAATCAGCAAGACAGAGAGAAAAAGGGCAAGTTTGAACCAAATTGGCTTGGTCCTTACATCATTACAACAGCATATGGATTTGGGGCATATCAGCTCTCAACTACAGAAGGTGAACCTTTGGAGGATCCTATCAATAGCATGCACCTTCGCAGGTTTTACACATAGCTCTTCAGAGTATCCTAATTCAAAAAATCAAAAAATCAAAAAATTCAAAAATACAAAAAAAAAATTATAAAACAAAAAAAATCGTTACTTGGTGAAAACCTGGCAAACAGGCGCCTTGTGACACAAAAAACATTGAAAAATCAAAAAAAGTAAAGAGAAATAATTTCGTCCAATGGTGAAAACCACTTTGGTGGTGCCCTGGGCAAGTACCATGGTGAAAATTGGGTCACCAACGCCATGTGTAGAGACAATGCTCCTCCCTCCTTCAGGATTCACTTTCATCCTTTCACTTTGCACACACTCACAACCTATTCATTCATAATAAAATTACCCATTCCCATCATGGCTTGTTATTGATCTACCCAAGATTGGTTAGCCATTCATAATGAATCTCCCTTTTCACCTCCCTTTCCATCCATAATAAATCAGATCCTATCTGTGGCTAAGGCAAATCCTACGTCTAGTGATGGGTGTGGAACTGAGAACATCACATGTTTTGAGGAGTACAGTTTCTTCTAGCTTCCTTCAGTCTATTCGCGCACAATCCGCAATAAAGCAACATTTGCATCACAGATCCACAATAAAGTATCAGTTTCATGGATTCAGTCAGTTTTAGATAAGACACAATAGCAACAATGGGCTTCAACAAATCAAATCTTTCAGCAGACTCAGACAACATTATGGTACAATGCTATCTATCCTTTCTGTGAAAGTAAACATTGTGACCACAATCAAATAAGACTTATACAGGTGACAAGAGACACTAAACTTGAGGACTACAGTGGGTGTTGGTGTCGAGTCTTGGTTTTCTTTTAATTTTATTTTTTTGGTGACATGTCTTTTAGCTTTTCCAGGATGTCTTTGACTAGAGATTCTATCTCTAGGATGTCTTTGACTAGAAAGGCGAGGATGGGGTATCATCACCTATTTGTATTTTTTGTCTGTGGATTGTCTCTTAGTAATGCTATGACTTGTCCAAGGATATGAGGACACTGTGAGTCTAGTATGAATTGGGGCATTCCTTATTTGTGACTGTCTTATCTCCATGCAAATAGGTACAATGACTTTCTGGGTCGAACATATGCCTCGATTGTCATAACCTATTTTGCCATAATAAAGCTCAATGATGATAACGCACAAGAAGCTCTTTCACTTTCCTATCTTCTGTCTTTCATCCCCTCTTTCTTGATTGACTTCCATCATCCTTCTCGAGTCCACGTAGCTTGCTATCACATGACTGAGTATAATGACACACCAAAAACATTTGCATTTCATGTAGCTGCACTTACATTACCACATATAAGCATTTCATACATACATATAGATATCACAACTGCATCACATCCTGCACACAACACCTGTTAGCACAATTTACATTTGAATTATCATATTCATCTGCATTAATTACATTCACATTTGCATCATGCATACACATATAAAACATAAAAGAACAAAAACATTGCATTTCATCATATACATATTTGCATCCATATCATAAGCATCACATAAGAACATCTCATCACATAGGTACACATGCATATAGCTGCTGCAAAGATGAATCATCTCATATATATATATAAAGTGTCATGATACAATGATGTCAAAATCATATGGCTACAATCACCAGCAGGTGTCTACATCATTATACAAAATGGTACAAAACTGATACAGAGGAACTCACTGATCACTCCTGCCAACACTATTGGTAGTGCTAATCCTATCCATGTCATGGTATCCCATGCCACGTGTCCCACCCTCATCTCCAGTCTTGGATCCTAGAACACTCGTCTAAGGGCATCCCTGTCTCCGTCTCGATCATACGGAATCAGCTCCCCATCAATCGGTATCCGCATAATCCTATATACATCCTCCAGGGTGACTGTCATCTCACCCATCGGCAGATGAAACATGCACGTCTCAGAGTGCCATCTCTCAGCCAGCGCAATCAGCAAACCCATGTTTGCTCGAAACTCAGGCACATACAGCACATGTCTCAAACCCATCTCCTCGATGGCAGCTCTGTCCTCGAGTGACAACTCAGGTCGCAACCTCTGCGTCAACGGGAATCTCTCGTGACTCTAGCATCGGCAAATACTCCTGCAGTCAAACAACTCAATCATGTCAGTTATAGTGGCATTCACTGTTTATCACAAAATGCTACTCGCTATCTAAGTGCATATGGCATTCTATCCTAGTGACACTCACTGTTCATCACAAAGTGTTGCTATCTATCCTAGTGACACTCACTGTTCATCACAAAGTGTTGCTGATTATCCTAGTGGTACTCCCTGTTCATCACAAAGTACTACGTGTGTTGCACTCCCTGTTCATCACAAAGTGCTGCTCACATTTGCACTCCCTGTTCATCACAAAGTGTTGCTCATATTTTAGTACTCCCTGTTCATCACAAAGTACTCTATTTTGGTACTCACTGTTCATCACAAAGTGCCTTGATCTATCCTAGTCTTCCCTAGAGGACCTGCTTGAGTGTATCCTCTCAGCAGCTTATCCAATCGACAGCGTATGTTCATCACAGAACTGTCGATTTGGCCTAGAAGACAAAAATTCACATTTTTGGACACAAACGCGCTTTCCTAACATAAATGCGCATTTATTACATTACCTAGTATGCATTAATGACAACAATAAATACATCAAAGTACGAGGAGGTTTTGTGGTACTCACCGGCTCTCCTGCCTCCGCTGGCCTCTAGAATTGGCGAACACGGTCGAATCTGTGAACAAAAGCCATCGTTGCTGACTGTTGTTGCTCTTTTCTCTCTCTGCACTTTAATCTCTTGGATGTGTAGGTGACAATGAGGATGTATTTTCCCCCGTGGTCTATCTTATAGACTACCCTAGCCCTAGCCCTCGCCTCCCGAGTCAGTCTTCATTATCCCGTGACTCTGTCACTTTATCCTGCTAGTCCATTCTATCCTGTCTTTCTTATCGAGAGATTGTCTGCAATCTTTTCAAACATTTTCATCCAATCTCTCGAGGGGGCATATCATTCCCATCTTGGGGCAAATTTGTATCAGTTCATCTTATCTTCTTTGAAACAACGCGACAAGCCACATTGTCTCAAAGAGGGGCAAAATGTAGACACCCAAAATTGTCATGTCTAATTAAATAAATATTATTTATTTAATTATCTAAGCTTAATTCTTCTATTAATTAAATAAATCTGTATTTATTTAATTAATTCATTTATCCTCTTCTAGCCTTATTTCTCATTTAAATAAATACATTTATTTATTTAAATTATCCTTTTCCTAAATTAAATAAATATTTTTATTTATTTAATTATCCCACTTCTTCTATTAATTAAATAAATCTTTATTTATTTAATTAATTCATTAGCTTTTTCTATCCATGACACATGTCATTCATCTCTTAATTCATACACTACCTACCCCTTTCATTATTTTATTATTTCTTTTACCTACCCTCTAATCATAGCCGACCTCCTTTTACACCTCTCAATCTTATCCCTCCATTTCATATAGTGTCTTCTATATAAGGAGATGCTTCCTTCATTATCAAACCCTAATCAATCATTCTAATCATTCATCCTAATCGTTCTATGCATTCTAATCATCTTGAGGACTTGACTACACTACGTTCCTACTTGCAACCACATTCCGTTCTTTGTTGAGCTCTTGTGCATATAAAATCTGAGAGCAAATATATCAAGCAAGATCAATGGAGATAGGAAGAATGGAGATCAAAACCCTATTGGACATGTGATGGTATAATCTTTGTGATTTCATTTGATTTGCATTGTCTTAGGTAATCTTCATATGTTATGGTGGATCTTTGTTGTTGTTAGGCTAGGGTTTTGTGGTTGAATCTATTTAGCCTTTCAATATTGTTATTGTTGTTATCCATTTTCACCATATACAGTTTTTGCACTGTGTTTCAAGTTCAATGTGTGGAGCCTGATTTGTGTTACAAGATGATATGGGTTGGAAACTTGAGTTGTTTTACAAGCTGATATGTGTGGGAAACTTGATTTGTTTTACAAGTTTATGTGATGTGGAGACTTGAGTTGTTTTACAAGTTTTGATATGGTTTTTGAAAATTTGAGTTGTATTACAAGTTGATATGATAAGATGTGGAACTTGATTAGATGAGCAAATTGTTTCATGCTTTTGATGTGATTTTAATTTTTGATATCTTTGTTTGGATGCAAAAACTGATATTGGACTTGTTTTGTGTTTTGAAAGGAGCAATTGGGAGTGCTGCAATCGCGGGAGCGGTTTCCCAGACCTTAGGCACTGATACCATGGTTGGCACAGGCTAACATAGATGTGATAAAGAGATGTGGCCTATCATCTTTGCTAGACATGCCTCGATTTACTGTAAACCAAGGTCTACTGACAATGCTTGCTGAGAGGTGGCATAGTGATACGAACACCTTTCACTTTGCTATCGGTGAGATGATAGTCACTCCAGAGGACTGTTATAGGATCTTACGGATTCCAGTAGCAGGTTCTTTATTGCCCTATGAGCAGACAGAGGAGGGTGGTATTGAGGCACTGTGGTGCATTTTTCATGATGAGACAGTATGCGGGTATGAGTTCCCATGGCAGGAGTTCCTGGATTTAGATTATGCCCCCCTCTCATCAGTACTAGCAGGGTTTATCGGTGGATTCCTTTGTCCTGATCGCAGGTCAAAGGGATTCTTTGTGGGTTGGGGATTGGTTCTTGAGGAGATGGTAACCCAGGGCCGCAGGTTTGCTTGGGGATCAATCATGTTAGCCCACCTATACAGGGACCTTCATGAGGTGGTGTATCTGGGTTATGGTAGTTTGTCGGCTGGCATGACACTTTTACAGGTATGGTGTTGGGAGCACATTCCAGCAGCGAGACCACTGGTAGATAGAGATAGGCTTGTTGGGTGGGCATATGCTTATGGTTACAGGGGTCTAGTTGTCCAGCGTAAGCTGGGCAAACTGGAGCATTGGAGGAGGGTCCTGGATGACATAGATACGGTCGTCTAGCGACCGTATACAGATTGTGAGGTCCGTGTAGAGGATGGGCTGGAGATGTCATTTGTGTTTATGAGCTAATTTCTGATAGGGCGGACACCCTTTGTGATAGAGAGATTCCAGGTGGGCAAGGTGTTGAGGCAGTATGGTTGGCAATAGGGTATACCACAGGGGACTTGCTTGTATGCGTAGCATAGACAGGATGTACCTGATTGGGGTCCCACTATTGACAGCGGGGTAGCCGTAGAGGAGTTCTCAAGCTTAGCAGCTCAGATATGGGACTATGCTCTCGAGGTACTTGACGCAGGGATGACCCATGAGTTCGCGGGTTTGTTTGCAGCACGTGTTGTTGTCAAGATATCAAATCCCGAGGAGATGTGGCCAATCTTTGACGATGATGAGGAGGATGTTGGGGGAGATGACGATGATGGGGATGATGGAGGCGGAGGCGGACGACGAGGGAGAGGATATCGGGGGAGGAGAGGAGATAGGGGTAGGGATGACATAGGTCAAGTGGAGAGAGCAGTTCGGTGAGTTGTGATGGACAGGGGGAGAGGAGGGTTAGCTATTGGAGTAGGGGAGGAGGGGAGAGTGGGAGAGGTGATGGCAGCGGTGGGAGGGACAGATGAGTGGAGGCAGCCACCACAGAGGAGGAGGACTGATGAGTTACCTCCACCAGCACTTAGGACAGGAAGAGGGATAGGGAGTACCCCTTCACAGGTGCCCCTACGGGTCCGAGTCCCGACGCATGTGGAGGATGCGCAAATTAGGACCCTACAGTTGACAGTTCAGCAGCTACAGGCACAGCAGCGTCAGATCACTCAGCTAACGCTAGAGTGAGACACGGAGATACAACAGCATGGTCAGGCAGAGGAGCTGGCAGCTAGTATTCAGAGAGCGGCAGCAGGGGGCCCGATGAGGGATATCATGAGGGAGTTGTCCTCGAGAGTGAGGGAGGCAGAGTATTATAGACGCCATTATGAGGATGTCGTGCCCAGGGAGCGCAAAGTACAGAGCTTCACGCAGGCGAGATCGAGTCAATCTCAAGAGACTGGGACACAGTCAGAGAGCAGAGGTGTGACGGGGCCTTCGAGACAGGATCCTCCTGGAGATCCAGGAGCTGGGACATCAGCTGCAAGACCATCCCCCTCAGGAGATAGTCATACCTGAGAGACTATGCCTCTATTGTATTTTTAGATCATTGTTTTGCTTGTACTGGGCACAAACATGATAGATTTTGTACATTTGAATCATTTTTGAGATATATATAGATGGCACCATTTTCTTTGATCATGTGATGTGTTATATGGATGCATGTTCTATGTGTTCTTTCTTTACTTTATGATGATGCAATTCTTAGATAGATGATATGATGCATGATGCAAATGTATGATGTATGCTTTGATATGCTGTGAGATGTATCTTGAAAATGAGATGTATGATTTGATAATGATGTGAGATGTATCTTGAAAATGAGATGTATGATAGCGATGTGAAATGTATCTTGAAAATGAGATGTATGATTTGATAATGCAAAATGATATGCAACTACTTTTGAAAATGATATGCAATTATGTTAAAATGATATGCAACTATGTTAAAATGATAATGCAACTACTTTAAAATGATATGCAACTATGTTTTTGGAGCATCCTCATTCTACATTTGTCACCCTGATATAACCATATGTTATTTGCTTTCGAGATAAGTATCATCATTGAACATTGATTTGTTTGGGATATGTTGAAAATTTATACAAGCATAATGGTATAATTGAACCATAATGACCTGAGAAAAATTTACATGATGTTTGATTTTACAAGATAGCACAAGGGTCAAGGTATAATTGAACCAGGACGACCAGAGTGCGGATTGCATATAAACAAACAAGATTAAACCATTTGTATGCGTAAAGTGGCATTATGTCTTTAGTGATACTTGATGTATCATGTCTCGAGACAAGTATTTACACAATACAAATGATCGCCTCCCAGACAGAAGACTAAGAAAATATTGGAGTTTCCCCATGATCTCTAGCTTTGAAGCATTTAGTGAGAAAATGCAGAGAATCCAATAATTTAAAAAATTCAAATGCAAAAATAATCAAGATTTTATGCGATAATGCAACATTTAGCACTTCAGAAAATCATCCATCTTTGGTATTTCTGTGATTCTTTGTTTTGGTGATCCAATGTTTTTCTCTGCGATGGAGTGAAGTTTTGGTCATTGGATGTGATGTTTCTGAGTTTTGTAAATAGTTTTGATGTCTTGAATGTGTTACAAGTTTTGACGATTTATTGCCCCTAGTTGAGTGTGCCTCTTGATGTGAATATGTACAGTGATTTCCAAGCCATGGTGGAATGTGGTAAGAGGATATATGGATAGACCAGGATAGTGACTACGCTAAGTATGTCCTGAATGGATATTTGCTAAGTGTTGGGCGATGGCCGATAGTACTTTACTGCAAGTTTATAGATGTAGATGGAGGAGTTGTTCTTTCACAATAGCACCTGTTACCAGGTTTCAACCAGTTGCTTTTATTGTATCTTTTTATTTGCTTTTTCTGGATGTTTATTTTATTTTATTTTTGTTTGTTTTTGCTTTTTCTGTGCATTAGACTGCTCAAGTGTAGTATTTCTTCAGATGAATGTTGTTAGTTGGTTCTTCGAGAACATCTCCTTCTGAGGTTGTGAACTGATAGGCACCTGATCCATAGACTGATATGATGACATAGGGACCCAACTAGTTAGGTTCAAACTTCCCTTTCTTTTCTCGATCTTGTTGATTTCTTAGATTTTCTTTGAGGACTAGGTCACCAACTTTGAATTTGCAAGGGACGACCTTGTGATTGTAGCTTCTGCACATGCATTGTTGATATGCTTTGAGATGAGTGTAAGCATGATGATGTCTTTCATCTAATAGTTCCAGTTCTTGCAGTCGGTTGACCTGATACTCTTCATCTGGGATTAAGCCTTTTAGAGAGACTCTAAGAGACGAAATTTCTACCTCCAGTGGTAAAATAGCTTCTGATCCATAAACCAATGAGAAAGGTGTTGCTCCTGTAGGTGTACAAATGCTAGTTCTGTATGCCCAAAGTGCGGGATTGAGTTGGATATGTCAATCTTTGCCTACATCATTTATTGTTTTCTTGAGAATTTTCAATATTGTTTTGTTGGATTCTTCTGCTTGACCATTCCCCTGGGGGTAGTATGGTGTAGAGAACCGATGTTGTATTTTGAATTGTTCACATAGTTCTTGGACATCTTGGTTTTTGAATGGTTGTCCATTATCGGTGATGATGGAACTTGGAATACCATATCTGCATATCAGATAGTTTAGGATAAAAGACGCAATTACTCTGGTCATTGGGACTACTTCTTTCCACTTGGTAAAGTATTATGTTGTAGTTATAATGAACTTGTGTCCATTTGAAGATGAAGGATGAATTTTGCCAACCAAGTCTAGTCCCCAATGACAAAAGGGCCAATATGTTGTAAATGGCTACAGTTCCTGTGCTGGTGCATGTATCAGACTGCCATGGATCTGGCATTTAGGACACTTCTTGGCGAAGTGGTAAGAATCTTTCTCCATTGTAGGCCAGTAGTATCCCATCCTTAGAATATTTTTGGCAAGAGTAGTCCCACTTGAATGTGTTCCACAAATACCTTTGTGAAGCTCGTGTAAAGCAGAATCATAATCATTACGATCAAGGCAACGAAGAAGAGTACCATCTAGACCTCGACAATACAAAGTATCAACAGTAAGGGTATAATGGGCAGCTTGTTGGATAAAATTACGTTTTTGGTTCTGGGATAAGTCAATGAGTAGGATGTATTTCTTTAAATAATCATATATCGGTCCATATAAAGGTGAATCCGAACCGGTTAAGGCATAGACAACATGGGATTCAGAGTGGTCATAGGCTGGGGAGAACAGTTGCTCTACTAGGAACTCATAACAACTCTATTGCTCTAGAATTTGTAGTAATGAAGCGATAGTAGCCATGGCATCGGCTGCTTTGTTGTTCAACCTTGGTATCTGCTCGAAGGTGATGTGTACAAAATACTGTTTGAAGTCATCCACCATTCATTTGTAGGGTAGTAGCTTGTCATCCTTTGTCTGATAGTCGTTGTTGATTTGATTGACGACTAGTTGTGAATCTCCATAGACCATTAACTCTGTGATTTTCCATTCTACTGCCATTTTGATGCCTATAACCAATGCATCATATTCAGCCACATTATTTGTGCATGGGAACATAAGCCTATATGATCTTGGTATAGTGTGTCCTTTAGGAGTGATGAATAGAATGCCAGCACCTGAACCATGTTGAGTGTAGGATCCATCAAAGTATAGAGTCCATTGTGTGGTAGAAATAGCAAGAATTTCCCTATCCAGAAATTCAATCTCCATAGTTTGTTTTCCTAGTAGCGGTGCTTCAACTAGTTGATCTGCAATTGCTTGTCCTTTGATGGCTTTTTGTTCTATGTATTGGATGTCAAATTCACTGAGAATCGTGACCCATTGAGCCAATCGGCCAGTAAGAGCTGCCTTGCTGAGTAGATATTTGAGATGATCAATTTTTGCTACTAGCCTAATTGTGTGTGCTAGCATATAATGTCGGAACTTTTGAGATGCGAAGACTACTATTAGACAAGCCTTCTCAATGAATGTGTAGTTGAGTTCGTAGCCATTCAGTGTCCTGTTGATGTAGTAGATGGCTCGTTCTTTTCCTTGTTGATCTTCTTGTGCTAATAGTGCGCCCAGTGATATTTCTGTTGTTGAAATGTATAAAATGAGTGGCTTTCCTGCTATTGGTGGTACTAGAACTGGTGGGTTCATCAGATGCTTTTTTATTTGATAAAAAGATTCTGCACACTTGGTCTCCCATCTGAAAGGTACATTCTTATGGAGCAAATGATTAAATGGTAGACTTTTATCAGCTAGTTGAGCGATGAATCGCCTGATTGATTGAAGTTGTCCTTGTAGAGATCTGAGTTGATTGATATTCTTTGGTGGTGGCATTTCCATAATGGCTTGTACCTTTGCTGGATCCACTTCAATACCTTTAACTGAGACAATGTAGCGCAGTAACTTTCCTGATGTAACCCCGAAGACACACTTCTTAGGATTGAGCCGAACTTGGAATTTCTCCAATCGATCAAAGATTTTTGTTAGGATGCTGAGATATTCTGCTCTGGTGAATGATTTAGCTAGCAGATCGTCCACATAGTCTTCCATGAATGTGTGCATCATGTCATGAAAGATTGTTGTCATTGCTCTTTGATAAGTAGCCCCTGCATTCTTTAAGCCAAACGACATAACATTCCAACAGTACGTTCCCCAAGGACAGGTGAATGCTATTTTATCTTGATCTTCTGGGGCTATTTTGATATGATTATAGCCTGAGAAACCGTCCATTAGTGAGAGCATTTCATGGCCCACTGTGAGGTCTACAATTATGTCGATGCTGGGTAAAGGAAAGTCATCTTTTGGACAAGCTTTGTTGACATCTCTGAAATCAGTGCAGATTTTGATACTGTCATCTGGTTTTGATACTGGCACTATGTTGGAGATCCATTCTACATAGTCGATGGGTCGGATGAATCCGACATCTAATAATTTCTTTAATTCAACTTTGACCATGAGTGCCACCTGTGGATTCATCTTTTGTAGCTTTTGTTTGACTGGCTTAACTCCTGAAGAGATGGACAAGTGATGCATGATTAAGTGTGGATCAACTCTGGGCATATCAGCATATGACCAAGCAAAGTTAATTTGCTTTTCTTTAAAAAAGATGATAAATGCCGATCTTTCTTCCTCTGTCAGAGATTCTGCAAGGTGTATGTTTTTGACTGCTTCTGTGGTACCAATGTTGATTGATTGAGTGGGCTCAATCAATATGGATGATCGCTCATGAAAGTGTTCTGGAAGAGTGTCAAGTCTCCCATCTTTAGGTGCCTTGAAAAGGTTTTCACCCTCAAATGCATCCTTTATTTTTACTTTTTTATGATCTAGAGCTGCCATTGTTTGGTTTTCAGCATCAGATCTTTTATTTGGTTCATTTTTGTGACTGAGAGACTTGGCACCCCCTGGTTTGCAGACATCGTTACTTTGTTCGCTGGTAGAGCCTGTTTCCGGGTTAATGCTACATAGGTAATGGATAATAGATTCATCGTCTGGGAAAATTGGTAAATCATGTATTTCGAGTTCGTCCTAGTCAATGAGGTTAGGAAAGACAAGCGGCAAGGAATTGTTCGGTGGATCAAAATCTGCTACTATAAGTGTCAAGACAGAGGTTTCATCATGATTGGTTTTGGTAAAGAAGCCAAGGATTTCGTCGAGGTCTTCGATGGTATTATCTTCTATATAGACTTGTTTATAATGTTTTTGTTCGCTTTCCTTGGCGTCATAGATATTCTGTGGTCCAAATTCAAGAGGTCTATCATTTGCGTTATGTTCTTCCTGAGAAAGGGATATGGTACCAGTATTGTCAATGATATCTGCAGTAATATTTGAGCAGCTATCCCATTCATATTCATTGGAATTAGTCTCTGAGGCATCATCCCAGGTTCTATCAGTGCTGTAAACAGGTATGTTGTAGGGTGAGAACAGATCTTTGATGATGGATACTAGTTTGATAGTTTTTGTTGATTCAGTGTCAGATTTTGCTTCTACTTTCTATATTTGTTCATAGACTGTGCCTCCTTGAAGAGGAATAATGGTATCAGGAGATGATATTATCAGTTCTTGAGATATTGGTGTTTGAATATGAGATACTGCTACAGATATGGCCTTCTTGTGGCTTAGAAGCTTGTCCTGATGTTGCTTTTGTTCTTGACATTCACGTGCCTTGCAAATTGTTTCTGCTGACTCAAATAGTGCTTCCTGCCAGGATTCTTTTTTGTATTTCTTCTTTGCTTTTCATTGAGGTTTTGGAGTTATGCGTGGTGTCTTTCTTAATAGGAAAGTGAGTTTACAACCCAATCCCTTTTTGTCTCTACTAGGCTGTGAAGGAAGATCTATGGGTTCAGTGACTCCTTCTTTGCGTTTTCCAATAGGTCCTTTACCATCATATCCCATTTGCTGCATGATTAAGTATCCCTTTCCATATAGGTGTGTCGGTAGAACTATATCCAGAGCAGCTGCTCTGTTATCTTCTTCCTCATCTTTGTATAACCAGCTAAGAATGTCTTCCTCTTCTGATTCATGTGTTAGAGTGCCTAATTGGATGAAGGTACCATCAAATTTGGTGATGGGTTGAGTTACCTGATGTGTCGACGGAGTGGGCAATCCATGAGATCTAGGTGATGTCAGTAATTTGGCCAAACACAGGGGCTCCAAAGAGTATTCTCCCATACCTTGGTCTTTGAGTTGCATTTTCTGCTTGAAATCTCCAGATAATGATTCGAGCCTTCCCTTCTGTAGATCTGATGTTGAGGATCGCTGCTTTTCCCTATTATGAGGAACCAAACTGTCCTAGGCTACCCCCATTGCATTACAATGTTGAAATGGATTGTGATCAGCAGATATAGAGACCTCCTGTCCATTATAAGGAAATTTGACACATTGGTGATACGTAGAAGGCACTGCTTGCATTTCATGTATCCAGGGTCGACCTAATAAAATATTGTAGGTGAGGTCTATATCTAAGACCTAACACATAGTATCTTTTTGCACTGGTCCAACTTGAATGGGTAACATCACGGTTCCTTTAGATGACCTTTCCTCATCATCATAGGCCTTTATGGTAATCTTTTTACGGGGATCAATAGATTCCTCTGAGAAGCCTAATGCACATATAAGCTTTAAAGTACATATATTACGTCCAGCTCCTCCATCTATTAAGACTCTTTTTACTCGATGTTTATAAACAATGACTTCAATATGGAGAGGAGTGTTATGCGGATGACTCAAGGAAGTATTATCATGCTCTGAGAAGGTGAGATTATGAGGCCCTGTCATATGGGCGAGCATGGCTTGAAATCTGTTTGCATCCAGATCTTGAGGTACATTTGTTTCCAAGAGCGCTTGTTCCAATATGTTTTTGTGTTTGGGTGACAATTTCAGCAATTCTAGTATAAATATCTAAGCTGGCGTTTTGCGTAGTTGGCTGACTAAACCATATTGGATCCTTGGTGTAGTGGTCATAGGCGCTGTATGTCCTTTCAAGACATATTTCTGAGTTCAAGTTCTTACATTGACAGATTCATGATCATGCTGGTCTTGGATGGTGATGGCGTTTACCTGATGGTCTTCAGCTGATATGTGATTGATGGTGTTATTGTAGATGTGGTTGATACAAGCTCCATGTGTATCGTTCGAGGTTGAAGCTCCATCTTTGTTGTAATTTGGAAGAGGATTTTTAAAGGCTTCATGGTCACCATTTGTTTTGAGACCATCTACCGTTAAGTCACCTCGATCAATCATGTCTTGAACAATGTTTTTCAATCTCATGCAATCGTTCGTCCGATGACCCTTGTTACGATGAAAATCACAATAGTGTGAATCATTCCACCAAGGTGGTTTGATTTGGGGTTCATAGTTGCTGATTGCAAGCAAAGAGAGGATCTTGTTTGCCAGAAGCTCTCTGAATGTTGACTCTAGTGATTGTCCCAGTGGTGTGAAGACATGCTTCTGGAAATTGTTAGTGTTGTCGCATGAATTGTTATTAGGTCCTTGATTTGTGGTTTTGTTTTGAGTATCGTTGGCATTGTTCGCGTTGGGTTGACCTTGATTGGTGTTTGGTGCATATGTGTTAGCGTTTGGATTAGCACCTTTAGGATTTTTCGTAGCCTGAGGATTTCCAGATAATGCGAGCACTGGCTGCTTAGATTTTGGATCATGCGATTCATTGTTGCCTTTGTTTTTGTTTCGAGTCCAGAATCGAGACTTGTCCAAGTTGCTGTTGTTTTGGTTATTGTAGTTTGATGAATTTGTTCATTGTTTGAAGAATTTGAGCGTTCCCTTTTTGACACATGCTTCCTCTACTTGAATGTCGTTTTCAATCAATTTGGCAAAAGATGGTATGCATTGGAGTTTGAGCCTGTAACTCATCTCACCATTCAAGTTGTCAATGAAGATTTCCATTTTCTCCTTTTCAGGAATATCTTGAGGATATCGTGATACCATATGTCGCCAGCGTTGAAGGAATATCATGAATGTTTCGTTGTTCTTTTGTTTGGTGTTGCAGACGTCTAGCATGGTTATAGCATGTTGAATGTTATAGGAGTATTGTGTTATGAATTTGTTAACCAATTCATCAAATGATCTGACAGGCAGTGTAGTTTTGGATAACCATTCCATTGTTTGTCCTCCCAAGCTTCTTGGGAATAACCTCATCGGATAGGTGTCATCATGAGAAAACTCAAGACTCATGGTATATAATTCTCTAACATGATCACGGGGATCGCTTTTCCCATTGTACTTGTCAAATTTAGGTATGTCTAAGTTTGGAGGAAAAGGGATCATGTGCAATCTTTTGTCAAAAGGATAAGGACAAATTTCGTTTAATGAGTACTGCACTATTGTCCCTTGTTGCATGTCTTGCATTTGTTGAGTAAGGGCAACCAAAGGTGCATTGTTTTGCTGAGGGAAAGGTTCTTCCCTTGTATTGATCTTGGGTTGAAACAGTGTATGGAACGGTATGTTTTTCTCGGGAATGTATTGTCTTCGTGTATGTTGCTCCGGTATGTTTTGATCCGGGATGTTTTGTCTTGGAGTATGTTGCTCTGGTATGTTTTGATCAAGGATATCCTGTTCAGGGTCGCGTGCTTCCCTTTCCCATTGTCGTTCTTGATATTCGTAATGTTGAGGTCACGTTCTAAACACATCTGCGTCAAGGTTTTCAGGGAGTTTTACTCCTTTACTTGTGAGCATGAGCAAATATTTTTCTTTGTCATTTTCCATGAGCCTTTCTACAAGCTTTTGGAATGAAGTGCTTTCTTGACATTCCTAAAGAAGCTCTTTAGAAATTTTAGTATCCTCTAGGTGTGGACCTTCAAAAGGATTTGACAACCTTTGATTCATAATGGACTTTGCTTGTGCCTCGCTTTGTTGGTTTTGTTGAGAGCGAGTAATAGGCATTTTAGTAGAAACTTTCAGTGATGAAGGGGACAAAATCCTCTTCGATATGTTGGTCGGGGGTTGGTGGTTCAGGTCGGGGTGTGTTATAAGTGATACAATAATCGGGCAAGAATGTTAGATTGATCCTTCCTCCACGGTTTATGATTTGATTAAAAGCGGATTTTTGACAATATGCCCTAGTCTTTAAAGGTTCTTTGTCAAATTCGTTGGATTTGTTTTGGATATAACGTTTGACATGATGAAGGAATACTCGATGAGATTTGAAGAGTTAACCATTGATGTATAAAAACTTGTTTCTCTTGATGAATTTGGAAAAACTAGGTTGTTGTTTCTTCAACGTGATGTTACGATAAAGATTCTTTCTTCTCAGAATATGGGGATTAGTCATGCATAAGTGATCAATGATTTCCTTTGATTTGTTTTTGGATTTAGTTGATCTTGTTTTGAAAATTCAAGTTTTACTCTATCAAAGTGAAGGTTTAGATGCCCCTTCAAGACAAAGTGTGTCAAATGATATGGATAAAAGTCTCCCGATATGGAAACTTGATTTGACAACCTGAGGTTTTAAACAAGTGTTTTTGAGATGAAATCCGTGAGATGATAAAGGATCCTTTTGATACTTGTGATGATGTTTCCGGATTTTGATAGGATAGATATGTTTTACCAAGCAATCAGTTTCAGATTTTTACAACGTTTGTTTTGACACAAACTTTGCTCAAGAAATAGCTTTTAAAGCTTTGTTTTCGCTACTCTGCTTTGATGAAAAATGATGCTGATGAAAAGAGGCTTCTGAAGATGTTTTCAAAATTTTCAAAATTCCTCACTGTTCTGCCCCCTGTCTTTTTGTTTTTGGTCACACGCTAAAACAGAGACAAGATGCGCTACTAAATTTACTTCACGTGCTAAAAGGACGACCACACGCACTAGGCTGCCCCCAGCCACACGCTAAAGTTTTGACTGTTAAAATTTTGTTTTCTGCCTGTTTTGAAAAAGCTATGCGCTAGTATGGGTCTGTGATGCGCTAACTGTTAAACCCTATGTGCTAAAGTTTGGCTTTCACGCGCTAAGCTGATGCTTCAACGCGCTAGGTTGTTTTCCCGATGTGCTAATTGTTAACACTGTTTTGGAATTTGGATAAAACGCTACTGTTTTGACCAGACGTGCTAACTTGATGCTTGGATGCGCTAACAGAAGTACCCTACGCGCTAAGGAGTTGTTCCCATGTGCTAATTTGCCCTGATTTTTCTTTTGGTTGGTTTTTTAGAATTTTTGGATTTGATTGTGAGTTTTTCAGCCTTGATGGATGATTTTCTAAAGTAGTAAATGCAAGCACAGCACAAAGAAGACAACCATTTTTGCCTAATCTAACAAAAAGTGTATGTTCTGCGAGGATGTGTTCAAATCCCCAATGTTTTAATAGGTTTGGATACGAATATTACACTTCAGAAAGACTCTTTATTCAAAGGTCATAAATAACATCATAGCCCACTAGTCTTGATACTCCGTCAGCTCAAACAACCATGTCACCCCCTAGAGGGCACCCATTTTTTTGTCTTTTGCCAGAAATTAACTCAAAGTGAATTGCTTCACAATTGAGTAGTTATCTTGGGAGATATATGGTGAGTGATCTTGGGGGCAGATTCTTCCCCACCCTTGCACCATGATGTTATAAATGTTTGGTTACTGACTCGGTTTAAAGTTTCTATTTTTATGGTTCGTAATCAGGCTTCCTGTTCGGCCGTCAGTGATAAACTCCCTCAGGAGACTTCCCTACCTTTAGAACAAAGGCTTTACGTATCTCGAGGATACTGGGGGAAGGCTAATCGTTGCGCGCAACCATTGAAAAGGACTTTTGTCACTTTCCACTATTGATTATAGTGGGTTGGAACACTTGGCGTCAAAGTCATTTCCCACTTAGGTCGTTCCCTTCACACTGGCCATAAATGGCTTTAAGAGTTGATTCCAACTCCTCGAGAAGGCAGACCTGCTAAAGGATTTATTGCTTGAAGTAAAGAAGGCTTTTAGGAGTGGTCTGGATTTTTGATCACCCAGTTAAGGGGAGAGCATATTCCTTCCACTTTTGAGACAAGGCAAACAATTTTTCTTTTTAGCCTTTCAAGATAAATGATTTGCTAACCTCTATTGGGAGATGTTGCTCCAAAAAAGCATGGTGTTAATTTTATTTCCCCAAATCAGTGATTATTTAATCTAAGGAAATAATCGAGTCAACAAAGCAAAAGGTTCGATTTGGTCAACAAAAGAAAAATCTGTAAACAAAAGGGGAATAACTTCCCTCTTTGATTGCAACAAAATTTTTAGGTGAGGTTCTTTCCTTTGCAAAAAAATTGAAAATGAATCCTTTTATACACCAAAGGATGGTGAGGTTCTTTTTATAACTACTTTTGCAAAAAAGGAAGGTTTGTATGATTCTTTTTAAAGCCCAAAAATAGGTTTTCTCCTATGAAAGCAAGAAATGTTCTGACTTGTGGTTCTTTTTATAGCCCAAAGGAAACAAGTGAGTTCAATTTTTAAGAATAGAAGTTCAAAATTTTAAACTAACTTAACTAAGTTAGTGAAAATCCTAACTATCTTAATATTTTTAAAATTTAAGCTCCCATCTGCAACAGATTTCTTAGAATCCTGCAAGAAAACAAGTGGAAAATGTTAGATGGCTGGTGGACTTCAACAAGTCTACTTTTTTACTCCTAGTTACAGATTTTAAAATTTTGATTTCTGTCTGTTTTTGATGCACTACAGAACAAACTGTACGCGCTACAAAATATTCGTGATGCGCTAAAAGAAAGTGGTGACACGCTACACTATTTTCGGGATGTGCTACTCTGTGTTCCGGAATCGTTGTTTTGTTTTTCTCCCGCGCCGAGACCTACAGAAAAAGTTTAGTATTCTGATGCACTAATACACAGACTTTACGCGCTAGATGATGGACCCAACATGCTGAACAGTGAACTGGATGCACTAGGTTGTTGATTAGATGCGCTAGGGAATGATTCCCACGCGCTGATTCTCATTTTCCGTGGACCTGCAAAAGTGGTTATATTTCAAAACCGATTTGATATATGGGGTAATGCCCCACGGTGGGCACCAGAAATGTATGCGGGAAAAGCGGGCCGATAGAACTCAATATGTGAAAAACTAAGCTCTATGGAGCCTTTCTCACACACCCACATGACTTCTTGGTGCAAGCTACGGAGTCATGAAGCATGGCTCAACTTCCCAAGGATGGTTCCATGGTTCTCTATCTTGCACGGTCCCTCAAACCAATGTTTTTGCTCTCAGATCACTGAGAAAAATGGTTTAGGGATGGCAAATGCAAGAACGATGGATGTTTTTGTTGATTTTAATATGGGATGCATCCTAAGCTATGCATGATGCTACAAATGCAATAAACTAGTTATAAGATGACAAGGTTAGTAAACAAAACTATCCTAGCATGCTATATTAGTTCATGATTTAAGCTATATGATAAGGAACATACTCTAAATTAGCATATTTAGATTAATTCATGTTTAAAAGAGAAGCTAAATGATGAGCATAAAAATGAGATATGAAAGCTTGAATGGATTTAAGTATAAGTGTGATGCTAAAGACTTGGATCTATCAAAAATGGAGGAATGGGAGCTCTATTTATAGCAAAAACAGGGCAATGGATGGCCAGGATTGAAAGAGATAATCAAGGGCCAAGTTTGAAAGTTGGGAATCCGTGTTTGCAATTGGCACCAATGAAATGGTGACAATTGTCAACATAAGGTTGGTTGAGAGGAGGTGTAAGAAGCATTAAATACTTTAGAAGACCTCATGGTTACCCTAGGGGTTAAGGGTTAAGGTTAGGTTAAGGTTATCCATTGGATAAAACTTTTACCCAAAGGATAAACTCTTGTGCAAAGGTTTAAGGATAACCATGGTCAAAGTAATAAATGCTTGATGAGACCCTTGGGTTAGATGGAGGTTGAGTTTATGGAAATTCTTTAACCATGTAAGAGGGTTTGAGTTAACCATTAATGGTTATGAAGACTTTGGGGATAACTTTGTAAGAGTCCTTCCAAATTTGGGGGCATTCAACAAGTTAGCTTGTTGAATGGATAAAGGCTTTAATGCATTTTGAAGACTTTGCTCCAAATTTGAGAAGTGACCTCCTCAAATTTAGGGGAAAGGGATAATGGATGGGTTTGGGTTAATTAATTAGGATTAGAAGAATCTAGAAGAGGTTAGAAAGAGGGTTAGGATGCAAGTGGGAGGTGTAGGATTTTGCATGTGGGTGAGGGAAAATAGGTTTTAATTGAATTTTAATTCAATTTGGTTGTAATTAAATAAATTAGATTTATTTAATTTAGGATAACCATTTTAATTAAATTTGAATTTAATTAAAAAGTGGATAGGGGCTTTAATTGAATAAAATGGATTTATCCTATTAAATGGTATAGTGAATTTAATTGAGTAATTTACTTAATTAAATAGAGGAATGTAGATAATTTAATTAAATTGGATTTAATTAAATAGAGAAATGAACATAAAATATTCATTTAGGAATATGGTCATTTTTATACGTCTACACTTGCGTGTATCTTCATATGGATGTGTTGGCAAAGCATATTTGTGTCATCTTGAAAAACCCATTGACTAGGGATCTAGGTGTTAATTGACATTCGAAGCAGGATTGTCAAGAAAAGGTGTCCTTGTCAACATGTTAAGAGTGGAGTGAAATTTCACATGGAGGGAGTGACCAATCAACATTGAGATCATATAAGAAACAATATGAGAGCTAATTTTGAACACTTGAAGGGTTGAGCTCATGCTTTATTTTTGAATCATTGTCTAATATTTCTTGACCAATTGGATATGATTTAATATCATCACATGAAAACCAAGTATCCTCATGCGATAGTATTTCACATTCGTTGTCTAGAAGCCAATCTACCGTGTTGTTTCCTTCTCTAAAGTTGAAAATTTCATATGATTCAAAAGAATCGAGCATATTCCATACCTAATGAAGAATATATCTAATTTTCCAATTTATGCTATGTCTCTGTGTACAAGAATTAACCAAAACTAGTGATTCTCCTTCTATTATTAGATTTTTAATCAACAATTCTTTAGCCATATGGACTTCTTTTAGGAGAGCTAACACTTCTACCATGGTATTTGTTCCTAGTGAGATATTGTAAGTTGTAACTTTTATTATCTTTCCCTTATGATCCTTGATAACACTACCACATCCTGAGATCTCGGGCTTCCCCTGGATGCACCATTGAAATTTAGTTTTAGCTAGTTGCCAGGGGGGTCCATGAGACCTTACTCCTGCCAACTTTTTGATTCTAATGTTGGAAAAGGTTGCCTTTGAAAGGTGGCATTAAGTCTTTCCATTTTTTCATAATTTCTAAATCCCAATTAGTGAAGGTTGAGCCAATCGTCTTGTTATTACGAATATAGGCATTTACTGCTTCTATGGTTACTAATTCAATTTTGAATATAATTTGATATAGAATAGAAGGTTGTTGTCCAAAAATTCTCTTGTTTCGTTCCCACCAAATATACCAGAACACCATAGAAAAGGTGATTCTCCAAATATTGGCAAAGAGAGAGGAGGCATACAAAACTAACCAACTTGAAAATAGGTCCCATACATTATTGGGGAGAGTTGCATGCCAATTTAACTTTTGTATAATGGCTTCCTAGAAATTTTTACTAAAGGAGCAACTTACAAATAAATGATCCACATCCTCAAATTCCAATCCACATAAAACACATCTAAACTATTGTGTTATCCCCATTTTGGAAAGTCTTGAACTCATTAGAATTTTATTTTTAATGGCCAACCATGAGAAACAACCTACCTTAGGAAAAATCATATTATTCTAGCAAAAGGAGTAGGCTATCTTTTGTTCAATCATTTCTCCTTGACTCATTAGGGATCTATATCCTTGCTTAACCAAGTAGTTTCCTAAGTTCGATGGGGCCCATTAAAGTCTATCTAGATTTGATGAAAGTAGAAGCAATCTTGCTAAAAGGATTTCTTTAAGTGGGAATTTTTCTTGAGGAGAAAATGACTTATCTTTAAAATATTTCCATATTGTTATATTTGAAGTAGGTGTTGTTAGATCTAAGTTATCTTGAACTTTAACACCCTGGGAAGCTAATAGGGTTTGTCTTGCACATTGCAAATCCTAATTGATTTTTAATGGAGGGTAGTCATTCCAATAATATTCCCATAATAAGGCTTGGGATCCATCATTGATCTCCCAAGTAAGGAAAGGGGTGATCATTTCTCTACAATTACATAAAAGTTTCACATTGTTGATCCTGAAGGAGGATTTGATATTGTGAAGATTCTTGTTGGAGACTGTGAATCTAGATATTTGACTTGCATACTTCAGCACCATTTAAAACAAGGCTTATTATACATGTTCCAAACAATTTTGGCTCCCAGTGCTTGAGTTTTAGCTCCTAAGTTATGTAATCATACAGCACCACACCTCTTATCTCTGCAAATGGAGTGTAAAGAGGTGAGAGGAATCTTCTTCTTTGTATCAACACTTCCTCTCCATAGAAATTTTCAAATGATTTTCTCAATGTTGTGGATTATGGTTTTAGGGGCCAAAAGAACTGCCATATAGTAATTTGGAATGGCTTGGAAGACTGATTTAGTCGTAAGAAGTTTGTCATCCAAAGAGAGCCATCTCCCTTTCCATGAAGAAATATGTTATTTATTAGTAAAGGAAAATTAATGATTTTAGAACTAAAGTCTCAACTTGCAACTAAAATTGAAATGAATGATCTTGATGTACCTAAACACATTCTTGGTATGAAAATTAGAATAGATAGAGTGAAAAAAAAGTTATGACTTGGCTAAAGTAAGTATGCCAATTCAATTTTATAAAGGTTTAGCATGCATGATTCTAGACCATTGTGTGATCCTTTTTATAATTTGAATGAATTTGAGAGTGTCCAACATCCCCATAGAAGATAAAAGACATGAGAAGTGTGCCTCACTAGAGTGAAACTAGAAGTTTGATGTATGTTGTGGCATGCACTAGACCAGATATTGCCCAAGAAAAGGGAGTTCTTTTCAAATATATGTCTAATCCTGGTAGATTTAATTGCGATGTAGTTAAAAGAGTTGTGAATATTTTGGTATAACTCAAAGTATTGCTTATATTATCATGGTAATTTGATAGGAGATGGGAATTCCATTGATATTCATGGTTATGTGGATTCATATTGGGCAAGTGATTTTGATAGCAAACAATCCAACAATGCTTATGTGTTTACTTTGTTTGGTGGTTCAATCAGTTGGATGAGTAAGCAACAAGATATGGTTGCTTTGTCCACTATTGAAGCTAAGTATATGGTAGCTACTCACCATTGCAAAGAAGTCATCTGGCCTAAGATATTATGCTCAAATATCAAAATAAACAAGGTGCAATGATAATTTATTTTAATTATTAGAGTGTGATCTACATAACTAAGAACTTGATATTTTATGTTAGGACCAAGAACATTAATGCACAATATTATTTTCTTAAAGATGTGGTCAAAGATGGTAAGGTGAAATTGGTTAAGGTAGATACTTTGTTGATTATTGTAGATTATTTAACTAAGCATGTGAGAACAAAGAAATTTATGTGGTGTCTGTATCAATAAAATAATGGTGTTAATACTCCCTTTTCTCTTGCAAGGTGTTTAACAAGTGAGATAATGTTAGAAAAATAGTGTCTCAACCTTGCAATTATGAAAGGTTACTATTTATAGGAAGTTTACATTTGAACAAAAACTGGTTTGAATTTTTTTCCAAATCTACAAATTAGCTAAATAAACATGGTAAAGTTTTGTCACAAGATCGTGTCTATACTTGAAGATATTAAAGTTTTTATTTTAAAATTTGTTAGTCTATTTTGAGGCCTTGAGAGATTACTTTTGAGCTTGAAAGTGGTTATAACTAGTAATATCGGTTATAGATTAATATAGCGCTTCATGAGCTTTTTGGCGATTAAAATGATTTGTCAATCAAATGCCTAAATAAAAAAGTTATGGCCTTTAGAAGTTAAGTCTCCCAAATTAGGAAACACGAAAACGTGTTGGACACATAAATGAGTTTTAAGTTGGGGTTACACATGTTTACATGTGTTTTACACATCATAGGGCATAGTTGGTTGAAAATAAGATTGACACCACTTTTTGCGTGGTTTTAGTTTATGGTTTTGTAATATTGATTGATATTTTTATGTACTGTATCTCCTATATATTAGGTGCATGAGAAGGAGGTTGTATGTGAGACTATTATAGATGTTGAATTGCCTCTAGATCTTTGATTGGTGCTATTTCTATGAAAATATTGCTCTACAAGTATATTGTAATCTTGTTGAATTTTAAATAATATATTGGGTGGTTTTTAGAGCAAGGGTGTTCTCTTAAAATATTTGTTACATAAATTAATGTGTTGTGGTATGAATATTATTTATGTTATTTCTATTCAATTTTGTATGATATAAAAAAAATTGCATAACCCTCCTCTCAAGATTAATATAGGAAGTTGTTTCACTACCTTAGCTTTCTCACACTCCCTAATCATTTTGGCACATACTAGAGTTGAACTACCTTGTATTGTATGTTAGTGTAATTAGATGAATAAGTAATGTGAAGCACATAGCATCATCACTCACACTTATTAAATATGTGGCACTAATCATATCATTGGGATGTATATATTATCTTTCTTAGGAATGACATCAATTGTATATAAGTCAAAATAATAAATCAATTGCATATCCAACGAGCATGTTTTGATTAGGGGGGGAAACAGGTTTTGAGGGGACCATAAACCCCGTACAACAAGTTTTGAAGGGACCTAAAACCCTTAGATTTTTCATGGATTTGGAACCAACATAGGAATGTTGCAAAAAGATACATCAAAGACCAGCAGCAACCACAACCAACCAGACACCAACCAACCAAAAGAATGAGACATTACATAGCATCCTGGCCCAAACTGAGGCATGACAACAACAGAAAAAGACCTCAAAAAATAATAGAGTATTACAGGCACCCTCAGCAAGCAAAGGGTTCTTCTAGCTCCCAACCAAGCCCGTACCTAACCAAAATCAACAACTGGCCAAACAAGGCCCTTTAAAACTATTGGCATCTAGCCAGCTCATGGGTTTTACAAGGCTCCCACAACTTGTCTGAGACCCAACAAGATAAACATTAAGAAATAAATAGTAACATTTGAAAGGTTCCCCTAACCTTCGAGTTCGGTTTTGCAATAGCTCCCAAAACCAACAAGATGAAGCCATCAAACACAAAGCATTTGATAGTCGCCCCCCTTCCATCAAAACTCCTTTCCACCTCAATAGGACAGGGACCCACTTCTATAGGGGCTGAAAAGACGTAGAAAATCAGCAAAGAGAACATAGCTTCAAACCACAAAACAAAGTCCAACAACCAAGAAACAAAACCACAATGCTTAGCATGACAAATGGGTTTTAAAAAGGCTCCCAAAACCTTATGCTGAAGAAGAGGCTTGATCCAATCCAAATCCAAGCATACAAGCTCCACCAAAATCTCCACCTCTATAGGAGAAAAGGGACATAAACCCAATAGCAAGGAGAGAGTAAAAATCAAGCATCCAGCCTATAAAGATAGGGCATCCAAAGCCCCCAACATGATCCATCCCACAAAAATCAGCCCACAACTCTTCCCCTTAGTAGATGAATGAACCACCTCAATAGGGCAGAGTAAGAAAAGCGAAAAGATGAAAACATAAACATCACTAGAGAACCTCTTGAAAAAAAAAAAGAGATGCACCCACAACCATCAAGAGGAAACTCTTAAAGGCAACACAACAAGGACAAGAAGACCCCGCACACAAAGGGCCCTTGCAATAACAGAATCCACTCCAAGGGCAGACGACGGTCCAAGGAGAGAGAAGAGCCCAAGAACCCAAGGAAGAGCCAAGCCACGGTATCTCCACCTAGATCCCAAACACCTCCCCCACACCCAGACAAGAGCAGGGAAACGACACCTCCAGCACAAGGGTGCAACACATCCATAACAAACCCTCCGCCAAGAGATAGAGAAGCACCCTCCCAACAACCAAAAAAGATACAAACCCCAGCCGCAAAGGAAGACCACCACATTGCACCCACCCCTACATGTAGCAGACACAGGGACATCTATGAAAGCAACAAAAATACCAACCACAAGCACCCAAGATCACTAGAACACGCCATCCCCAACGCACACACCATCCACAGAGAAAGGGTGAGGAAGCAACAAACAAAGGAGCCCCCAATCACAAAGGGTCAAGAGAGGGCCAAGAAGAGCCACAACAATCAACAACTCCCACAACAAAACCTCCCAAACAAACGGTCCTGGATGCAAAGACCACCCACGAAGCCACTTAATCGTACCATCTGTAAAAAAAAAGGAATGGCGGCCACAACACTGGGCGACCATCGACAGGCCCCTCACCATCAATATCTTCACCTCCATCTTCACCTGTGTCTCCATCGGCAACCCTAACCTCCCCAACACCACGCAAGCACGCGCTTCATTATCCAACGAGCATGTTATCGAACATTTTTAAAATATTTAGTTTTATAGTCTCCCATAATTTCCTTGAAACATCTTGTTGATCCCATTAATATCTATGGGTCTCACCTTCAAGGAAAATTATACTTCGAGGCCACAATTAAGGCTACATATTTAGAAACAATATTAGTTCATTGAAAATCAAGTTGATATGATAAGGGTATTAAGTCTATTTTGGGTGGAACAATATTTGACTTGTTACTACTTATCAGATTGCCATTAGTTTTATGTCAAAGTTATACTATATACTCTAGTCGGTTATCTATTACCGAAATATTCAGTCGATATGTACAGTCTAGTCGGTTACAGAAGAAAGCAGTCACAGAACACAGTATACACCGAGCTATCTACCGAGTATCTTTACATGTCTACCGAGCATCAAAGATGACACACCGAGTTGATTTACACCGAGTGAAACGTGTTACCGGAACCTGGACATGCATATGAAAACGTGTTACAAGATCGAGGCACATCTAACCGTTATTACATTGGAAATTGCACTTGAAGATCGTGTATGATTTTGAGGTTATCTAACCAACGAAATATTTTTGCATGGTTATTCATTCAATAAATCGTGTTTGTAAGATCGAAGCAATGAATTGGATCACCGTCATAAGAGATCTATTTATACAACATGAGTTAAACAGTTAAAGGTGTGTGCATGAGTGTAAGCAGACTGTTACAGAGACACAGAGGTCACTGAGAAGGTTTTCAGAGAATGGTCAAAGAACAGAGTAAACAGAAGGGTTTACTGAGTTACTATATGGGTTACCGAGGTATGCTATAAGCAAGGTAATCTATTCTGAGCACATAGAATCTGCTATAACATTCCAGATGTAAAGTTGCAGATATTTGTAATGATTTTATTGTAATATTTTGAAGTTGTAAGAGAAACCTTTAACAGGGTAAAAGACTCTAATCAAGTCTAAAAATTGTAAAGCCTCTAACCAGGTGCAACATTTAGATGAAGTGTTGTAAAATCCTTTAGCAAGGTAGATCTAACAGATCTTGTTACTCCTAACAGGGTAAGCTATCAGAAATAGCTAAACATGTAGCTCTAACCAAGAACTCTTTATTATTGCAGTAGTGAAGTTGTGGGTGCCATCCCCACCGCAGTTTTTCTCTCTAACCAAGAGTTTTTGCGTAATCAAAATATATGTGTTATGGAGTGAATAATGTATGATTGTTATCTATTTGTTTTAGTTTTATATTATGTTACTGCACTATTCGGTTTATGCATAACAGTAAAGATATTGTTGAAGAAATGTTTTGAAGTACGGATTCACCCCTCCCCTCTCAATACATCAGCTTTCCATATTGGGCCTAACATGACTCTCTCTTGAATTACTCATATATCAAAATTCATAAAAAAATTATACTCAAAGAAGAGGATATTGTGAGATTTTGCCAAGATCAAGAGGCAATGGAAAGCACAAATAAGAGAGAACAAAATAGATGATATGAATAAACTGTATTCTATCAAGATGATAAATATGATCAACTGGATCATTACAAGATGTTCAATGATTGCCTGTTCAAACAAAGTAGATGAGCCTGCTTATATAGGCAAGGATAGGGATATGTGAGCACACAAACATGACATGTGGCTCAATAAGAAACAAGGGTAGGTAGGAAATAGGTGTGGGTAGGTAGGAGAAACAATATAATATTCCACGTGAGGTGGAATGTAACAACAAGATAAGATCAACACCATAAAAGGTGGAAATTCTCCTACACACACTATCCCAATGTGGCACAAACACCCAAGTGTCTCATATCCAAACTACTATGAAATGCATGTACCTAAGAAAACTTAAGTAAAGTGTAATAATATCCATGATGAATAATTATTTACACCAACAGATATGAATATAGTGGATATATGCTCATATAGGAATGATGTATTGGTATGCACATAAATACTTGATGGAGTATCCACTAAATGATCCACCACCACTTGTCCATTATTAGAATTTTGATTAATGAACTTTATGCTAAATTCTATCAGCATAGCCTTGTGGGTGCCACATCCAAAAAGAATAGTTTTATAAAACATACAACTCAACAAACTCTCTTGTATTTAGGAGTTTCATACATAGCATATAATATATTAATTTTCGTAATGAGAATACAGTAGCTAGGTATAATTTTTTCATTTAAGTATATCTAGTTTCTCTATCAAGCTATAATTGATTGATTTAGTATATCTTATGTTTAACATTTTTATTATTGTGGGTCAATAATCCACTAATGGAATTTCAATATTAGAAACACATAACAAGAATGATTTACCATGAATAAATAGTTAAGAAAATAGCCAATATCCACCTCTAGTACCATGATATTTATTAAGAGAAAGCTTGATACATATGCAAATTGAATATGCCCATAACATAGAAACGTGACACAAATTCATTTCCCACATTAACCCTTAAAGGAAAGAAATGAAGATCTCAAATCTATAGAAAATTTGTCAACATAATTGCATGTAGCTTAAATATTTAGAAACAAGAATGTGAGAATAAAAAAAAAAGTATAGACAAAAGAGAAGAAAAAGTATAGACAAAAGAGAAGATACATCGATATATGTGGTAAATATCTTTTGAATAAGAACCCCACCTTTTAAAGTACTAAATGATGTAATATTCAACAAAAAAATGGTTACAATACAATTGTATGTTGAGAGCCTTAACATGGAGATCAACATCCTACTTATCTAGAGGAAATTTGATAGGATAACCATGTAATAGAAAATCCTCAATGCCTCCATCCCAAATTCTCAATATATAGACTCAAGGAGGCTCAAAATCCATAAAAATACATTACCATGGGCCCAAAAAAGGTCCCAAAATACCATGATAAGAATTCTCACAACCCATACCCCATTTGGAATTGTTATTTATCATTTACCTTCTTTAAAAATATTATCTATGATGTATCATAACATGCATCAGAAGTGGGTCAAGGTTCCGGTTCACATTAAAATCCCTGGGGCAATTTTTCGGCCAGAGTATCTTCTTTTTCCCCCTCAGCTTTCCAGCAATGTGTGGCGTACAGGACAAGTGTCATCTCGGTGTTGCCCCCAACAGTCCATGTTTTACGTTTGACGATTGAAGTAGCGCGATGATGACAAATGGAGAGGTTTTGCTGACTGGGCCTTTTTGGGGGGCCCACCTTGTAGCACAAACGGGAAAGGGACACTTGGTATCTTCGTGCTGGCGGATGTATTTCTTTTCGAAGAGGTTTTTCAAAAGAGGTCTCCCTGCTTGTTGTGTTTTCTTCTGCGGTTAGCAAAATATTTTATGTTCAGGCTAGTATAAAGATCATCATAGGCAAGAACCAGAGCCTTGGGGCCGTTTTGTTGGGTGTGACCTCGCAGAATGACACGGCTTGGTTTTTCTGTTCAGGGGCGGTTATGCATGTTTGGCGTACTTTGGAGCTGTTAGTAGAGCCGCGAGCTCTATTTATGCTTGTTTTTTCACTGTTGTAGGGGTTCATAACTTTTAAGAAAAACAATTAAGGATCTTAGATAATTTCAGCTGTTATAGTTTCTCAAGAGGAAGGTCGATCAAGATTGTGCCTGTGGCCTTTGTGATTACCTCTTTTTGGATGCTTAAATGGGCTTTTATGTGCTTTGTTCCTGTATTTTGATAACTTTAGAGATATCTATCTAATACTCTGTCAATTAAACTATGTTCCGCACTTGTTATCTGGTGGATGCATGATATATGTTTATTTATGTTTCTTCAAAGGAGTCTTAATTGTATCTTAATTTCACTTATGTTCAGGCATGTAGATTGTTGAATGGGCTTTAAAACCGTGTGTTTCCTAATTTTATATGCAATATACTTTTTATGAGATGTTCTGGCGCATCGCCTCCATAGTATAGATCATTTTATTTTAAGTTTCCTTTTTTCCCTTTTCCCAAACCCCCCAAGGAAGAGTCGGCTTCTCAATCCAGAGGTTATTCAGTGAATTCCGTGCAGTAGGTTCCCCATCACTGAATTTCCCATAAGGTTGTTTGTTTTTAAAGTAAAATTTAGAGTCAACATGAGCAAGACCGAGCATTGCAGCTTCAGCAAACAGTGTGAGATGGAGAGACCAGAATCCTCACCCTAAAGAATCGGATGATTATTGAACATAACAAATATAGGGAACTACTGCAAGAATTGATTGCAAAAGGTGATGAGGTCTCACAATTGCTGAGCATTCCACCCCCGGTGCAGGTTTCTCAGGACTTTTCGGCAATTCTAGTAGAATTGTATGTTTCACACTGGGAGTGGATTAAGCAATATGGCCCCTCGCTTCAGCCTGTGTTGAGATTCATTCGAGAAGTACAATCCCTTTATGTGGAAGCGGAAGCTCTAGTAAATAGTTCGATGGTTGTCTTGGGTCCCAAGATCCCTATGGCTCCAAATGTTATATCCAGCTCAAGATGATGAATTAAGAGAGAAGGGAATAGCTAATTGCAAGTAGCTGATCAAAAAGACAAATGTTTTCATCAATCACCACATGCATATATCAGCCACACTAGATCCATTACAAATCGTTGTCTCGAACATCAAGCAGTGTATAGAAAGGTTTGTTTCGCTGGGCTTACCTTCCCCTTTCTCTGCTGATGGTTCTGTATTAGGGGTTGAACAGTTGTCAAATCAAATTGAGCACCTAAAACAAGATAGATCTTTCATCCAGAACTTGAATGACCCTATCTCAGCCGAGGACGTAGAGCATCTTCTACATCCCCTTGCCCAGCTCTACGCTCTTTTGAAGTTGGTCCATGATGAACCCGTAGGTTTGTTGTTCGATGAGGTCATCTGCTTGGATCAACACTATTAGAATCTGGATGTGCAAGTATTGCCTTTCGAGGAGGATTGGTTGTTATTGTAGCAGGTACCTGCTCCATCCTGTCTTAACATGAAGTCTGGTCTCCGAACTAGCAGTTTTGGGTTCCTGTATTCCGCAGGTAGAATTTCCCTTGTTAGTGGCCAAGAAATGTTCACATTAAAATCCTCGGGGCAAGTTTTCGGTTGAACTAATATCTTTTTCCCCCTCAGCTTTCCAACAGTGTGTGGTGTACAGGACAAGTGTCATCTCAGCACAGCCCCCAATAGTCCGTGTTTTGCGTTTGAGGATTGGAGTAGCACGATGATAACAAATGAAGAGGTTTTGCTAACTAGGCCTTTTTTCGGGGCCCACCTTGTAGCACAAACGGGAAAGGGATGTTACTACTTATCAAATTGCCATTAGTTTTTATATTCAAAGTCATACTATATATTCTAGTTGGTTAGCATTACCGAATCATGCAGTCGGTACACATAGAGAAGTTGGTATGCACAGTCTAGTCGGTTACAGAAGAAAGCAGTCACAGAACGCAGTATTCACCGAGTTGTCTACCGAGTATCTTTGTATGGCTACCAAGCAGTAAAGTTAACACACCGAGTTGATATTCACCGAGTGAAACATGTTACCAGATACATTGAACCTGGACATGCATATGAAAACGTGTTACAACATCGAGGCACATCTAGCCATTATTTCATTGGAAATTGCACTAGAAGATTGTGTATGATTGCGAGGTCAATCTAACCAATGAAATATTTTGTTTAGTTATTCATTCGAGGGATCTTGTTTGTAAGATCGAAGCAATGAATTAGATCACCGTTTTAAGAGATCTATTTATACAACATGAGAAGAGAGTAAAAGGGCATGTGCATATATGTATGAAGGAAGATTGTTATAGAGACACAGAGGTCACCGAGAAGGTTTTCAGAGAACAGTCGAAGAATAGAGTAAACAGAAGGGTTTACCGAGTTACTATATGGGTTACCGAGGTATGCAATAAGCAAGGTAATCTTACTCTGAGCACATAGAATCTGCTATAACATTTCAGATGTAAAGTTGCAGATGTTTGTAATAACTTTATTGTAATATTGTGAGATTGAAAGAGAAACCTTTAACAGGGTAAAAGACTCTAACCAAGTCTATAAATTGTAAAACCTCTAACCAGGTGCAGCATTTAGATTAATGTTGTAAAATCCTTTAGCAAGGTAGATCTAACAGATCTTGTTACTCCTAATAGGGTAAGCTATCAGAAATAGCTAAATGTAGCTCTAACCGAGCAATCTTTATTATTGCAGTAGTGAAGTTGTGGGTGCCATCCCCACCGCAGTTTTTCTCTCTAACCAAGATTTTCTGCATAACCAAAATATATGTGTTATGGAGTGAATCACGTATGATTGTTATCTGTTTGTTTTAACTTTATTTTATGTCACTGCACTATTCTGTTTATGCATAACAATAAGGTTATTATTAAAGAAAAGTTTTGGAGTATTGATTCACCCCTCCCCTCTCAGTACATTAGCTTTGCATATTGGGCCTAACAATTGGTATCAGAGCTTGAATCTTGGAAAAAGGGTTTAACTACCTAAAGAGAAAGATCTTATCAATGGAAGGCTATAAACAATCTCGAAGGATTGTGTATCTACAAGAAGAGCTAGATCATGCAAATCAAGTGATTGTAGACATGTAAAGGCAAATGCAAAAATCTCTGAAAGTAAGAAGAAGATTATTTGATGACTTGTAGGATTCTCAAGAGTTAGTGAAACAAATTGAGACATCATCTGAGAACAGTATATCTGAAGAAATTGAAGAAATGATTGGAGTGTTGAAAGAAAAGAACAAAGAATTGGCTGATCAACTAAAAGCAATGAAAAGAGAACATGAACATTTCAGTTTACAGATGACTGAAAACCTAGATGCATTAAGGATAGCAGAGGATAAAGCAAGGGATCTACAAAGAGAGAAACAACAACTTGAAGTCTTAGTATCTGATAAGAATGATGAAATCATAAGGTTAACTGGGATTCAACAAAATATGACAGATCAACTAGGTTATGCACATCATGAAGCAATTCTAAAGAATGATGAGAATCAAGCATTGAAACTTGAAGTATCAAGGTTGACCGATGAACTTGAAACAGAGGAGAAATCCAAAGAAACATTGAAGAAGAGTTATGAAGCATCAAAAATGTTGGATGAGCAACTCAATACAAGAAGACCCAACAAAGATGCAAGACTCGGTTACAAAGAAAAAGAATCAACCGAGAAAGGAATTCATACTACCGAGAGAGGAGAATCATCAAAGCAAGCTAGAAACAACAATAACATCAAAAGGAAGAAGCCTATTTGCTACTACTGTGGAAATCAAGGTCATAATGCTAACATATGCCAGATTAGAAAAGGTAAGCAACCAAATATCACTAAGTCCAATGGATATTGTTACAATTGCAATAAATATGGTCACACATCTAATCAATGTAGGACAAAGTCTGTTAACAACTATCAAGAGGCAAAATTCAAAGGGTTTTGTAGAAACTGCAATAGATATGGACATAATACTGAAAAGTGCTGGTCTAAGCAAAAAAGCCACATGTGGTGTCCACACCGAGCAAACACTAGAGGTTACCGAACTCACATAGATCCTTACCAACAATATGCAGCAGTACCATGGGATTACAATACAAGGATATGGTGTGAATGTTGTGGAAGATATGGACATATTAGTGCCAACTGTTTTATAAGGTTTGGAATGAACAACCGAAGATCATGGAGAAATCCTGGTATGGCATGTTTTCATTGTCACAAAGTTGGACATTTAGCTGGAGATTGTAGAGATCAACCTAGAAGAGACACTGAAGAGATAAAAGAAAAACTTAAGATGATTTGGAAAAAGAAGGAAATCGTGTCAGATGAAGAAAGCACCTTACTTACCGAGTTAGGTGCACCTATTCCAAATTAGTCAGAAAAGGTATGAAGGGACTGCATTCTCTAAAGGTTAAATCATAACAATTCCTATTCTATTATTCAAAATCTGCATAGTTAAGATGCATTAGTAAGTTTGAAGTTCTATCAAAAGTACTTTACAGGAAACCTATCAAGTCGGTGTATATAGGAAACCTGTTTCCTGTCAAGTCGGTGTATACAGGAAACCTGTCAAGTCGGTAAATGAAGGAAATTTGGTTACTCGGTTAAAACGAAAAAAAGATTAAATCAGTCAAAGGTGAACCGAGTGCATTTAATGTTTTGACCTAACTTGCACAGAGCCCGATAAGGTATTTTGTACTTAAAGGTATTTTCGCGGTCATTTTTATTCACCAAGTTTTCAAGAGAGCAGAGCAGAGCGAATCAAGGCGATCAAACCTCATTCAGAGCGAATTTCAAGGTATTTATATCAAATCTATTCACACTGTTAAGCTGGTTTCCGATCTTGTCAAATTGATATTATCTACCGAGTGTGAAGCGTCAGTCGTTTGTAAACCATAAGGTTAGTTTGCAAAGTTTTACCTGAAACCTTCAATGGCGCCCAAGATCCAAGATCCCATAGTTGTCAAGAATGTGGAGAAGCCCTCGTTGAAGTACTCTTTGACTCCTAAAGTCGCCTCTGAACCAGATGACAAAACTACATTTTCACTCATCCCGGATCGAGTCTTGTTAGTCGAAGATGTTAGATTCTTCACCAAATGTCGTGTTGAAGAACTTGGTCATGTTGCGATTAGTGACGCGCATGATGAACTTTGTACTGATGGCAAAATGGATAGCAAATTCGAGCATATCAAAATCAAGGGATTAACTGAAGCCCTAGCCTATCCTCGTGTGTTCAAACCCCAGTGGGTTAAGTTTGTCTTGAGCAAAGTACATGATGATTTTATGTGGCTAGAGGAGAAACCATTCAAAATCACCAAGGAAGTCATTCATGTGATCACCGGGTATCCTATCTATGATCATGCACGAGCACAGAAAATGATATCACAGAAGGAGCTAATCAGTCTAACTAGAGTAGAATCTGATTGCCGAGGACTGAAATTGAACAATGTCACAGATGCAGAACTTAAGTTTGCAATTAGAGTAATTGGTTACTGTTTCTTCCAATCTGCAAGGGAAAACAGTGTACCATGTGCCACAGTTGACTTGGCCTATAAAATAGTGAAAAAGAGAATGAAAATAGATTTATGTGAAGTGCTACTGAAGAACTTGTTTGAGAACCTGAACACAATAAGGAAGCCAAAGAAGAACAACTCGGCAAATACACTGAAGTTTGGTTCACTTCTTGTATGCATGTTTTTTCTACTTTAAGAAGTTCTTTCCCTCAGTCAGTAAAGTAGTTTGGGAGCTACACCGAACTATCACCCATCAAATCAATGATTTTATCAAGAAACTGAGAGATAATTTTAATGATATCATGGATGACTATTTCAGCAAATTTCAAGAGAAGATGCACAACAAGTACCAGATTCCACCACAGCTGGTAGAGAAATATAAGGATAATATATATGTTTTGAGGTAGACACCGATTACTGTTATATGAATGTTGCTGAACCAAGGACTCAATCTTTGCCATCAATGGGTTATGAGATTGACTATGATATAACACAACAACAAATTGATGCCCATCTATCATTGTCAAGGCATGCGACCGAACTAAGATATGGAACATATGAAGAGGTGAAGGAAAAAGTAAAAATGAGCATTGTAGTACCCAAGGCTACAAGAAAAGCTACAAAAATGATAAAGGTTTTATATGAGAAATTCGGAGAAGAATCCTCCTCTACACCTATCAAAGGCACTCTTGCCATTACCGAAGAGGAATCAGAAGCTCAAGAGGCAGCAATAACATTAAGTACCGAGTTGCCTAAGGGTAAAGTTTTGAAAAGAAAGAAATAGGACATTTCAAAGGCCCTACCGACTCCACCAACAAAGAGACCCAACACTAGAGCATCAGCTGCATCACCGAGTAAGAAACAAAAGAGTGTTACTGTACCAAAGGTAACCAAGACCTATAAGAAATCTACTGAGAGACTCATTTTGGCAAAAGAGTCTAGTGATATAGAATCTGATGATACAAACAAATTTCAGATTGTAAAAAGCAAGAAGGTAAATATTCATAGTGTTGAAAATTTTTGTGCCAATCTTAAAGAATATGGTGGATTTGCAAGATTTAGATATGTTAAGTATGAGATTAGGAATAATGATGAGAAGCGACATTGAAGAAGCTGTCATCTGCACACTTCTAAAGTTTCGGCTAGCTCCATTAGAACTAGTAAAGTCACTTCCAAGTGAATTATACTTACATATTGATAACAGATGGAAATATGCAATGGACTCAGAGAGACAAATAAGAGAAAGAAGTCTAGTCCATCTATTCCCTAATATGTCTGTAGCAGAAATTAAGGAGCATTTGACAACATACAATTCTAAATTTCTTGTCAAACAGAGAGCCTTAAAATTGATGAATGGGCTATACATTGATGTGAAAAATGAGACAAAAGCCAAGTGGTGGGAAATCTTCAAACTAAAGGATGTCGGTGAACAATCTCAAGTTGAAATTGTTGATGTCACCAAGCAAGATCCTAATGTCACCGAGCAAGGTCCTGATGCTCCCAAGCAAGACCCGGCTGACACTATTCAAATTGATGAAGATGTCATGGATGAAGAAGCACCGGAGCAGGAAATGATTGAAGGCACTACCTATGCAAAACTTGTATCTAGTGAATCTGTCTTAGAACAAGTTCAGCCTTATCCACCGATCAAGCCACTTGTCTCTACCGAAGCTCCTAAGGATATAGAAAAAGGCACTGAAGGTAACAAGTCTGAAGCAGCAGAAGATACAACTAAAGATCAGACGTCTCAAGCATCGTCAAGCACTGCAAATGTTACAGCTGAGACCCCTAGTACCGAGACACCCAAAGACACCACAACGGCTACAGGAACCGACCAAAGTGTTGCATCTACCGAGCAACCTACCGAGGGTCAGCAAGCCTCACAAGTACTTGTCTTAGTGCAACCGATCAAAGGTAAAGAGAAGAAGGTGAGAAAGCATAGTTTCAAAGTTGATTTAACTAAACCGATAGTGTTGCCCAACGTGGATATCTCAAAATTAAAAGTGCAAGCACTTATTGATTTTGGTGAACTATGCAAAGCAAAGGCCGAACAGGAAAAACAATTGGTCATTCAAAAGAAGAATAAAGTACTACAGAAGGTCAAGACACTACTCATAGATATGCTACCTTCAGCAACAGTGTCAACCGATGCAGCCATCCACATTCAACTGGATGAACTCCTTACTCAAATAGAAACATCTGGAGTTGATGCATCTGAGTACTTAAGCAAGCTAAAAGATAAAGAGCTTACAGCAAAGATGATTGAAGAGGTACAAAAAGCTCTAGCTATGGAAAAGTAAAGCTTGTCAAATTCATTGTTGAGTTGTCCCCTCAACTCAAGCATATTCTTTATTTATTTCAGAAACTTTGTACATTTTCCTTATTCATTAAAGATATCAAGAATAAAACTGATGCAATTGAGAAAGAGATCACCGATCTCTCAACTAAGTTGACCACCGAGCCTAATTCAGTTCAGAATTTTTATACCAAGCTTCAACAGGTCATGACTCAATAGTTAGAACTCAGGAATGAAGTGCATAAGATCAGGATGGATATAATGACCCTTCAGACATTATTCCTTCCTCATCTCTCATCAGTACAGGAACAGATCAACAGAGCTACATGCCTATCAACTACACAAGAGGGAAGCACTCTTGATGGCTTAATATCACTATTAGCTGATATTCAAGCACAAAATTCATTAATGGAAAGTGTAAAGGATGCACTCTCAGTCGCACTCACCGACGCCCGAAACAAGTATAAATCTATTTTTGATCAGTTAACGCCCCTAGATGGAAATTAAGTTTTTGATGTTTGTCAAAAACGGGGAGTAATACTATAATATTACATAGGGGGAGTAATACCAGACAAAGGGGGAGTAATACTATATTTGGAAAGTGACACTGTTTTGGTAATACATTTTTGAGTATTGTATACAAGGGGAGTATACCAAGCAACATATACAGAGCAAGCAGAGCACACAAGAACAGAACAAAACCAAGCATGCAAAATCTGAAGTTATGTACAGAATAATGATAAGGGGAGTATATCTGCATATACTATTTCATTGACTATTGTATATATTGTTAAGTGTAGTCATTTTGCAAAGTATATAGATTTTTGAGTTATGACTTTGAAAGTAGTTTTTGTCAAACATCTCAACTAATGTCAAAAGAGGAGATTGTTACTACTTATCAAATTGCCATTAGTTTTTATATTCAAAGTCATACTATATAGTCTAGTCAGTTAGCATTACCAAATCATGCAATCGGTACACATAGAGAAGTCAGTATGCACAGTCTAGTCAGTTACAGAAGAAAGCAATCACAGAATGCAGTATTCACCGAGCTGTCTACCGAGTATCTTTGTATGGCTACCGAGCAGTAAAGTTAACACACTAAGTGAAACGTGTTACCAGATACATTGAACCTAGACATGCATATGAAAACATGTTACAAGATCGAGGCACATCTAACCATTATTTCATTGGAAATTGCACTAGAAGATTGTATATGATTGTGAGGTCAATCTAACCAATGAAATATTTTGTTTAATTATTCATTCGAGGAATCTTGTTTGTAAGAACTAAGCAATGAATTAGATCACCGTTTTAAGAGATCTATTTATACAGCATGAGAAAAGAGTAAAAGGGCATGTGCATATATGTATGAAGGAAGACTGTTACAGAGACACAGAGGTCACCGAGAAGGTTTTCAGAGAACAGTCGAAGAATAGAGTAAACAGAAGGGTTTACTGAGTTACTATATGGGTTACCGAGGTATGCTATAAGCAAGGTAATATTATTCTGAGCACATAGAATCTGTTATAACATTTCAAATGTAAAATTGCAGATGTTTGTAATAACTTTATTGTAATATTGTGAGATTGAAAGAGAAACTTTTAACAGGGTAAAAGACTCTAACCAAGTCTATAAATTGTAAAACCTCTAACCAGGTGCAACATTCAGATTAATGTTGTAAAATCCTTTATCAAGGTAGATCTAACAGATCTTGTTACTCCTAACAGGGTAAGCTATCAGAAATAGCTAAATGTAGCTCTAACCGAGCAATCTTTATTATTGCAGTAGTGAAGTTGTGGGTGCCATCCCCACCGTAGTTTTTCTCTCTAACCAAGAGTTTCTGCGTAACCAAAATATATGTGTTATGGAGTGAATCATGTATGATTGTTATCTGTTTGTTTTAACTTTATTTTATGTTACTGCACTATTCTGTTTATGCATAACAGTAAGGTTATTATTAAAGAAAAGTTTTGGAGTACTGATTCACCCCTCCCCTCTCAGTACATTAGCTTTCCATATTGGGCCTAACAAGGGACACCTGGCATCTTCGTGCTGGTGGATGCGTTTATTTTCGAAGAGGTTTTTCGGAAGAGGTCTCCCTGCTTGTTGCGTTTTCTTTTACGATTAGTGAAATCTTTTCTATTCGGGTCGGTATGAAGATCATCGCAAGCAAGAACCAGAGCCTCGGGGCCATTTTGTTGGGCGTGACCTCGCGGAATGACACAGCTTGGTTTTTCTGTTCAAGGGTGGTTATGCATGTTTGGCATACTTTGGAGCTGTTAACAAAGCCGCTAGCTCTATTTATGCTTGTTTTTTCCCTGTTGTAGGGGTTTAGAACTTTTAAGAAAAACAATTAAGGATCTTAGATAATTTTAGTTGTTACAGTTTTTCAAGAGGAAGGTCGATCAAGATTGTGCTTGCGGCCTTTGTGATTACCTCTTTTTGGATGCTTAAATAGGCTTTTATGTGATGTGTTCCTATATTTTGATGACTTTAGAGATATCTATCTAATACTCTGTCGATTAAACTATGTTCCACACTTGTTATCTAGTGGATGCATGATATATGTTTCTTTATGTTTCTTCAAAGGAGTCTTAGTTGTATCTTAATTTCAGTTCTATTCAGGCATGTAGATTGTTGAATGGGCTTTAAAACCATCTGTTTCCTAGTTTTATATGCTATCTGCTTTTTATGAGATGTTCTGGCGCATTGTCTGCATAGTATAGATCATTTTATTTTAAGTTTCCTTCTTTTCCCTTTTCCCAAACCCCCCAAGGAAGAGTCGGCTTCTCAATCCGGAGGTATGAATTTGCCATAAGGTTGTTTGTTTTCAAAGTAAAATTTAGAGTCAACAGTTCCTAGTCCATTTTGTAACTATCTATAATCATGCTCTTACATGTGTTATAGATTTTTTATAAATAACCCCCACATCTTACAATGTCGTAATAAAATTAAATGCTCTTAGTTCTTACACACATTACAAGATTTTGGAAACATAGTGTAAAATGTCAACATGGAGTGACATGCCCTATTTCTTAAATGAGGCCATAATAATTAATTACAAATAATTATATGTTTTGAACATTAAAACTTGGAAGTTTTAGATTACACTTAATCACCACATTCTCACTATTATCATATACTATGTAAGAGAAAAAGAAAGCTTCCAAAAAGCAATGAACTAAACACCAAGGGTATAACCATATTTTACCAATTGGCCCATTTATGCTCATAAGCTTCATGAAAGAATCTACAACATTTTCCAAGTAATCATCATCCCAAACACATTTCTCTAATCCTCCATCATACCTAAATATAAAAGATGAAAACTCCAAACCAAGATGATACTCCAAATGTCACATAAATACACCACTATGTCTTGCCTTAACTTGTTATTGAAATGGTGAAAAAGTGATCCTAGGCTAACATGTGCATTAACCTAGAATCAACTCCATTTCCACACAATTTATTAGAATATGTGTGAATGGGCTTAACTTTAGTCCTAAAAGGAGAGGTAAACGGACTAGGATCCACACCTAAATTGTTCAAATGTTTTTGTTGTTTGTGATTAATTTGATGTATGCAATGAAACAGGCTGAAAGAAGGTTTACCAAAATATAGGAAATGTAGGAAAAAAATGCCAAAGAGAGTGTCACATCTAGGAGTGAAATTGTAGAGGAGATTTGCTACCCTTGAGATGACAAGGTCTCGAGGAGAAAATGGCTCTCAATTGCCTCGAGTGCCACGACCCAAGTGAACTTAAAACAAAGTACTTCAAATTGAAACCTTAGACTAAACTAAACTATGAACCGATATTGAAAAAATTGAATAAATCAAGTATATAGGATGCTAAAAATATTTGGAATACAAAAACATAAAGTACAAAGCACAAAGATTAAAATACCAAGTGGGTGAGGTCTTAGCCTCATACGCTAGTGCATCACAAGGATATCTGCATGCCAAACTATCATTTGTATGAATAGAGCCCATAAAAATGTTAACCAAAATGACGTCTTTCATTTCGTGAACCTATTTTCCACCTACACACATAGAGATGAGGAAAAATGTTGGGGTTTTATAGGGATGTGCCTTAGTCAAAACCCCACTTTCGTGTTTCCACCTCCATGGACAGCTAGATGTGATCGGATAAAAAGATGTGTAATAGAAGCCATCCTCACTGTACGATAAATTAAAGACACTAGACAAGAAAAAATAGACAAGCTAAATAGATGTGATCAAATAAATTAGATCAAGTAGATGTGCAAGAGAGTGTTACTAGCAATTGTGGCTCTCCTCTTGAGACAACTAGACATAATAGATGGTTGAGAGGAGTCTTGCCTACTACAATGTGAGTCAAGAGCTATAGATATTTTGACATAGATTTGATGTGTGTTGAGAGAGAGAGAGAGAGAGAGAGAGAGAGAGAGAGAGAGAGAGAGTAGCTAGTATGACCAAATGAGAAAGAATGAGAGTTTTGTTACATGGAATGGGTGGGAGTAGCCATTGTAGATGTATTTGCATGTTGAGACGTGTTGAAAATATTTTGCATAGAATATTCTCATTTGAATCTCAAAATATTTCGAGACATTTGCACACCACATGGACATGATGGAAGTGTGCGTTGATGTGTTGTTGTGGTTTTCATTGATGTCAAACTTGTTGTTTCAGAGTGGTCCAGAATGTCTAATTGGTCTAAAATGTTTGTGGTGCAGAGTTATCTTGTTGTGTTGACGTTGTAGTTGTTCTATTGGTTGTTCTGGAAGTGCTTGGGTCCAAAATTTGTTGCTAGTGTTGAGTGTTGTTGTTATCTTCATTGGATATGGTTTTGGTATTATGGATATGATGGTTTCGTGGTCCAAAAACATCTTTGTTTTCTTCAAGTGTTGTGGCATTGATTGTTGCTAGTTGTGAGATTTTATTAGACCTATCCTTAGGTCTGGATATGATTTGTGGAAGCGTGTTTGATATGTTATGGGTCACTACGGGTTATGTGTCTCATTGTAGCGTGTGGAGATCTATATTTGAGTTATGTGCATTGGAGAGTATGTTGTTGACTGTTAATTGTGTATATGGATGAGTAGTGTGTGGATATATTGTTGGTCATGTTCTGGCGATTGTGGATTGGTGAATTGGTCTTTGGAAGTTGTGTTTTGGTCCCCTCTTTCTCCTATAGTGGATCAATGTGTGTATTTTTGGTTCGGAAAGTGTATTTTGATTCAGGTCGACTTGGTTTAAGCTTTGATGATCTATCTTGTATATAAGTATGTGTATGATTGAGTTGTGTAGAGAGTGGCAAGGAAGGAAAGTGTATAGATGTGAGGATAATCAGTGAGGTTGGGTAAAGAGCAGAAGAAGAGTTATGTTCAAATGATATGCAAGTTGTGCTGAGACTGTGACAGAGATTTGAGACAAAGTGTTGACAGTTGAGATCAGAGTTGAGTGTGTTGATGTTGGTCGCTTGATGCAGAGTTCAAGGACAACTTCATGATTATGAGATCCTTCTTTTCGTATCATTTTTGTATCTTGCTATGAGTGTAGTTTGCTTCAGGTTTTGTATGTCCTCTTTATATCTTACCCCTTGAGCAGTTAGCCTTGGTGTGCAAGTCTGGAGTGGTTAGCTCTTTTCTTTGTAATCTAATATACATAGTGCTCAACATGGTTTTGTGGGCCAGTGCTCAACATGGTTTTTCCCTGTTTGGGTTTTCCATGTATAAATATTGGTGTTCATGTGTTGGATGTGTGTTGAAGTTTAATTGTTTGTGTTGCATTTAATTTTTGTTTTGGACTAATTCAACCCCCCCCCCCACCACCCCCCTCTCAATCCTACCTTGGGTTCAACAGGACATCAGCGCATCACGCTACCATCTAGTCGAATTCTTCCCAACTTCAAAATACAGGTTGTTAACCCTTCGTCTTTACTACCGATGAAGTTAGAATTGTGAAATCCCAATCATGAATTTTGTCATTAATGCGTTGAGCACGATGCATAAGTGTGAAATTAGCGCAGGGTGCAATTTGCGACACTACATTTTGCCCCCACTTTAGTTAGTTGATCATCTAGAAGGATCAACTACACTTAAGTAGCTAGAAAGATGAAAAAGATTAAATACATGGAGTGGATTCATTACCTTGAAAAAGGATATTGTAGAGGCCACAAAGGTCAACTAAGTGAACGTGAATGATGTCTCCAGTGCTCAACGAAAAACTACAACATTGAACATGAAAATACAGGTACTGCTAAATCAAATTTTGTTTATGCCATCAATTGGAAGAAGCTACTTTAGCAAGAAAAATTCTTAAGAAGGAATCAATGAGTTGGAAAGAAAAAATTGATAAAGTTTGAGTACCCTTCCAGGAAGGTAAAAACAGGAAGGAAGATAAGCCAAACCACCATTTTTAAAAATTGGGCAAATTTCAACTATATAATCAAAGAGTGGGCCCCAGAAGAGTCATTTTCACTATTAATCTTGATGATTTTTGCCTATATTTCTATAGAGTTACAACAAAAATGCCTTGCAGATAGGAGTTCAGGCCACCACAAGTAGAGGAGTTGCACACAATCATAGAGTAAGACAAGCCACTAGATGAGGTAGGCTTGTTTTATTTTTATTTTTGAGTTATTTTATGCATTTGTTTTTAGTAATAAAATTATTAGTAGTGCATGTGTCCAAGATGTGTGCAAGCGTCCAAGACCTACACATTCGTCCCAGGACAAAGTCTACACTAGAATCCTTAGAGCACGCTAGCGTCTGAAGCTAAGACACACACTGCCATCCCAAGGATGTGCTAGCATCCAAGGAGCCAAAACGCAAGAAATAAAAGTCAAAGTAGATTAGAATTAGAACAGATAGATATAGAGAGAGTATAAATAGGATATTTTACTAATAGAGGGATGTTTTTGTAGATTCTCCCAGAGTTACATGAGCATATAGGTAGGCATCTGATTATAGTCCTACGTGGTCCAATAGGAGATGTTACAACAGCTAAGCGAGCATGCCTACACTGAGTAGGCCTCTAATGGGTAGATATCAGATACCAAATATGAGATTTTACAAACCCATGCTAATGGTGCTCATGGAGAGATGGGACACAGATATGATGTCCTTTCATCTCCCCGCATGGGAGATGACAATCGCCCTCATGGATAGTTATTGTATCATTTGTCTCCCCATCCAAGGGGGGTGAGTCTCACCAATGAGCCACTCACTGCTCGAGATGTCTAAGACAACCAACTTTATTGCATCAACTAAGTGATACCATCAGACACCACAAAGCATATATGCCTCAAGTGGCTAAATCAAGGGTGGTTCAAAGTGCCCCTCATCGGGCACATTATGATAGTGATAATGGCACTCCAAATGGTCAAAGATGAGCAAGGCTCCCACCTTGCAGCAGGCCTCATGCAATATATTAAAGACATAGAGGAGTGAGAATGGGGTTAGAGAAGGCTTGCCCACTTATACCATGGCCTCGGGCGATACATCCACCATGAGTTTCAAAGCCTCAAATCCTAGACACTTTTCCAAGTGTGGGGCTTCGAGCACATCATGTGCATGAGGTCGATGGGATTTTCATTCCTGATCCTTAGAGATGTGCCTCAAACGCATGCATACCCCCTAGTGTGCAACGAGTGGAGATCTATTATTTTGGAGATTGTGTTAGTGTTGGAAATAAGCCACACCCGGACCAACGATGGATTGGTCCAAGGGGGGCCAGTAGCTCAGTGGTAGAGAAATCCAGCAGCGTATGGAAGGTCCTAGGTTCGAGTCCTAGCTGGTCCATGTCTCAACATGGTATTAGAGCCAGGTCCAGGCTAGGAGCCCCAAGCACACGAGAGGTGTGGCTTGAGGGGGAGTGTTGGTGTTGGAAATAAGCCACACCCAGACCGACGATGGACTGGTCCAAGAGGGGCTAGTAGCTCAATGGTAGAGCACTCCAGCAGCATATGGAAGGTCCTAGGTTCGAGTCCTAGCTGGTCCATGTCTCAATAGATTGTTCATCAAACATCTCGAGATCAATGATGTTGTGTGAAAACCCTATTGTGGCATGGATCGATGATCCATAAACATGATACAACTTTCTCACATGTAGCGCAATAAGTTCCTTGTTGATCAATATGAATACATTGTTGTCTCATACTACTAGCGATGCTACATGCACCTATTCAGACTGGTTAAGAAATTGCCAATGATGATGTCAAACTATGTGAGTCATACAGGAGTCTAGCCAAACATGGTTGTCCACATCCCATCTTTGGGGATATAGAATAGAACGATGGTGGTAGCGACAACAACCTCCCTCCCCCACTGGACATCAACGGGGTTGTCACAAATGAATTTGCACACTAGAGGTAGGAAGAAATTCCAACCCCTACTTCCCTCCTAATGTTCCTAGAGGAGATCCAAACTCACGAGGGTCGGATGTAGAGGTGGGACAGTAGGATACCCCTTAGCGGGAGGAGGTAGCAATAGAGGAGGTAGGAGCAGAGACACCCCAATGACGGCAGAGGGTATCCTCCCTAGCAGCAACCCCAATTCTATAATATATCTCACCATAGATTTCCTAGATCGACATGCCCCCAACAGTGGGATCCTCATACGCACCTCAAACTGGGGCACCACCAATTGTAGTCACAAAGACCCCAAGGGTCAATTCATCTAGCAGTGCCACTACAACAAACCAAGACTGGCAAGTTGGCGATCCAAGTATATATTTTGTTTACGATGTAAATATTTTATTTCAAGTTTTATCAATGTTATAGAATATGATTATCATGATGGAGGTACTGACACGCATCTTTTCTCTAGGTTTGCAGTGCATGTATAAGAGTGGTTTGGCTTTATCAACCAAGCACTAGCAATGATCATGCTAGCGATCCAAACATGGGGTCATGTCATGGATGCCTAGCGACCACAATAGATGGTTGGACAACACATCTACCTATTCGAGCCTATAGCACAACTCAGGATGGTGTACAAGGAGGCACGTGTGGACGTGGTGTAGCATGAGGCACAACTTAGCACGATGATCGGGCAAAGATACCAAGGAGCGACGAAGCTTCGTACCATCCTCATTGAGCAAGAACACATCATGATGAGGGTAGAGTGCTAAAAAGGAACATGATGCCTTGTTGAGTGAGTTCAATAAGCTCAGGAGGAAGGTCAATGATACATTGACCAACACTCCTATGGACCTCAACCACCCCATAGTGCAACAATTGATGGATGATGTGGTAATGACTAGACAATGAGGACAATCTGTAGGATGAGCTAGCCACATAGACATAGGTCATCCGCATGCAAAGAGTGAATAGAGTAGCTCAGAGGAAAGTTGAGGGGACTACAGACATAGAGTGCCCTAGTCGCTCGATCACAGTCCACCTCAATTCGTCAACCACCTCGTCTTGATCTAGATCTGCTAACACTAGAACAAACTCAAACACCCACTCCCCAAGAGGGTCCAAAGAGATTATATAGAATTTTTTTATGTAGAGAATTCTATAGAGGGAAATTGGTATGGACATACCATTCTTTTTTATGTATCTAGTCATATACATGTATATAGACATCACGTGTGTTTGTAGTGATGGCAACACATGTACATTGAAATTTTGACACACACACACCCACACACATATATTGATTTTGATTAACTATGACTTGTGTTCAAATATATGTTTTTGATTTAATATATGTTATGGATGTCTTATGATGTATGGTTCTAGATTAGATGCTATCATGATTTGATTAAATACATGTTATATATAAGCTTATTAATCAAATGCAATGATGATATAGATATACACAAAATGAAACATGCTTAATTTAACAAAAGACAATGCATATAAATGAATGATTGATATATTAACGTTACATAATTGACATGAAAGATATGATTAATACAATACATAGAATTAAAACACACATATACCTAATTCCTAATTAAATAAATTAACCATACATGCACACATCATAACACAATAAAAAAGAATAGTGTGTTGATGAAGGAATGTCATAACATGGCGTACTTAGAAACTCTGGAGGATTTAAGTATGATGTGCATGACACATGGCACAATTCTACGCATAGTATTGAGACAAGTGCATGGCATTGACAAGTTCTTTTAGCGGTTTACCATCCATATCAGATAGACCATAAGCACCAAATCCATAGACTAAGGTGACTATGTAAGGACCTAACCAATTAGGGAAAAACTTCCCTTTTTGATCGGATGGCACATTTACATTTCTCTAGATCTCATAGAGAACAAGGTTACCTACATTGAAGGTATGAGAAAGAACATTCTGATTATATTGATTTGATAAAGATTTTTTATAATCTTGAAGGCATTTGAGGGCCTTTAATCGGCGCTCATTAAGCAATTCAAGCTAATTAGATGGTTTGTATAATAAGTGTGATGAAGTTATCTATTCGATAAATGAAAACTTCTATTTTACTCATTTTAGCAAATTAAATAAAATGTTATTATTTTGTATTAAACTTTAATGTGTCTTCAAACCAAGCATTCAAAATAGCAATATTTTCCTTAGTTGTTTGTGCTAAATAATCTAATTTATTAGCTCTCAAAAATAACTAGAATAGATAAAACTATTTATTTGCAAGATTAGTATCAATTAGTTGATGGCATTTAATTTTTCTTCCTTTAATGACTTAGGAATTAACAAATGTCAAATTTTATTTCTTCAATGATTTGATTATATTCCTTATCATTCCTCAGTTATATCTTTCAATGAAAGAAACTTTAATTAGAATGACAATTCCTTTTTGTATGAATATAAGCATATGTTGGATTGATGTTCCAATCTTGTATTTATTTATATTTTATTTCCAAAAAGCATTGATTATACATGTTGATTTTGATGGTTGCATTTTCTTTTATGTTTATTAGTAAACCTATTCCAAGAGGAGAAAACTTAGAAAAGCTAGTAGTGTTTGATATAAACGGTGCCTTTGGCTCATGTTAACGAGTAATGATGTCACAATTGGGCTACTACATCTATAACCTGATCAAGCTATAATAATGGTGTTTGTGTCATCATCTCTATAAAGTGTTGAGTAATAAGAGACATTGTGGTCTTAAAATTCAAGTGGCAGGAAATCCCCCTTGGGTTGATAATCTAATAAGATAATTCTTAATGAACCAACATTTGCCAATAAAACATAGAAAACCCAGATAGGGTTTAGATATGTGAAGTTATTTGATATCATTTTATTTATATGATATGTTTTGTTTTCCACTGGATAAGGGTGATGTGATCATAAGATTAGGACCTAGATGAAATCAGGTAAACAAGCAAAGGGTTGTCATGAACTATTTTTGCTTTATGAGCTTCCCAACATGGGTAGCAACCATAGAAAAATTGTTTGGGACAATGACTCTAGAAAGGGTTAGTATATATAAGCAATATAGGGATGAAGTATGTCCCTAATATTTAGGCGATTAGGGATAGGGTTTAGAAAGATCATGTGTTAATAAAGATTAATAAATCAAAGATAAATCGTTTGAGTGAGGGCTATTGGGATTTTTTTTAAATCTCTAAAATAAAGTTAAGATAAAATGTATTCTTTGTATACTCAAAAGGATCCTAAAGGGGTCACTTGTCTCCCCATAGGCCATAGGAAAAAGTTTTGAGGTGGGATTCAAGTTGGAGATATCCTCTTCTCCTAAAAGATGAAGTGTAGTCTTGAGAAGAGAATGGTTTAGGGCAATGGACTATCCCAATTTAAGTCTCTAGTCAAAGCATTATGTTCTCTATCCTGTTTGATGGGTGGATGCCCACCTTGTTTGATAGATGGATGCCTAACCCTACTTGAGGGCTAGATGCCTACTTGAGAGCTAGATGAATAGATGAATTTCTTGAGTATAACATTTAATAACTGAAGGAAAATTAATAACAAAAAAAATAGTCAATATTTTGGGGTATTTGTTAGAGTTATCTTGTATTAGCTAATAATTATTTATTTAATTATTAGTCTATTAAACTCTACGCTTAAGCTAAACTTAGGCATTTAATAAATATTGTAGGTATTTAATAATTATTTTAATTATTAAATACACATTATCCCTTTAAGGTTTCTTTAGGGTTGCTATTATCCTTTTATAAGGATTGTATTGTACTTTTTCTTAAATTGATTCCCTTTCTGAATGATAATTTTCTTCTTCAGAGCATTTATGTTTTTTTGCTTTATGTGAGTCCATTCTTCTCTTGTGACAGGTATTTGCATGCAGGTGTTCTTGGGATCTCTAAAGTTGTATTTCCTCAACTTCTTCATGGTATCAGAGCCTACATCTGCTACTGCTTGTTCCTGATTTTTCAGAAGATTTTTTGAATGAGGGTTTCAAGTTTTTTTAGAGTTTTTTATTGGATATGGGGTAGCGGTTTTGTTCCTGATTTTTTAGAAGATTTTTTGGAGGAGGGTTTCAAGTTTTTTCATAATTTTTTATTGGATCTGGGGTAGCTGTTTTGTTTTTGATCATTTTGGGCTCAAATGGATCTCACCGTTGAGCTCGGAATGCCCCAGAACCTCCATTTCCATATAAAATTTGTCAAATTTGGGTTCTTAAATTTTTTCTTTGGTTTTGCCTTTTTTTTGCACAAATTTCGAGAAATTTGTCAAAAAAATCAGAGCAGTTTGGGCCAAAACAGACCTCACCGTTGGCTTCCAAAGAGCATTTCTTCATTTTGATATATAAATCGACTTATTTTGGTGACAAGTGCATCTGGGCCATGATTTTTTCATTGGCATGCTTTACGAGGCACAAAAATCCGTACAGATGTACCTGCAAATGCGTCAGAAAATTTTCGTCAAAATAATAATAATAATAATAATAATATTTTTTTACCCTTTTTATGCCAAAAAAGAGGGGTTTTTTTTTTTTTGGGCACACGAGGGGGGGGGTTGATGTTTGCCTTGTTTGCCATCTACCGTTGTCCAGTGAGTGTTTCTTCCATGACATTCGCCTCATGATGTGTGTCAAGTGAGTGTTCCTTCCACGACACCGTGTACTTTCTCTGCACCCTCGATGTTCCTGGTTCGTCGTCATGTAGTTCTTGCTGGTCGTTCTTTTCAGTGTTCATGTCCCTCTCTCTTTTCAACATTATGGGGAGGTTTGTCCTATTGGTTCTAATGCTTCCTTGGTTCGATTGATCAGCTCTTTAGGCTTTGGTGTCTCATGCCATCTATATCTTCGAGTTTAGTTGTTTGCCTTTGTTTGCCATCTGATTCGAGTAGTGTCATTTGAAGGCACTCATGCAGATTACAGTCTTCTCTACCTGGTCATTTTCTATTTTAGTGGAGGTTCTTCAGATCAGCAGTTACTCTTCGACAGTGTTTGCAGCTATTTCCTGCTTCAGTGGTGTTCTTCTTTCTTTTCCATCTCTTTTTGGAGTAGAGTTTTTTTTCCCATGTGGTTTTCTCTATTTCTCCATTTCATAGAGATTTGGTTGTGATTGGGTGCCTCATCAGGCTTTGTTGTCGGGACCCAGATTTGTCTTCATCATGTAGTTGCATTTTTTGCTTCATGCATTTAGTTTTTTAGCTACTCCCTAAGTTCATCTTAAGGGGGGGTGTTAGAGTTATCTTGTATTAGCTAATAATTATTTATTTAATTATTAGTCTATTAAACTCTACGCTTAAGCTAAACTTAGGTATTTAATAAATATTGTAAGTATTTACTAATTATTCTAATTATTAAATACACATCATCCATTTAGGGTTTCTTTAGGGTTGCTATTATCCTTTTATAAGGATTGTATTGTACTTTTTCTTAAATTGATTCCCTTTCCGAATGATAATTTTCTTCTTCAGAGCATTTATGTTTTTTTGCTTTATGTGCCTCCATTCTTCTCTTGTGACAGGTATTTGCATGCAGGTGTTCTTGGGATCTCTAAAGTTGTATTTCCTCAACTTCTTCAGTATTATGGACAAGTTATTATAGATGCAATACACCAATCAAAATCTTATTTCTTTCTGAAGGACTTTTCTAATGAAGAGAAGATCAAGATTGCACTTTTGAAAGTCTCTTCACCTATCAAGAAGTGGTGAAAAGACTATGCACTTTGGGAAGAAGCCTAGACAAGAAGAAAATCTAAGTCATCCTAGGATGAATACTACCCTAAAAATGTCTAACAATCACTACATGCAACGTTCACAATTGTAGTAAGGATATGACTAGCTGAAACAAGCTTACGTCAATGCCATATTGAGCACTCAAGTACCACACTAACCTATGACCATCTATTTAGTTTAATCAAATAAAAGTAAGATCATGGGAGAAGCCTACTGCTATGCACCAACCATTGTGATAAAGTAAAAAAGTAGGCTAGGAACAATCTCCACACTAACAAAAACACCAGCATTGGATAAAAGAAAACCATCCAAGATAAGCAAACAATGTTATAGACACAAGTCCAATAGTCACTCTAATACAAAGGGTAATGTCCAAAAGATATTGCTTATGCAAGAAAAGACAAAAGATGGAGTCGAGACCTCAAATGGAATCATTGACACAAATCCTAGCATTGTAGTCAACAAGACAAGCAAAAGGTGTTGATAGACACAAGTCTAATAACCAGTTCAATGCAAAGGGGCATGCCCAAAAGATACAGCTTATGAAAACAAAAAAAAAAGATCGAGTCAAGATCGCAAATGAAATCATTGACATAAATCTTAGCATTGTAGTCAAAATCACACAAGCAAACGCCATAGCACCAAAAGTTGAAGCAAAACAACTATTTTGATGACAAATGTGGGTGCAAGGGTAGCCATTGGGCTTTTTGATTGATGGGGACAACATGAAGAACCTAGTTTCTACAACAATTGTTGAGCAACTAAATTTGCCAAGTCTACCACGTCCGCAACTTGACGAATTGGGGTGGCTTAGCTCTTGTAACAACTAAGATATACATGTCGATCTCCAATGCCACTTTATGTATGCTATTCATCCTTTTAAGTTGGTTATAGTTTGTGATGTGATGTCAATGGAGATTTGTAATATAATCCTTGGGCATCCATATATCCAATCTTAAATGTATGTTCTCACAATGTAATTGTATCAATGGGCAATATGAGATACTAGATCTCAAGGTGAATTTGTGCTCATCATAGATTGCACCAACTCAAAAAAAGATCATGCCATATACATACTATACATATTCAACATTCCCCACTTAACTATCAACTAATGAATGTTGTGTAACGACAAAGGTAGCAAAACAAAGATAGATCAACTTTTAGAAACCAAGTCTACACAAAGCTACTATGTGCATATGTATAGAATTGTCAATGCAAACAAACTCCCTCAACAAGCTGAATGGTCCACCAAGAAACAGCTATAAGTCAAGGCTCCACACCTCTTCCTAAACTTAATGCAATCAAGTTATCGCTTTACAAGGAGAGGGGGGTCACTAATCCAAGAGAAACTACCAACAATGGTTCATGCAATAGCAACAAGACCACTCTCATGGCTTACAATAACTGCAATAACACTTGTACGGTTTGTCACACATGTGCACCTCCCATATGCTTTTAGTAACACACCAATCATCTATTCATCTTCTGTCAATGGCATACACGCTGCAAAAGAGGTGAAGAGCACCCTAAAAAAGATTAACTCTGGAATAACCATACTTCCACCGAATCATTTGTGTTTTCTAACACAACTTAAGCAAGGTCCACCACACATTCAGGCCCAACCATAAAGGCTAATTCACATCACATCACTACGTTATTTTAAGTGTCACATTTCAAACATCAAACAACATAGTCATCACAATAATCCAACTGGGCCCCTGAAGCTCACACTATGCAAGTCATCCACCAACACATTGTGTGAATTCCAATAACACCAACTAATCTTTTGGAGATGCTCAGCCACATGGAAACAATCCATTCAACTCCCATAACTCTCAATCTTCACAACATGAAGTATGTATGTATGTATGTACACACACATATACACAACATTACTAGACAGTTAGGTAGGAATACTAACCAAACTAGAAGATAGTAGTCATACATCTTTCTCAAGAGTATGCCAATTATAAGTCAAACAAATTAAGAAAATAAAATTTTCGATTATTCATCTCTCTATATATGCATACATTTGTCTCAGAAAGCTTCTCTACACAACTTCATCTAGATCCTTATCTAAAGAGTTGTCCACTAGGTGTCACCCTGGGCCCTGGATCATTGTACTAGTATCTTGCTATCCATCCCAACATGATAGAGAATGAAGACACATTATTAAACATGTCTAGTTTCCCATGGTCTAAAGGTAAGGATATTGATTGTCGTGATGATTATCTGAGTTCAAGTCCTACAAAGAAAGATTCCCAAGTCAATGGGAACCAAAAATAGCACAAAGATGAATGTGAAAGGGGTCGGTTTATGCAGACAAATAAGGCATTTTATTACATTTTGGTCATGACACAATCAATCAACCACTCTAAGAGCCATCCCACCATGCTAAAGAACAAAAATGGTAGAACGCATCTACAATTCAACAATGGCATAGTGTTATAATCTACTTATAAGGTTGCAGAGGAAAAGGCAATCCTAGTTCATAGATCTAGTATATGAAGTTAACCTGCCATGTTTTGATCTGCGGTAAACATGTTTACAGGGAAGAAACATCATAAATGGCAATCATCTGCTTTTTTATTTCCTTCTCATGTATAGCACTGCCATTCCGAACCCACCTTTACAAACTTTCAATTCCTCCCCATGACCCAATTTTCAATAGGAAAAAAAATGTTTTCACTCCTTGACTTGTCCTAGTTTGTAGATCGTAAAAAAGAGAAGCCAAGCCATTGTAAAATGAGTTTGCCATGAAACCTTATAATCAATCTCTATTTGTATGGCATAACATAAGCAAGTCCATAACAAATATAACAAAATAAAATGTTTCCCTAAATATTGGAACTAAGGTCCAAAAGGACCAAATAATAGCACAGAGATACAGGCTGTGCATTCTGTTAGCAAGGTATGTCAATAGTTGAGAGTAATTGCCTATTGGATCGAGTCATCAGCTAATTAATCTTCAGTAAAAGTATAAGATCAAGATGTGACTTCATCTTGATTACTTGAAATCTCTTCTCATTCTTTTAGACACAAAATGGTCACCATAAAAGACCAACCTATTGTATAGCTCAACAAATAAATATTCAAGGAAAAATGAAATCAGAGATGAGAGATCCATATCACTAAAGATAAAACAACTCCATAATTATCATCCAAACTTGCAGATGACATGCACCTCCACACTTGCGTGTATCAAATCTTGAATACAATAAAAAACTTGGGACATCATATGCATTAAGAACAGAAAAAAATTCGATTTAAAGAATTGTCTGCACTAGAAAAATCATACACCCAGCAAAAATAATTACCATTGGATATCCAATGGATGTTCGTATGAATTTTCAAATTAATGTAGCTCTCTCCCTGAACCTTGTGAGATAGAACAAACTAAAACATGAATAAAGTACCTCCTTTCCTTGCAGAAAAATCAGAGGACTGATTCTTGCTGTTGAAGCTAGATAGGTCTTGTTTTTGCAAGCTAGTGTCATTTTTCCTCTTAGCAAAGCAGCCTATTATCCTACATATTTGGCCACCCTGCAAAAGCTAAACAAATTTGCTTGGAAAAGTAGTGTACAAAATGTCACTGCTACTGGCTTTCGTCTGGCACCCACAGCTGCTTCTGTGCAAACAATATGGTCTCACTATCAGAAGAAAGAGGATCAGGCCCAGGCTCAGCCAACAATGTCCAGGAATCCCACCGCAAGGCTGGCAAATAGTTCTTGATGTAATTTATTATTGAAGGCTTGTCTCTGATAATCACAAAGCGATTTGGACGAACAATCCGATCCATTTCTATGAGTAAATCTTCTATGCTACAGTCTTTCTCACTGATGTCGGAGAAGACAGTCCAGGCATGAAGGAGATCATAAGTACGTGGATAGGTTGAAAACGCTTCACACCTGCATGGAGATCCCAATTACCATATATAAAGGTTATAAAACTTGATCTTATGTAAGGTGAATATAAGTCTCAACAGAATTTCAAAGCTCACCAATTGTGTACAGTGCCTAACAGGCCTCTATCATAGATCACCTTCAATGTCATTGGAGCATTCTCTGGAACAACATTCATTACCCAAACATCTTTGTTGTTAAGTGCAGCAGCAAATCCACCCAGATTTGCTTTCATGTCCATAATATTCCTAAATGTATTGTTTTTAATCTCTGACTTCATCTGTTCCCAATAGTAATTTACCCTTTGTTTCCACACAACCTACATCAAACAAGTTAAGGTAATCCAAAGGAAATCAGAGGCTGGTCGTAGTTTTTCATTTCTAAAATAAACTACTATTGACAAAATAATTCAGTAATTGCAGAAGAAGATGTGTTACCGTATCCTTTTTGAAGTCTCCCTCACTTATACCAAGGTCTTCCAGCCTGGGAGGATTAGCAGTTAATCGTTTTGGCCAAGGTAATAGTCCACTCCCTTTAGCATGATGCATCTCTGAAATTTCCATGCAAAATAAATGTTCATAGTCAATATCTCAGCTATGAACAAGAAGAAATATCTTGTAGAAATCATAAGGAGCCAGCATTTCAATAAAATATTTGTTATTTGAATTTCTGTTTGTTAATATCAACAATGAGATTTAGCACTTAAAAATGTGAGATTACCAATCAATGTAGAAACAAGAAACGAGAAGAAACAATCCATGAAATTAACAATATCAGGAAGATGCAATCACTAATAGACTGACATTTACATTTTTCTGAACTGGATCTTTGACAGTGTGGCATGGATGGCACAGGCACCAATTATCCAACTGTCGTAAATCAGTGACAAATATGATTACTCATCGGAGTGGCATGAATAAATTGAATTGCATATCTTAAGGCACAAACTGGATTTTCCTACATCTCTTATAGAGATGTCTAAAAACAAAGGTTGGTTATGGCCCTATGGGCATCAATAGTAGGTTTGGATTTTTTTTTTAAAACTAAACATAGACAGCAAGGATGCACTCATGTTTTCCTCATTTCAAGAAGTAATTATACTTGTCTAGCCGATTCAGTGACAATTTGATGGAATGCTTACAAAAAAGTATTTATGCTTTGCTTACCAATTCATGAGATTGAATCTCCATGTCTTGTGGTTCAAAATTGATTTGTTAAAAATTTAAAGGAAAACATTAATCAGCACACCTACTTACTGGATATATAAGAACTCTAATTAAAGATCAAAAAGAGTGCTTCATTATGCGTATCTTAAAAATGATTTCTGAATGCAAGATAAGGTAAAAAAGTTATTACGATCTGAGTATGGTGTGATGCAGGCCTTCATTCGGACCTGCCAAACTGCGTCTGGATCATCGTCTGGACTACAGAGGGGTGGCTTGGTATCTGGAGTTCTCTTCAGGTAGCAACTATTTGTGAATGGTTTTTGCCAAATAACAGTCTGGTCTTTCTTTGCTGCAATTTTCCAGCACATACGTTTGACAAGGTCACTCATTGCATGCCATATCTGAAGATCTTCTGCATCTTGCATATATGCTTCAGGCGAAGAGTAGGCAAAATAGCCCCCCGGCCTAAGTAACCTGTCCAACTCTAGCAGCAATATGCCATCCCTCTGAAGCCAATCAATCCTACATCTAGAACAGTGAGCCAATTCAAATGATCTGCTTGGATATGGCAATCTCATGGTTCCCAACACACCCAGAGTTGAGGGAATTCCTCTTTCCAGAGCAAACTGGATCTGATTCTGGTGAACATCATTAGGGGCAAGTGACATTGCCATAATGTCAATAGGAAGGAGGTACGCACCAAAGCTAGCAACTCCACAACCCACATCTAGAACTGTCCTGAGTTTTCCAGTATTGCTGAGATTTTCTTGAGGAAACTTCAGCATCTGCAAAATCCACATGTTACCTTTAGTAAGGTATGCTGAGTTATCTGAAGACAGCTTATAAGTTTATAACTCAATTGAAAGAACAATAAAAAATGGCAGTAAATATACAAAGTAAATCTTCAAAATGACAAAAAAGACGTAAAGAATGAATATGTGAACGTTGGTCATATCTATATATTAATTTAATAATGCATGAGACACTACACAATCAAATTGGATCCTAAATCGCTAGAAATCCATACTCTTGCCAAGGCAGCAATGTACTTGTCAGCTCCATCATGGAAATGAGTACCTCCACCGGGAAAATTGATCTTGTCTCCATTGACCACCATCCAGTTCTGATCTGATTTCTCAGAAGCAAGATGTGTATGGGGTATGTTTACCTTCCATACTTCATCTCTGCTTGCAGGCCATGGGATCGGCACCTAAAGATCGGATCAAATACAAGCCTAATTAGAATAGTACATAAGGTGTTCAATCTCAAAAGATAAAGTTGAAATTAAGGTTGACATAAATTTCTGTCTCATGTCTTTGTTTCAACTATATGATATTCAACCAATTATAGTTCTAGTTGCCCAAATTTGTTTTTGCTTCTCAGTCTCTATGTCCCCTTATTGTATTCCCTATTCAGTTGCATATTATAGATTAACTCTATTTGAATGCCTTTGTAAATTTCAATCCAAGTTTAGGCTTCCCTTCATTATTTGGACAGATTTAATGGCATTCCTTTTTTACTGTGTTTTAATCCCTTGAAAACATGATCGATCATGACTCCCAATGGATGAAACAAAATGACTTATAAGAAAGTTATAATCCAAAGCCGAAACAAAATTCCAATTGCAATTATAGCTAATTTCAATGATCACGAGGTGACCAGAGTGGGTGAATAGGACTAAATTGCACTGTCCACAAAAATGGCCACCAGGAAAACCCAAAAAACAACTCTGCTCAAACAAGCAAGAGTATTAGCTTTATACTAACCTTGTAGCCTGGGGGAGGAGGGATCAAGCAGTTGTAGCGTCGCTCTGGAGTTGGGCAATGTCTTTCATAATGTTCCATGAGTCCCAAATCTAACTTCATCTTGAGTTGGTAGATAAGGTGTCGATCCAAGCATGGAATTAGCTCAGAAAGCCTACCATCACATACCTAAAAGAGTGATACCTTATAAATATTAGATCCCACAAATCTCCTGTATTGGGACAACCAAATAATCCACTCAATCCAAAGCCATGCATTCAGAAAACACAGATATCTCTAAGCATGAAGTAAAAACATAATGAATCCCACCTGCTTGTAATTGATTCATCGTCATCGAAAGTGAATCTTGTTAAATGTTGTTCAAATAAAAAGCATATCTATCTACATAAAACAAATTGAATATTTTTGGGTATAATCTATTAAGCAACATCCAATTCTTTAGGCATTGGGTCTTGTAATGCATCTCGAACACTTACAATTTGAGTATCAGATACATTCACTCAATACCAAGCAAGCCATGTGTATTCAACACGGGTAGCTTCAAACCTCAAGTCAAAAGAATAAAAAGAACTATACCGAATTTTCGTTGGTTTCATTATCATTGCAAACTAGTCTTGCTCAAAAAATCTCTTATAGTAAAGAGCATTGGTACTCAAAAATATGCGTCTAGACAACAAATCTGGCTACAAAGAACATACAAAAAGTTTCCTCTTGTAGTCTGTTTTTGGGAATCAAAATTTGCTCATTGGTTATCGCATTCTGCATCTGCAAAATGCTTAAATGTCAGATCTCATATCCACAAAACGCCAAGCCATGTATTCTAGAAACACTTATAGCTCCAAGCCAGAAACAAAAGTAAAAAGAATTCTTTCTACTTGTGATTGGTTCTACTGTCATGGAAACAGTCTAGCTAAAAAATCTCTTAAGTAGAACACTTAAGTCATCAAACAAGACAGAGACATAAAATCCGTTTACATGAAATACACAATACTTTATCGGGGTATATACGGTAAAAGCCATTTGAATCATTTAGGGTATTCAATTCAAACATATCAGATCTTTTATCTGCATAACCTCAAGCCATGTTTGCATAAAACATCGATGTGTCCAAGCCTGAAAGAAACACAAAAAACTGAATCCTACCTCCTGCCCGCTTGTAATTTGTTCTACTGCCGTTTAAACAAAATCTTGCTCAGGAATGTCTTAAGGAAAGAACCCTATTCTCAAGAATACAGTGACATCAAATTTGTCTACAGGAAACACCGAAGACTGTCTACTTAACCATCTGAATAATTCCATATTGGGTATCACATCATGCATCTGAAAAATACTTAAAATATCAGATCTTCTGTGAAAAACTTTGGTACCTCCAAAACCTGAAGTAAAACAAAAAGTTCACATTCTTGCAATTGGTTCCACTCTCAGAAGCACATTCTTGCTCAAAAACCACTTGAGTGGGAAACTCGGTTCTAAAAAATACAGAGATAGAAAACCTATCCACATAAGTGAAGCGTAAATTAATTCCATCTTATTATGACCGATTCATTTTTCATTCTAACACAATCTTACTAAGAAACTCTCCGTGAAAAAAGTACAGGGATTGCAAATCTATATACATAAGTAAAAACAAAAGGAATTCCACCCATTTAAGATTCGTTCCACACTCATATTTAGCAAATCTATCTACATAAGTGGAAACACAATGATTTTGTCTGATGAGTGATTCGACTATATTTTACTGAATCTTGCTCAAGAATCGGTCCTCAGAAGAATACAACAGTTAGCAAGTCTATCTATATAAAACACACAAAACCATTCTTGCCCCTCCTCAGTTGCGCATAATCCGAATTGGGTGTTGCAATATGCATCCGAAATACTTAGAGCAAATACTTTAACTCAAAAAACATTCTAAGATATTCTCAGTTAACCATAATCTGAATTGCGTATCTAAATTAAACATCTGAAATACTCACGGGAAAGGATTTAGGGATTGTATCATTTCTTAAGTCTATACCACCGATCCCAGCCACTTCACTCTTCTCATCTTCATCATTCAATATGTTAAAATTCTTGATCTGATTAGACTGGTTCTCATCCGCCTCCCCATTAGATCCCAGCTTTCTGGAAAACTTCCCACTTACTGCAGCATCAGCATCATCAGCCCCACCGACTCCCCCCTTCTGCAATCTGGGCTTAAAGAAAGACCCGTAGTAAACAAACAGCAGGCCGGCAAAAAGAACACAAATCAATACAGGGGTTAGTATTCTCTTCCTCTGGTTGGCTTCGCTCCTACCCCTCATCTTGAACCTTGTTAAACCCAACCCAGATCTGATTAGACGCAGCCCAGATCTGTGCTGCTACTAAGAGCTCTGCTATGCTAATGCCATTTTTGTCCTTCAAGTAAAGAGTTCTATATGACGACTCTCTTTTTATGACACCACCCAAGTGGATTGAGCAAAAATAAATGGCTGATGCTCAACAAGCAGAGATATATTGAGGAGTCACTAGTGGGTATAAGTGATACTAATACTAATACTGCTTGCAGGCAAGGAGTAGCAGTTACATGGGTTCAACTTTTTGAATACGCAGATTACTCCACATGTAGTGGCCTCCAGGTCTAAAGGTTAATCCAGCTAGTTGCCTATTATTCTCCCTGTCCTCCCATTAAAATTTCCATTCACAAATTCTTACTGTGGATGTTTGGTAACCATTTTTTGCCAAAATCGGCTGGTGATTTAATTTTGGTTTTCTAACATTTTTTATCTAAATTCTTCACCTATATTTTAGGGTAATTTAATAAGATGCATTCGCATTATTATAGATTAGCTTAGAAAAAGTAATGATAGTAGAGATCGACAGTTTTGAAATTCTGTAACATTTAATTTAGGTAAGTATATGTAAAGTTAGGTAGTACTTAATTTATATGATGGAAGACCATGGTCTTTTGAGAATATTTTGGAATCAGATTTATAGAAATGTGATTTCTTTGTTTGTCATTAGTCTCAAAATCTATATTAAATTTGTCTCCTATCTAAGATTAGGTCTGTTGATTTGTGTCAATTTTGTAATTGTGGATTTGTTTTCTAAGTCTAGATTCAATCATTTGTGATTAACTACTCATGCCCTTCAATTTGTTTGATTGATCTTTATTTGCTCTACTGTTTCTACTTATCTTAAGGCTAGAAGTATTTAGAAATACATTGGAAGGGTTGTCATATCATCATTCTCTCATGTCGACTCTTGGAAATATGTACAAAGATTGAAAGATAGCTAACAAGGACACTAAAATGTATGTGTAAATTTGTTACTCCTTTCAGTGCACCAAATCTAAATATGTCAATATTGATTACTCATTCAATGCTCTATCTCTCATATATGTGAAATGAATATAATTAAATGTTTTTGAATTTCAACACATAGCATAAAATATCACAAAATGTGTGTTTAATCAATTCTAGATAGGAAAATGATGGAACAAGTTGACCAAATTTGAATTTTTACATGTCAAGATAACTTAGGTCTTAGGTGTTATTTCTAGAAATTAGTTATAATGGGGTCATGTATCTCATGTACTTCTTGTGTCCTAGGTCATTTAATATTTGTTATAAGTGGTTGTCTCATAACATAAGATTAAGACGCATGTCAACATCTTGTTTAATCCTCTCATTCACCTTGCCTATATAAGCAAGGTTCATATACACTTTGTAACATATCCCATTAATCAGCATTTGATCTATATCTCATAGATCTTAATATCAAACAAGCTCTTTTCTTGCATTCTCTCTTGTGGAAGATTTGTTGTGTTTTTGTAGGTCGTCTTGGGTGTTGGGCTAATCTTCAGTTGCTACATGATATCAAAACCATGGCCATGTCAAACCATTCTTAAATATGAGGGTAGAGTTATTTTTAGATGAGAGATCTTGGTTATTTTTAATAAAGTTGATTATGCTCTTCTCTTATGGTGACCTAGAGAATCAAAGAAAACTTTTTAAAAATACCAAATTTGGGGTTTCCTCTTTTGTGGGGTTTTATTGTAGGTTTATATTAGAGCATGCTTGAGAAAATCTAAGCTCACCATCGAGTTCGGGGAGTTAAAGAAAGTCACCTTTTCCTTTTATTTTGCCCAAATTGGGCTTGGAAGGTCAAATCTACAAGGGTTTGAAGTTGGGAGGAGGTTGCTAAATCGAGGAGGTAGCTGATTTTTTAAAGCACTTTGGGCCCAAATATACCCTTCCATTACATTTGAAAGGCCCAAAAATGCTAAGATCAACTATCAAATACCCTAAATCAAAGACTTTTTCTCCATGCCCTCAAAGGAATTTTTCAACCCCTATTGCCATTATTTTGTGCAATCGTCTATATGATTCATACAACTCTATCACATCACAATCATCAACTTACTCGGGCAACAAAATTTGCAAGGGAAATTCCTAAACTAATCGGCATATTCACATCATATTCCTTATGTCTATGAAAGCTTCGTGACTCGCTGGTGTCACCAATACCTAGTCTACATACAAAGGTATGACCTATCGACAATTTTAAAAATTAAATAATTATTTTTATTTTTAGTGTAGTTTGACTTTGTAGTGTTTGCAAGTGGTTTTGTTGGAACTGGGAGCTTGTTGTTTAATGCACGACACGGGCATTGCTCGTTGCTAACCTCCCACCATCGATTGAGGGGCATCGTTAGTGCCAACAAGAAAAAAAGAAAAAAAAAACCCAACACAAAGTGTGGTCCTATTGGCGACTAGTGACCCAGTACTAGGGACTTATTTTGGCCCTCGAAGTGCCCAAATAGGGCCTTTTTTCTATGAAGCATAATTTTTTGCCAAAATATTGAAATTTTACAAATGAGATATCAACAAAAAGCTAGTTTCGTGTACTTTGCAGTGGTGCAAGTGAATGTTATTTCCAAATGAAGTCACTTTTTCCATTTTGGACCTCCAATCTCATAGGTTTTTTCTATGATCTCTATTTTTTGTAATTTTTGTAATGTTGGAAAGGTATTGAGGAGCTCTATTATTACGCACATGCACTTTTTCCAAATTTAACTCCAAACATATTTTATTCATTTTTTTGCACATGTGGCATTGTGACTAATTACTTGGACATCTTGACTCTTGAAGTGGTTCTATCTTTTTGGGGAGGCTTCATATATAGTATTGATCATATTTGAGAGTTTCTATTTATTGTTGAGGGTTTATGTCTTTGTAATTTTAGAGAATTCTCATAGTTGATTATGGGTTTTTCATTTCATCATTCTCTGAACATATTGAAAAAGAGAAATTATAAACAATGGAGAGATGGCATCATAAAACATCTTCCTTGGCTTCATTTTTTGCCACATTTGTATGGTCTAATCCCTCTCCTAGTATAGCTAGTAAGAAATCTGCATGGAATTGCAAAAAGAATCATATGTTAGGAGTTATTGATATGCATGTTGATAATGACATATTGAGTGCCTCTTCATTTTTTAGAAAGGATACCCTATGAATGTGATACTATTAGGGAGTTTGATTCCTTACGTTGCTTTGAATCTTTAAAAGATGAAAACAGGGTTGCTTTAGAAGTCCATTTTCTCCTCCAGAGGCAGTTTTTTTACCCTCACCTTTAGTGACTCCTTGTGCAGAGTCATTGATTGAGACTTGCTTCATTCATGTTCAACAAGACCATCATTGTCTTTCATATTTGGAGGACATATTTGCGAGGTTATGTCTTTTCTATGATGATAATTATTGCATTACTAGTGTTCAAACCATAATTGTAATTGGAGCTAGTTCTACATCAACTTCCACAAAGTCTTCGTTTGTCAAATTCTTCCTTTATTGGGCATGTTCTTAATTGGATTGTGGCATCTTCATCTTTGGTGGACAAGGAGACACCTGTGTAGTTTTTCAAAGAGATAATCATACATCTTTGTGATTCTTCTTGCCAATTCCTATCAAAATGGGAAGCATTATTACATTTATACTTGATTTTGTTTCTTTTGAAAGGGAGACAAGTTATTTGTAGACATTGGATAATATTTTGTCTTCAAACACTTACCATTTTTTCAAGAGATTACATTTTGTGGGGGGATACATAGTCTCTCTCTTTCCCTCTTATGAGGGGGTTATCAATCGTATCTTAGTAATGGATGTATTTCTTGGGGAGTATTGATTAATCATCCATTCATCACTCATTTCATTGTTGGAGTAATTAGGACACTTTATCTAATTATTAATTAATTAGGTCCTTTAATTACTTTATTTACTTAAGCTAGACTTAGGTGCTTTTTAGCTTTTATTTAATTAGGCTAATATTAGCTTCACTTTAGTTTAGTTGTAGTTGAGCTTTATTTAGCTCCTCATGCATTTTCTTTAGTTATCCTAAATCTAGTTTAGAACATCCTTGTACTCTATATATAAGCACATCATTATGCATTGTAATTTCATTCTGTAATCTTTGTTTTTGAGAAATGTGGCATATTTTCTTGCTACTCTTATTTGTGGAAGGTGTTCTAGTTTGTTGTTTGATCTTGTAGGCTTGCGTTGAAAATTTCAACATGGTATCAAAGTTCAATCTTTAATTCAACATGGTATTAAAGCTCTGAAACTTCAACATGGTATCAAAGTGTAGACACATCAAACCCCTTCTCAATCTTTGAGGGTTTCTTTTCTCAGAAGCATTGCAAGGTCTTCAAGTTTGCCATCTTATGTGGATAGGATGTGGGCATTTTTTTTTATCAGTTTTTGGAGCAAAACGATCATCCTAGAATTTTTTTGGAAATTTTCCATTTTTGCAAACTATCTATTTTTTGTGAAACTTTCTATTTTTGTTTTTTGAAAGTTTCTATTATTGAAAAAATGGAAAGTTTTATTTTCAAAAAGTTTATATTTTTTGGAAAGTTGCTACTTTTGGAAAGTTTCTATTTTCAAATAAATCTATTTTTGGAAACCCTTTCAAGCCTGCAAGCCCATTTTGACTTGCAGTTGGTTTTTTTACCATACCTTGCTCATACAATGTTCATTTTTCAACTTCCGCATATCATTGGAAAGCTAGTTCCGGTGCTGATCCAAATTCATAGGCAGTTTTGTCATATTTTTTTGTAATTTTCTGTAGCGGGCCATTTAATTTAGCTCCCTTTTTTACACTTCTGGGGCCATAACTCGAGTAAACAAACTTGTTGGGTGAAAATTTTCTAAACTATTGAGGGGTTAAAAAAATTGAGTTTCACGACAGTACATGAGATAATACTTCTCAGACTGGCAAAGTACAATCTCTCCTAATTGTAAGGGAAGGCTCCCCCTTTCTACTGCAATTTCTATTTTCTCTATTCTACTTGCTAACTTTACACTAATCCAAGATGCCACAACAACTTCGATCTCTTTTTCAAAACAAGTTTTATCTAATTCTCTATTTAGAATAGATTTTCCTTTCAATTGAAATAATTCAAACTTGCAGTAATATTAAAACATGAAAATTAGGAAGTAAAGTGTCCGTGAAAGAATAAAGTCTTTCGTTACTTCTTTTTCTGAAAATGACTTAGGGATGGGCCTTGTGTATACAAATAACTCAAAGTTTATTTCAAATACCTAAGTCCTATCAACCACTATAACCCAAATGCCAATATATTTCTAGCTCAATTAATTTTAGATATATTATAAGACTTTCTACTCTAACAAGATAATATAGTAAAGCACAAAGACTTTACCTTCTTATCCACTTAATATAAACTTCAAAGATAATAAACAAAAGCTCAAAGACTTTCTGATATTATCCACACCAATTTCCTATTCTTGAATTCTCAAAGTAACACAAAGTCTACCTTTATAAACTCAAGTTACTCCTCAATATTTTGCAACAATAACTATACACAACTTAGATCTTCCAAGAACATATAACATAAATGACATAAGAACATTTATACCATACTCAAGATTGATTCCAACACAAAGTTTGAAAGCCAAATTTGTCTTCTCTTTGATTAAATTTACAAATTCACAATATGAAAACCATGTCTCACTTTGCTCTTCACTTTGGCGGAGTTTTGTTGCATAAAATAATGATGGAAAAAGATCCTTATTACAATAAAAATCCTCATATATATAGAGGACATGTGCAACATGAAACTAGGAAAGATGCAACTAATTCGTGACTAAGTCAAAAGTAGAGACCTATTTGACTTATAACACATGCAGCCCTATATGTGCACTAGAGTATATACAAAAAGAAACTTAAGGTGTCAATTGACATTGCAAAATGCCATTGAAAAATCACAAAAATGACTAAGTGTCATTTTCTTCATGTTGAGTCCCAATTTTGGAATTCTTCAAACTTTTGCAAGACATCTTTCATTTGAGCTCCATTGGGTCCCCGAGTATGGTTGGTGATGATCTTAACCCATATGATAGAGTCTTCTAAATCAGTGCAACACTTCTTGTGTTTCTTTAGAAGAGAATCCAGAAAGTCCAAAATGAATTGTAGATCAACTAATTTATCAATAGAGGATAAAGAGAAGTCCTCTCTATCAATTTCGATAGACACCAACAAGCCAAATTCTTTAATAAATACATCCACATCAAGAACCTTTTGATTTTCATCAAGGAAAGCACATGGGATCTCATAGATTTTATTAATGATCTCTTTCTTCTTGTCTGCACATTCTTTTTGAAATTTTCATCTATCCTTAATAAGGCACTCTAGAATATTCATTTGATGCCCCAGTGCCTCTCATTGCTCAATATATATTTGACGAGAAGAAATGACACCATTTTGTACAAGATCATCTAATTCAAAGTCTTCAAGCTTCAACCATGCCTCAAAATCTTTCTCTTGTGCTTCCAATTCTTGGGAGAAGATTTCCATAGTGTTGTCCACTTCTATCCTTATAGCATCAAGATTATTGACAATAGTGAAAGCCAAGCTTGAGAGCCATGTACCTTGGCTTAGCATGTGGTCCATTCATTCTCCCACTGCTCTACTTCATGACGCTCCTTGCTCGACCCTTTTCACAACTAGTTCATTCAACGATGAAGTTACTGGCTCAATGCCTTTTGAAGACTTGGTGACTTTAAGTAACACTATGGTGAGTTGTTCAATCTTTACCTTGAGTTTATCATTTTTGACCTTTTCTTCATCATACCTAGAAAAAAGAGCATATAAAGCTAATTTATAGCGTCATCTGAAGCAGAATCATTAGTTTGTTTGCTTGATTCAATCCTCTTGATTACAAAATCTGATTCTTGAATCTGATCAATATCTTTATCAGGAAGAGGAATGGCAACCTCTGCATACTTGTTTCTTACTTTGTCCACCTTTACCCTCGATAAGGTTTTAGCTTTCTTGGTGATCTTGGGTTTGGTGGAGACAAGCTAACTAAAATCAAATTCATCAGAAGACACTGCTTGCTTCTTCCTCTTGGGAGCATTAGAGAATAACCATGGAGGCAATGTTGAATCATCATCATGACCTGTCGCCACAACTTGAGAGGGATTGATTGACTCTTGGGGGTAGTAGTCATAATAGGTGACATTGTGGTGATAACTGAGGGAAAATTTTCAAGGGATGATTCACTGGGTCTAGGACCCATGTCTGTCATAAACTTGTCAAAATCATCTAACATGGAAGTAGAAACTTTAGACAAATTAGGAAAAGCAGAGAATACATTCTCAATCATGGGGAGTATCTAGGCTAGACTCACTAGCACTAGTGGAAGAAATGTGAATAACAATGCTAGGGGAGACACATGTGACAACATAAGGTTCTGACTCAAAAGAAGGAATTAAAACATATACCATAGAAGAAGTAGGAGGTATCTGGGGTAAAGATTCTTGGGACTTATCTTCTTGTGGTAATCCTACCTCATCATATTCACCATGATCTTGATCACCTTCCTGATCATATTCAAGTTGATCAATATCGACAAGTTTTGTATCAAGATGTTCATCTTCCAATTGTTCCTCTTATTCTTTAGATTCCTATGTCTCATGAACATTAGAGGTTGATGGATCTCCTTGGGCTTTCCCTTTCTTGGTTCCAACTGTGAAATTCAACTTGGGAGCCTTTGAAGGAGTGGCAAAATCTTGTTTGTTCTTTGTTCTGATTTTTTATCTTTTTCCAATAGGTCCAACTATATCATAATCTAAGCCAATGGAGAAGGTTTTCAACTGGATTCCCTTGCTCGAGATCCATACATTAGTATTCGCAAGAATACTTTAAAATATGTCTTTGATAGAAGTTGATTCCTTCTGAGACCATTGAACGAGGAGAAAGGGAGTTGATGAAATTTCCTTATCAATATAGATAAGATCAAGGATATTACCCTCTTCTTTCAAGTCATTTAGAATATCAACAAGATCAAACTCCCTAATCTGATCCACTTTCAACTGACAGTAATCAAGCTTCCTAATATCATGTTTCTTTCGACAATCAACCCAAACGTCTTCAATACGATGGACATGAATATAATCCTTTTTCAACTTATTCCTCATTCCTTTGTAGTCAAAATATATTCTGACCTTAAAGAACCTCATGGTTACTCTTCTCATCTCCTTCTCCATTTCCTTAGCTTTGAAGATAGAAGTGATAGAATACCTACCAATAGTTAGAGAGAATTTTAGACTTGTTTTGTGGGAACCTGAATGAGCCTCATGGATTGCTACCATCTGATGAGCCAGCTCCATCAGAATAATTTTATCTAATGGGTATCTCGGGAGCATGAAGGGTTCACCATTGAAAAACCCTAGTCTGAGATATGCCAGTTAGGTGGGGAATTGCAAGAACATGCATCTGTATTGATTTACAACCTTTCAGGCATCATCTTATACCCTTCTGTTGTATAAATCTTTATTCATCATACACATATGATATCTAAAGAAAGCATCATTAACTCTTCTGAAGTGATTGAAATTGTTCTTTAATCCAAGCTGGGAGCAATATTCGTGTACAACAACCTGCCTCATATCTCCTATTATTGACAACCTTGAAAAATGTCTCATTGAAGTTGTAGTGTACACCAAATGGGAGGTCATGTAGAACTTAAGGGTGGTTGGCACTTTGGCAAGTTGTTCACATATTGCATCACTGATTTGCTTACCCCAGAAGATCCTCTCTTTATTTTTCCTGATGACATGGATATATTGATACATCTATTTATAATAAGTGTTAGAAGTGGGAAGACCTTTCACCCTACTCGGGAGAGTTACCAAATCATTTACTTCTTCAATGAGATCACTTGTAGGAAAAGTCTTCAGCCACCTAGCAATTGTTGGCCTCAAGGTTAGTAGGCTTAGGTTGATTTCATGGTAATGTCCGAATACTTTTCAATATCAGGACACTTGAAAATAGTTTCAAAGAAATCTTCATCTAGTCTAATCAACTTCTTACCAGTGGTGCCCTTTACACTCTTGCTAGCAGGATCAAAGTGACTTGTCACTTCCATGACAAATTTGGGGTCTTGATCAGACATGGTAAAAGCAACAACTAAATGGATACACTATTGATAATGGACTCCATTTTGTAATATGAAGGAGGGTGTTCAACTCTCTTGAGAAATTCTGTTAGGTCAACATGACCTATCTCGATGTCTCTGATATGGTCAATATTTGATGAGATTGATGAAGGTGGGAAGACTGGATGTGGGTCTTGCTTCTTGAACTTCATGGCCTTCTTGCTTGGGTATGCCTCTGTCATTTGCACAATTGCAACACTGTAACATGGGGAAAAGTATCAGTGCTACAGAAGTACAATGAATCAACTATTTTGTTCATCATGATTTGAACAAACTTCTGAATGTGTTGCTTTTGAAGCCATTAGGATTTCAAAAATTCACATTGTATTTTGGTAGTTCATAGGTAAATCAGGCCTATAAACCCTTTTTACGTGTGTGCAATTGGTGTAATTCGGGTTCATAGGCTGGAATTACACTTTTGAAAAAGTGTGGTTCTCAGGTGTAATTCAGGTTCATAACCCCGAATTATACTTTAGGGAAATCTAAAAATAGGTGTAAGTTGAACCTATAGGTCCTATCTACACTAATTTGGGGCACAACAAAAACATGTGTAAATCGGACTTATAAGTTCGTCATACACCTTAATGAAGGGATCATTTAGTGTAGGGTGGGTTTACAAACCCGCCATACACTTGGGAAAAAACAAAAAATAAATCTAGTGTAGGATGGGTTTAGAAACCTACCATACACTTAAAAACCTTGAATTTAGTGTAAGGCGGGTCAGCTAACCCGCCATACACTTAAGTGATGCCAACAACAAAATCATGGTGCGCGGTGGGTGTATGGCCCCACCGTGCATTGGGTAAGATCTTTGGTGCATGGCGGGTCTACGACCCCATCATGCACCGCCCATGCAAAGGAAGTGTGAAGGGATGGTGGAGTGCAAGTTAATGATCCCGAACTCCACCAAAACTTGGTGTAGTTCGAGTTCACGAACCTGCATTGCACCAAGTTTTAGGGAAGGTAAAAAATGATGTGCAAAACAAAAACTTGATAATAAAGAGTGTCTCTCGTATCCATAGACTCAAGAAACACCACAAACATGGTGTTGTTCGAGCGACGCCACATAAGGGTAAAGTTATTAATCGAATCAAATGGAAATACAATGCATTCAAAACATCTTATTCAAAAAAAGGGGGGGGTTTGAAATCCCAAAAGATAAAATGAGTAAAGAACAAGGGATGAGAAGAGAAAAATTTACCCGAAAAAGATGAAATTACTCTTAGATCAAAACCGAATGAAAGCTTCTTCACCCATGGCTTTCAAAAGCCTGGAAAGAAAAATTGAAATTCAAATGGAGAGTGGATAGATATAAAACCAAATAAATGGTTTCCTAATCAAATTATAAAAGTGGCTAACTGTAAAGTGGAAAATTGGGAACCTTAGCCAAATTCGCCACTTGGGAGAAAGATGAGAACTTAACTAAGGTTCAATTTTCACTTGAGGGACTTTACATTCAAAAGAGGGGGATGAATCTACTAGATCCAATCCCAAAGGATGAAAGGATTGAATACTAAGTAGACTGGAATGGAATTAACCCTCTTTTGTAAGTTGATTGATTGAATTAAGACAAAGTATGTGAAAACAGTGAGCTATAGATTCGGGATTTAGCCATGCACCTCGATCTGAGAAGTTTGCGATGATTCAGAGCTTCTCTGTGAAATCTGAAAAAAGTTACAAGGATCATGTGTCTGGATAGGGGCGCCCTCCTATCAGTCCTCCAAAATTTTTACGCATCGAAAAGGGTTTCTCCGTCTCTGTGAATAAAGCTTAATTTCAGAAGTACAGCTACGCACCTATTTCCTACACATAGAAAGAAAGGGAAATGTGTTGGAAATAGAGGTTTGTCTTCAGATCAAACCCCGATTTTGGAATTAACCAAGTGATTGAAATAATATAAATGAAATGACTGAAAGTAGAGATCCTCCTCTTTGAGGGGATGTTGAATTGACTGAAAATGAAATGCTTATACCTCCTTCTGAAGTTTAGCTTGCCTCCACATGGAATTAGGGTTTCATTAAGTAGAATGTTGATCTCCTTTTCAATTCTTGAAATCTTTTCTCTATTGTTGCTCCAAAGCTTGAAAGAAGACTGAAAATGCTCAATTGCTCTTGAATTCTTGATCTCTTGGATGCTTAGATGCTTGATTATGATTTTCATTATATGTCAAATGAGAGGGGAAATCCCTCTTATATACTTGTCGGTGGGTTTAATTGACTGATTTTCCAACTTAGGATGACATAGGGGGGGATTTTCCCGCTCTAATTTGAGATGAGCACAAAGGAGGGACCCCAAAATAAGTCCCAAATAGGGGATCCCAGAGCACCATGCCTTATTCCCAATGGATCCTTGGGCACCACACCCTGGTCCTTCCCTATTTTGGAGCAGGATCAAGGTGCAGGCAGAGTACTAAGTTGAATTTCAATGTATTTTTGATGTACATGAGCATATTTAGGTCTTCGATCAGGCTGAGGGGCGCAAACACTAAGGCGAAGACCCAAATGTAGTAAAAAACTGAAAGGGGTGCAATTTGAGGATGTTACACTAACTAATATCTCTAGTGCCATAAATACATGCAAATCAGGTTTGTAAACCCGATTTGCACTTTCCAAAGTGCATTTTGGGTTTACAAACCTGATTTGCACTTTGGAGGAAAAAAGCGATAAAGAGATGTAAATCAGGTTTATAAACTTGATTTGCACCTATAATTCATACTTGGTGTAAGTCAGGTTTATGAACCCAATTTAGACCTCAAAGTCACATTGTGAATAAAGAGAAAAGTAAAAGATAATCACGCTTGTGATGAAGAAAACGTCTCTAAAGTGTGCATAAGGCTCGAAATTCACAAATTGGCCAAAAATTTGTGGGGTTACCTCAATTTTACCTAATGTTAAAATTGAGGAAAACAAAACTCTATTTTTTGACTTTCATATATTGACATAAAGATCTTGGAGTGCTCTATCCAAATCTGTTGCTATTTTTCTATATTTTTTCTAGGTAGTTTTTATTTAGTGTTTTGTTTTTTCACCTTACGACTGGTTATTTGGTAATTTTGGCTCTTGGAAACTTTTTGTTTGCATTGGATGGCTTCTCTTGGGATGTTATACATGTATTTCCAACACTTTTCCCTATTTGGCCACTTTGAGCATCATTTTCATGCACTTATTTATTTGTAGATGCATTGAGATAAAGTGTCACTTTTGTGTATGGTTTTTGGAAAGTTTGCACATTCTATTGTGTCTTATTTTGTACATGCATTGTATTATAAAGTGTCATGGTGGGTTGTGTAGTGTCTTTTGTTTTTCCATCACACAGTTGTCCAATGAGTGTCCCTCCACAATGACATTAAATCCTAGTTATCCGTGTCCCATGCATATGTGCATTGGATGCATACACTTTGTCGGTCGTGGGTACTTTCTTGTCATATTTAGATGTTTGTTCTCCTTCATGAACTACTTGGTGACACACAAAATCAGTGAACTTGTCATCTCTCTCCCTTTTCAGCATTATGGGAGGGTTTATATTGTTGGTGCTAATGCTTACTTGGTTTTTATTTGGAGTGAGCTACGCATTCAGTATTGGTTCCTATAATTTAGTAGCTAGTTGTAGTGGTTATATTTTGATGAGATAGAGCTTTTACCATATAAGCACTCTTTCATTCTAGTTTTGTGGAGGTGAACTTCCATCTTCTGTTGATCAATATTATTTAGACTATTGGCACCTATATTTTTTACTAGCGGTTTATTCTTGCATGGTTGAGTAGTGTCATTGGGATCACTCATGTAGATTCATGTGCCATCTATATCTTCAATTTTCAGATGTTTTGCCTTTGTTTGCCATGTGTTCTTCCCATGTATTGTTAAAGATTAAGATGATATCTATGTAGATGACTATAAAATAGCTTATGAAAGGATTGATTACAACATTCATCATCCACATGTATGTGGTAGGTGTTCTAGTTTGAACAAAGGGCATAACCAACCACTCAAAAAATGCTCCTTGAATTTCAAGGTAATTTCCAAATGTAAGCTATATTTATAGAAAATTCACAATTCCTTGAATATCACTTTTTGTGATAACATTCCCCCCTTTAACTTGGTCCAAGTGGTCATAATATAAAGGATTAAGTGTATGTTCTTGACTTTGATCTTATTTATGGAGTGATGGTTAAAGCAACAAAACCATGTTCTATATTTATCATATGTTTAGTACTTTCTTTTAACCATATGTTATCATAAGTTCTATGATTGTGTTGAGAAATTCTCTTTCAGAATGGAGAAAATATGGTACCACAATTGTGTCATTGGAAAATAAGATATAGGTGTCGACCTAAAAAATATTTCGATTATTTTGAACTTTACCCTTAATACATTACATTTTTTTGATATTAGAATCATCAAAACAAGGATGTTAGCCCTTTACCCTGACAACCCACAAGCAACATTAACAACTAACAACACACTTACAACATATCAAAAAATAGCTTAAAATTCTTAGCAAAATATACTATAAGACCTATGAAACTAAAACTAGCCAACCAATGGCTACTTGAGCACATTGCCCTAGTCTTCAGTGAGGAACATAAAAAGATACTTAGATTTTCTCTCCTTTTCAACATCCTTCCCCCAAAAATTATTTTACATTAGGCATAGGGAGGCAGGTGAGCTATGCATCACACACAAGTTGAACCTAGAGATACTAACCATCTTCTGCTCCATCTCTAGCACTTTCTTCTTCAGGGCCTCCAAGTTTGCCATGGTAGTCTTGCAATCAATACAAGTTCATAGACTCCTCCCTTGGTGGGTGTCATCTTCCTCCGGCATGGCCTCCTAAGTCAATTCCATAGGTTTAATTTAACCACTATCACTATGCATTGAACTATCATTGGTGGCCTTGGCGGAACTCTCATCCTTCCTCGTGTCATCCACAACATTATCCTCATCTTCAACAACATCACCATTGTCAGTAATGTCCTCCTCTGATTCCTCATCATAAACCACCTTTTCTTTTCCTTTTGTTTTGCCAATTGTATACCCAACCAACCTGTTAGAGTGTCTACGATTGGCACCCCCACTTTTGCTATCATCTTCACACACCTCCACCTCTGCATCATTAACAACCTCTTGGATGGTTATATTGTATTTTTTTGCCAATGGTGAAGGTTTTTGAGGTTTCCTTTTCTTGTCCACATTGGAGGTGGTATAAAACTATTTGAGATCACCGAGGCCTTTAGCCACCATGTCATGGGTTGGGGTAGTAGGGGAACTAGAATAGGATAGGGTTATGGTAGCAATTGGGATTTGCAGACATTTCTTCTTACTAGAGCCAAGGGAATAAAGGATAGCAGCAATTGAGGGCAAATCAGAGCAAGGGCCTTCCATAAGCACCAGTTGCTTGGGAGGGTATAGGGCTAGGTTAAAATTGTAGAGGTGAAAGATTATGCCTTGGTGGAGAGGGATGGGCTTCCGACCTTGTATTTTGGCCATCTCAACAACATCATTATCCAAGTTTTCAAGAGAATTTAGCAGAAAAATGAAAAGAAGCAAATCATGATTTTAAATATGGTTAAGCAAGGGTGCGTGATAATAGTAATATACTTTGAACCTATCCTTTACAGTGAATAGTTTCATTATCATAAGGCAAACTTGATTTCATGGGTTTGGCAAGTCGGCTCTAGCAAATCCTCCATGAATCTTTACAAGCTTCTCAATCTTTCAAAAAAAATGGGACAAACTTTCATTATCTGCCACTCAACTCTATTTTTTTTCATTTTCTTTGTTTGGTAGAGAGGCTCATTACTTTCACTATGACTCCTCGCTAATCTCAAAGGAGACACTCCTCACCTTGACTCTCTTGTTATATTACAACCTGGTGAACTAGATATACATGTTCTTGTCATATAGGTCAATTTATACATTCAATAAATTATGTCACCCCTCCATCATTACAAATATACCACACAGTGGTATTCCCTTTGAATTATTTATGAGTGCTAGGTTATATCTCACTATGTCCCCACCCATCATGGTCAAAACTATCATAGCTAATACAGTAGAAGAGAGTACATGAACCAAAGACTTATCCCTATCTTTCACTAACTATCTAAAAATAGTCGATTAAAAAGCCTTAATTCTTTGGCTTTAATCAACAAGGTTAAATGTTTGCTATTGGGGAGGTAATAATTGGATTGCATATGCATTAAACATTGAGCATGCCAACCCTCACCCATTATTACCAATGAAATATTGCGTAGGGTTTTCCATGCATAAAAAATTACACCCCATAAAAAACTCATTAAAAAATTACTATTCTTTATCTTTTGTGTCAAATCACTAGTAGGGCTGCACAAAAAATGATGGCATCTCATCATCATAAAATGGCCCTTGAAATTGGCCATGTGGACATACCATGCATGGATAGGCCACCTCATCACCCCAACCCATTGATTCATCTCATTGTATTAGGGGCCCCACCTTTTCCTCCACCTGATCATGTTATACCATGAGAAATGTGTCCATGTTAGCTTGGCGACCTTAACCCCCCCCATCCCCCACCCCACAATGTAATAGAGAATGTTTCTATCATATCTATTCAACAAGGAATACAAATCCATCTCCAAATTTTAAAAAATGAAATTTATTCCATTGCCTCTCAACCTATGTTCCAAAAGTATTGAGTAGAGAAGGGTTTCAAGAAGCCAAGCCCACTAATTTTTCAATATCTTGTGTGTGGATTGAATCTGATCACCTCTTTGAGGTGTCTTTTAACATTAATGGGTAGGAAATCCCTCTTTCTCTAGCATCTAAGGTTTCCAAGTCCTAGACCAAGAAAGTCCATAGTGTCTGCCACTTTGTTTCCTTCCATGTGTGTGTGCCTTAATTCAAAGGTGTTGAGCCCTAGGAGATGTTTGTGGATATCACTAATTATCTCTTCAATAGTCCATCCCACCATGTTGAGGTCTTTGATAGTATCCACAATTAGCTTAGAATCCCATTCAATTTCAAGGATCTGAACCCCAATTAAGAGAGCAATCTTTAACCCCCAAAGTAGGGCCATACCCTCAACTTTATTATTAGGGCCCCCATTGATGCTACCTATGTAAGCCGCCATAAAGGCACTAGTACTGGACCATATGACTCATTTAATAGCACCCAATACCTACCTAGTTGCCCCATAAAAGTTGAGTTTATGCCATCTAGACAAAGGGGGGTGTCACCTAGTATTTAGCCTTTTCATCCTTTTTGAGTTGCCAAATCTGGTGTAGGAGTTGGGAAGGTCGCCATTTTATCATCAAAAGACAAGAGGGAGTAGGAAGGGAAAGCCCATATAGAAATTGATAAATTATTCATCAGGTGTCTTGTAAAGCTAAGAAAAACCTCCTCCATAGATTTCTCCTCTTCCCTAAAAATCTTATTATTCCTTTCCTTCCAAATACTCATGCACAGGTGTGGTGGAATTTGCCTCCATAGCTTTCCAACCAGTGGGTGTTGAGAAGGGCTCACCTAATCAAGAGTGAGGGTTGGTAGAGCTTTATTTATATACTAATACATTTCTAACTCCTACAAAACCTGACTCCACAGGTTATGTGCAAATTGACAGTGTAACAAGATGCGGGGGATGGACTCTTCCTCTTGCTTGCAAAGGATTTATCTATTAGGAAGTTGAAATCCACATTTAATGAGGTTATCCTAATGTGTGAAACTTGAAATTAATTAAATAATATATTTATTTAACTAATATTAAAAGGGAATGGTTAATTGATGAAAGATTAAAAGAAGAATAATTACTAAAAAGGGACTTCATTAATTAAACCTTAAAGGGTAAATTAGTCAAATTGATGTCCAGAGACCTTAAATAGGTCAAATTAAGTCAATTTTGGTCAAAATAGGTGAAATTGAAAAGAATTGGAAAGGTTTGGACATAAAATGAAAAGATTTGAGCGAAAATGGGAAAAATAGGTCAAATCAAGTAAAACTGAGCAACAAAGGGTAAACTAGGTCAACGGATGAAAAAGGGTCGGATGCGATGCCATGGGGTGGGATAAGTGGTCAAAATAAAATCATAAAATAGGGATAGGGAACAAAATGAAGCCAACGGGACATAAAATGGAAAGCGGGAAGCGCCAGGACCAAAAAGGAAGCCAAAAAACCTAATTGAGATAGGGGTTTAAGTCGAAAACTAACATCACTAGATCAAGAGGGGAACAAACCGATGCAAAGGGGATGAATTTGAGGATAAAATGAAATCCTAGACTCGAAATGGGAATAAAATTAAATTATCTAGACAAAAAATGGAAAAGGTGAAGTGATAAGATCAGAACGGGAGCAAAATGAGCTAATTAGGGTAAAACTAGGCAAATGACGCTGCAAAAACAAAAGGGGAATGATTTGACACAAAGGGGGTGAATTTGAGGATAAAATTGAAATGGGAAGAAAATGAAATCATCCAGACAAAAAGTGGAAAAGGCATAACGGGACAAGATCACACAAATAATGAAGATTATACACACGATTAGGTTAAAAATGAAGAATGTAGGTGATATAGATTTTTAGTATCTACATTTTGCCCATCTTTGAGACAATGTGATTTAGAACATTATTACAAAGAAGATACAAATTAAAAATCACATAAAACATTCCCTTGACATGGTAGGGTATAAGGGTGCCTCCTCGAGAAATTGATCGAAAAAATCTCGAAAAAAGGTTAATTTGTCAACAATGAGACCAGGATTCCAACATCGTGAAAAAAAGTGAAATAAGAGCTAAGACACAAAAGATACAAGCTTGGGAAGGTGAAAAAAATTGTGACTAGTGCAAATGGGAGTGCATGCAAGTCCATCTAGGCAGGCAAGAGGGGAATAAAAGGGGGTGGGAGGGTGAAGAGAGCTCATTTGCACTCTCTTTTTGGGAAGAATTGGAGCTCTAGAAAGAAGTGGAATTCAACAAGGTGGTGCAAATTTTGAGGGAGACTCATTTTGGTGAGCATGTGCAAATATATTAGTGACTGGAGGGCATAGGACCAGTGGTATGTACCCCAAAACTTGTAAATTTGAGATTTGAGCATGCTTTTCTAGGGTTAATTTTCTGCATGTCGTGGGGGTCTAGGTGAGAACCTATGCAGTTGGTAAGGTCTGCACACTTGATTGATGAAACTGTGTAGTTGGTTAGGAAAAATGCACTGTTGGTCAATAAAATTACATAGTTTGCCTAAGCAAAAGGCATATAGAGGGTGTCCTAGGGCTAGGGATTTATTGGTGATAGACTAGGTTGAGCTAGGGTTTGACTTATGGTGAAGGTTGGATAGAATTGGGATTGATCAATCAGGTTTCTGATTAAGATACCAAATTAGGGTTAAAAAAATTAGGGTTTTGATGGGGAAAACATGATGGTAGAGATTAGGTTAACTTAATGCATGCCTTGTTGTATTGTAGGAGAATCTACCAATTTTATATGCACACGAGAGTCAACCTTCCTGTCTAGCATCAAGCGTCATCAGTTGTAGGAACACGAGAGACAAATGTATGTTACGTTTGGGATTATATCACATCACATCCATGTCCGAGGTAAGGGCAAATAGGGAATTGATTACTGCATTGATAGAGCAATGCCACTCAAAGACAAACTCATTTCATCTATCGATAGGAGAGGTGATAGTTACATTGGAGGATGTCTGGAGGATACTCAGGATTCCTATTCATGGGGAGCTAGCCATGTATGAGCCTTCTACTAGGAGATAGGCATTGATCCAAATGTTTTGGGTGGATGAGAATGAGCTATGGATTGTCGATTATGAGATTAGATGGGAGATGATGGCAACACAACACTTGAGATTGGTGATTGTCATAAGTGTAGTTATAGCAGGATTGGTAGCTGCAACTAGGAGAGGTCATGGATTTCCTATCAGATGGGGATGAGTGTTAGAGTAGATAGTTAAGGAGGGTATGATATTTGCATGGGCTCCATGCATGTTAGGCATGTTATACTTTCATCTGCACGAGGTGGCGTACAAACAGACTCTAACTATTAGCAACGAGTTGACTCTATTACATTTGTGGGCTTTTGATCTCATAGCAGTGTGCAAGCCTATTCCAAATAGGTAAGTATGATCGGGACATCCATATGTATATTGTTATGATGGAGCACTATCACAGGGGCCATTGGGTCAAACATTGTACTAGAGACATCAACTCGATTTATTGAGAGATTTCACATGGAGACCATACAAGGATTGTGAGGGTTGGTCAGATGATGAGGATCATCTTCCATATTGCAAAAAGGAGAGGTATATGATAGGTAGGACCATTAGGAGACAAAGGATTATAGAGGTTCAACTACTAGAGAGGGTTCAAAGGCAGTTTGGGGTGAAACAAGAGGTTCCCATAGGCACAACATATTATGCACGATCCAAGTGAGATGTGGGAGACTGGGGACCAATTATTATGCCGCATGTAGCTTTTACATAGAGTTCGAGTAGTTGCAACCTAGACAGTGGATTGCAGGGCTAGAGGTATAAATGCAGGGATGATAGAAGCTTATGATAGATGGTTTGCAGAGCACAAGCTAGTGCCTTTATCTAGATATTCCAATGTCGAGAGTGCCATTATCAGAGAGACAAAGGAGGATATGAGATGAGGCAAAGATGGAGGAGGATGAGGAGGATGAGGATGAGGAGACCAAGTTAGACGAGGATGGGGACACAGAGTTAGATGATGAGGATGAGAATATTAAGGTAGAGGAGGAGGACAGAGGGACTGAGTCAGATGATGAGGATGGAGAGACTGGGTCAAATGAGGAGGA